>NW_028077105.1:4200000-4586630 GCF_014824575.4 Sturnira hondurensis
ACTGTACCGTTCGTGGATTTCCCATAGAACTTTTATAAACATTAATTTGGTAGTTTCCTCATTTGAGCTTCAATTTATCAAGGAATTATATTACTGGGACCTGAGAATTTAGGAAGCCTCTTCATATTGTTTTAGATTTCAGAATACTAAGTGATTGGGATACACTCTCAGTAAGGGACGAACAAGGTCATTTTCCTTTCTGGAAAAATATTACATGATACTTAATGGGAGAGACACCAGTACGGTTTCATTGGTTGCTTGCCGAGTAAATTGTGTGAGCCTGGCATGTGTGCAAGCTGTGTATAAACAGCAGTGGTTATGCTGATAATGCTTTTGGTCATTCACAGCAGCGTTTCACACTTTTTCCCGTTTAACTGTATAACAATCCTGAGAGACAGATTAGGTATTATTATTAGGTATTATTATTCCAGTTTTAGACAGGAGGAATTCGAGATTTACTGAGGCTAAGTGATTGGCCCAAGACCCGAAAGTTAATCTAAACATAGAGATATACAAAATAGATTTTGAATTTTAAACAGTTGCAACTAAATTGTATTGCGATGCTTTCAACACAGCAGCTTTCTTCCTTTTGCAAGCGAGTGCGTTTTATGCACGGCCATTAACTTAGTTAGGAAAATACGTTTTAATGTATAAGAATTGAAATGTTACCACATGTGCATCCTTTCCTCTTCTGTCCACTACCAAAATTAAGTTAAATAATTAGACATCTATTCATTTATCAGATTTAATTATATGTGTCACAGAGTAAAAGGGTAAAATACCCAGAAGGGAGAGACTGACAATGGTGTTGGTATGTTCAAAGACTGCTTTATAAAATGTCTGGCAGTAAACACCTACTCGTACATGGCAGGCACTGGGAATACAGGAGTGAGTCGGCTGCTGTCTCTACATGGGGCATCTGACAGAGGAACCATTAATGTCGGAAAACACTGGCCTTACCCCGTCCCTGAGCTGTCTGGTATCAGTCAGAACCCACCACTTTTTAACCTAATCATCACAAGTCAACAGGATATGGAATATAGACAAGGGGAAGGAAGACAAAGGAAAAAAGAACACGCTGTATTCTGATTTGGGCTGCAGATGGTCAGGAAACTTGTTCCTGATAGCGATGATTGGTGTGATGATTGTAGCTCCAAGATTGCTAATCTCCCTACGTATGCCTAGTATGTAAAAGTTGTTCATTCTCTGATCCGTAATTCAGAGCTGTTTTTATTTTAACAAATATACTGTGTCTAACAAATATACGTCTTTTCTAATGCTCTGCATCCAGAGTGTAGTGTTCTGCACATGTTTGGCAGGCTTTGTGGAGCATGACCTCTGCCAATCTGGAAACTCCCTGAGGCTGGGGATCCTGTTATTCATCTTGATATCCCTGATATTTGACAAAAGTAGAATAAATGTTCATTGAAAATATGGTATTTTTGCAAATTAATTGAGGTCCGGAGAGATTAATCTTATTAGCGTCTTTAGATTTTTTAAAAAATAACAGTCTTATTGAACTAATTCACATCAGTATGTTTACCCTTTGAAAGTGTACAATTCACTGGTTTTTACCATATTCACAGAGTTGTGCAACTTTCACTACTATCTGATTATAGCACTTTTGAGTTCCCTCCAAAAAGAAACCAAGAAACCCCGTTTATCGTAGCAGTCACTCTTTGCCCCATTTATTTTCGCTATCATGCTTTATTTCAGTGTGTGCCCACACGCATGCGCACACAGAGGTGGAGAGGGAGGGAGAGGGAAACGGGCAAAGAGAGAGAGGCTCAAACTTCTGGCACTCACAAATGTACTTTTTTCTCTATAGATTTGCTTATTCTGGACACTTTGAAATTGTACAAAGCATTGTCATTTGTAATGAGCTTCTTTAACTTAATGTTTTCAAGGTTCCTTCATTTGTAGTGTGTATAAGTACTACTTTTTATTGCCAAATGGGGTTTGATTATATGGCTGTGTTATACTTTGTTTACCCATTCATCAGTTTATGGACATTTGGGTTGGTCCCACCTTTTGGCTACCAAGTATAGTGCTGTGATGAACTGATGAACACGAATGTACAAGCTTTCATTTCTCCTGGGAACTTATCTAGTACTGGAATCTTTGGGTCCTCTGATAATCCTGTTTAGCATTTTGAGAAGCATCCAAACAGTTTTCCAAAGTGTCTGCACCATTTTAGAATCCCACCCGTAGTGAGGAAGGGTGCCAGTTTCTCCTCATCCTTGTTAACACACGCGTTCTCTTTTTTGCAATAGCTGCCATCCTGCTTGGGAAGTGATATCTTGTGATTTTGATTTGCGTTTCCCTAATGACTAATGACGTTGAGCATTTTTGTTGTGCCATTTGTATATTTTCTTTGGAGAAATGTCTGTTCAAGTCCTTTGACCATTCTTAAAAAAAATTTTGTGTCTTCTTATTAACTTTTAAGAGTTTGAGCTGCTTCAGTCTGANAGTTTTCCAAAGTGTCTGCACCATTTTAGAATCCCACCCGTAGTGAAGAAGGGTGCCAGTTTCTCCTCATCCTTGTTAACACACGCGTTCTCTTTTTTGCAGTAGCTGCCATCCTGCTTGGGAAGTGGTGGTATCTCGTGATTTTGATTTGCGTTTCCCTAATGACTAATGACGTTGAGCATTTTTGTTGTGCCATTTGTATATTTTCTTTGGAGAAATGTCTGTTCAAGTCCTTTGACCATTCTTAAAAAAAATTTTGTGTCTTCTTATTAACTTTTAAGAGTTTGAGCTGCTTCAGTCTGATGGCCTCCTTGTTTATCATTTTAACATTGGTGGTGATGAAGATGCAGGTGATGGACAGATTTGGGAGCTATTTTGGAAGTAGATTCGGTACAACTTGGTGATGGGTGGATGTGGTATAAGTAAAGGAAAGAGGAATTAGGAATAGCTCCTATGTTGTTACTTTCGGCAACATTACAGATGCTAGTAGTGCATTTTAATGGAATGCTGGAGTGGGGAGCACTTACTAGGAGTGGAGTCTTCAGTGTGGAGGTAGCTATAAAGGGGGAAGGTGGATGTGAGTCTTGAGCTCGGGGAAGAAGTCATTATTTTCTTTTTTCAGAACTTTTAAAAAAAATTTATGAAATTTTTTGGGGTAACATTGGTTAATAAAATTATATAGGTTTCAAGTGTATAGTTCTATAATACATCATCTTTTTACTCTGTGTTCACCACCCGAAGTCAGGTCCTTCCATCACCATTTATCCCTTATATATCCTTTTCTGCATCCTTCATAACCCCTTTCCCTCTGGTAATTTTCTGTGTAAGAGATTTTTTGTTTGTTTTTGCCTGATCCCTTCACATTTTTCACCCAGCCCCTCCCAAACCACCTCCCTTCTAGCAGCTGTAAGTCTGTTCTCTGCATCTGTGACTCTGTTTCTCTTTTGTTTGTTTATTTCATTCATTAGAATCCACATATAATTGAAATCATATAGAACCTGTCTTTCCCTGGCTTATTTCACGTAGCATAATAAGTCCATCCATGCTGTCACAACAGGTAAGATTTCTTTCTTTTTACAGCTGAGTAATGTTCCATTGTATAAATATATAGTCATATTTTTAAAATCTGTCACTTTGGATAAGATCACCAGAGGGGAGAGTATAGCTGAATACTTGAGGCGCTGATCCTGGGGAGGGCATAGCAGAGAAGCCTAGAGGACGGCATCTCAGGAGAGAGGAGTGATAGACCGTCACATACTACTGAGCAAATGAGGAAAATGAGGACAGAAAATTGACCATTGTGTTTAGCAAGATGATGTCCTTTGGTTTACCATGTCGGCTGCTAGTTCAGTAAGCAGCAGAGACAAGAGCACAGTTGAAGTAGGTTGAAGACAGAGTGAAAGCCATAAGGCAGTGACTGTACAGGCATCCTTCTAAGAATTTTTGACTGAGGAGCAGAGAAACAGGAGTGGAGGGGAATACTAGATGGATAGTACTACAGCATATCTATTTGCTGATGGGAATAATTCAGTGGTGATGGCAAGGTTGATAATGTGCCGTGAAGGTGGTAATTGCTGGACTCAGATCCCTGGAAAAGTGAGAGGGGCTGTAATCCTAAATACCGATGGAGAGACTGGGCTAAGAGAAGGGATTTTTCATCATTTTTGATAGGCAGGTAGGTAGAAATTGATGTTCACATATAGCTCTGATGATGGGAAAGTTAAAGAGTTCTCATCTGATTGCTTACAAGATGGAAATTGTTATTAGAAGCCTTGTATTGCTGTGAATTGCCATGGCCCTAGAATATCCACCTATGAATTTGCAGTTCACATATTTCCTTGGTCTTCCCCTGCTTTAAGGTTGGATTGAGGCATATCAAAATGATACTGCCTAGAGTCTATCTCCAGGAAGCTTTCATGGTTCCTCAGAAATGGAATTAATCTGTCTTTCTCATGTTCCCAGGCATGTTTATTCATACCTAGAATACTGTATAATGGGGCCTAGTCTGCCTTAAATTATAATTGATTCTGCCTGTCTTTTCCAGAAGTAAATTACGAATTCTCTCAAGGGCGAGCTGGTCTCTCTTGTGTTCTTTCCTTTCTCCTTCACGTCCTCTCTTCCCTCCCTTTTTTTCTTCCTTTTAAATTTACATAGTGTTTCCACCTCTAGTCTTCACGTGTCTGAATTTCTACACTTCTCTGTAAGCATTTTGCAGCCATGAGACTTTATCTTTGTTTTTCAGTTATTAGTATCACCTACCCTCAATAAATATAAATGTAGCCATGCTAAAGTTTAGTAACAAACGCTATAACCGTAATTATCTATATTATAGTGTAATCTATACAGGACATATTTTTTGCTGAAATATTAAAAAGCTTAAAAACTAGAGAATCAAGAGATCATTTTTTAAATCTCCTTTTAAAAAGTTTGGATATTTTTTTCATGAAGAGGAAAAAATTAAGTTGAGACTTGAGTAGAATAGTGGCCTTCAGTTATTTGAAGAGCTTTTTAAATATGTTTTGTAATGCTCCCAATTATGTCTTCACGGCATTGCAAAAGAGCAAATTAAGTTGTACTATTTTAACAATATTGGGAAGATTGGCCTGACTAAAAGAAATAGTACAAGCTACAGTAAATGACTAAAAGCAATTATGGAATTCCCTCACTGGAAATTTTAGAAAACAGGGAAAATTTTAGGAGAAACAAATTTCCCTCCCGTGTGTCTCCATTACTGTTACATTACTGACACACAACACTTCTGACATCAGGTGTGTGGGGGTTTCCCACACCAACCGATTCTGTAACGCCGTCCAGGTATCCTACAGTTTACCTCAGTTCTGACACTGTCTGCTTTGAGGTGAGCGTCACCTCCGACAGACTGAGGGTCCCTTCGCACAGCTGCTCCCCACCCCCTTCAGATGCCTGTTGCAAGTCTACACCATTACCTGTGCTTCTGGCCAGTCAGTTGTAAATCCAGGTTCCTTGGTGGCTTCCTAGGGTTTCATTAATTTGCTAGAGCAGCTCATTGAACTCAGGAAAACAGTTGACCTACTTACACTTTGTTATAAAAGAATATGATAAAGGATGCGGATGAACATTCAGAAGGAAGAGGGGTGCAGAGCAAGGCACGTGGGAAGGGGTGCGGAGCCCACGCCCTCTCTGGGCATGTCACTCTCCCACCGCCTCCATGGATGTGTTCCCGCCAACCTGGAAACTCTTCCAACCCTTCAGTATTGAAATTTTTATGGAGGCTTCATCATTTGGGCATAATCATTGATTAACTTCCTTTCCAGCCCCTCTCCCCTCTCTTGAAAATGAGGATGGTGTGGATTCCAGCCTTCTAAGCATTGCTTGCTCTTTCTGGTGGTCAGCCTTCATCTAAGAGCCCACATGGAGTCACTCGATTAGGACAAAAGGCATTTCTATCATGCACGAAATTCCAAGGGATTTCAGAGCTCACTGTCAGAAACCAGAGTCAGAGACCAAATATTAGAACAAAAGATGCTTCTAGTGTTCTTATCATGTAGGAAATTACAAGGGTTTTGGGATATCTGTTCCAAAGTGTTACGAGGACTGTGATAATAGAAGAAATGGGGCATATTGGAGAAACAGAGGAGGCAGAGGTAAATTTTGTTGGGAGAGTATAAAAGGCTTTTCACACATGATGTAATACTTGAGCTGAAGATCAAAAGAAGAGTTGACATCCACCGGGAAGGTAGTGCCAGTGGGGAACCGATTCCCGGAAATGAGAAGAGGAGCATCATGGGCTAAGTCACAGAGACATGAAACAACCTGCCTGTCTGGGAGACAGATACCGTTCGTTGGGTCCAGGGATAGGAAATGGAGCAGTGAGGTTGTCGAGCGGGTAGTTGTTAAAGTACAGCAAGCTTTGTATGCCATGCTAAAGAAAGTATGGACTTCCCATTGAGTGGGACAGGTGATGAGAGGTTTTAAGCAGAAGTGTTGTCAATAAAGCCAGCATGTTAGAAAAGTCACCTGTTAGCAGTATAGAATAATTAGAGGAGCAGACGAGATAGGGAGGCAGATCGGGAGACCACTGCAGTAGCTTGCTAGCGGTAGGAAGGCCTGAGCCAAAGCACCGACGACTGTGGAGAGAGTGTGATCAGACGCCAGAGCATCTGGTTGACTTGTGACTGGCGGAGCGTGAGGAAGCATTCTGGGCTGATTCTCGTCTTTCTGGCTGGGACAACTCAGTGATAGGGATAGCTTTCCCCGAGGAAGTAGATAGTAGGGAAATGTTAATTTATTCTGAACTTACTGATCAGAACAGTTTTACATTTTAAGAAATGCCGGCGCAGAAGGCAGGTAAAGCGGTGAAAACAACCGTTATCGCCCAGAGTAACCAATGTGCTGTGAAGGAACAGGAGGGAGCCCCGCGGGTCTGGCCCAGGACACTGATGAGCAGTGGCAGGATAAGCAGCAGAAGTGGCTTTCCAGTAACAGAGCAAGGACAGTGATCAACAGAATTTGATATCTGAGGCCCCAGGGACTCTACTGAAATTGATCTTTTGAAGTCCAGAGTGACTTTGACTTCAGATTTAATGTTCTGATGGAGAAAAGCTTCATTGTAGCTGGTTAAAATTGGATGGTTGAGGTATATAGGTAGCAGTAACATGCTATTTTTCAAGGAGTTTAGCTTTCAGTGAACCTTACGGAAATTATAGAATCATAGTGGAAATTTTTGTTGTTTGCTCTTTGTTTTGTGCTGAAGTAGAAAGATCTATGCTTATAGCCTGTAGGGAAACAGCCCATAGAAAATTTGAAAGTAGAATTCAGAAGACCTTTAAGGATGTTCTCAGGAAGAGATGGGCTTAATCCTGAGCAGAAGGGTACCTCTTCCTCTGACACCAGAAGAAGAGAGACGAGGGGAGGTGCAAGAGGTACCAGTACATTCTTTTCCCCCCTTTATTTTTTATTGTTCTTCCTTTTTGCCCACCTCTACCCATCCCTAGTGCCCCTGCCCTGTGCCCTCTGGCCCCCGCCACACTGTTCTATGTGTCTGTGATATATGTGTGTGTGTGTGTGTGTGTGTGTGTGTGTTCTTTGGCTAATCCCTTCACCTTCTTTCATTCATTCCCCCCCCCTCCTGCCCACCTTCTCTGATAGATGTCAGTCTGATCCATGTGTCCATGCCTCTGTTTCTATTTTCATGAGTTTGAAGATGAGGATTTTAGGAGGGGGTTCAAGACCACTTTCCCATGAAATAAGGAGATGTATTGAGGAAATGTAGTAAAAATTTGGAGAAAACCAAGAATCATCGAGTCAATTGGCTTTCACTGGGGCATACTTTTGGGTAAATGGTTTCAACAGGACTAAATTTTAATTTTGTGCTTCATGCAGAGGAACCGTATGGTAATCTTTGACCCACCAGTCCTTGGTGTATGTATCAGAGGCTCAAAAAATCTTTATTAAATATTGCAAATACAACTTACTTATGCATGATTTAAATTTCCAGTTTTAGTTCATGTGGTAGTGATGAACTGATTTGAGGGAGATTTTTGGCACCTTACTCCACTGTAAAAATTTCTCTTTAATAGTATCAGTGTTTCTTTCTAATTCTTCATTTCATTGTCCTGGTTTATAAGGGAAATAGCTGAAGACCTAAGAGATCATGTTTTAGTGTCTCTTTGTGACACCATAGACTACTCATTTCGTAGGTTTTACCAACCTAGATAATGAGGGCATAACCTGCTTTTAGAATTTATAACAGGAGAATGTTAAGATGCGAGACTTCATATACCTTGAATATCACTTTGGCTCAAGTCTTGTGTTTAACTTATACTTTAATCTTTAATTTTTATAACAGATGTGTGATATGCAACAAAACATGTCCTTAGGAGTTGGTGGGTTTTGCTGCCAGAACTGTCCTCAAATCAAAGTATTGTCCACACTGTTGTTCAAGCTTAGTAAACAAACAGCCATCTAGAGAAGGGGAGGCAGATTTGTGAACATAAGTATGTAGACAGCATTAACATCTTTCCAGTTTTAACTTAAAATCAATTCAAAATTTCTTTACAGCTTGAATATAGTATAAATGCAAATGTAATAGGTTGCAACCTAAAGTCAGCCAAAATGATTAGATTTGCAAGTAAAGTAGACCAAAGTTTTGCCACCCAAAGTGTGTCTTTTGGGGTGTTGATTTTAAACAGGTTACTCAGAAATAACTCAGAAAGAACCTTTGACCGTCCCCCTTTCCAGCCTGAGAGATTCACATAGAAAGGCCTACTCCAGGAAGGAAATCTAAAACTATTCCATAGCATTAGGAAGGATCAAACAGGACCTGTTACCCCACCTCCCCATCACTGGCCCATTTTTTTCTGGGTTGCCAAGCAGGAATTTGCCAAGTGTGTTTTGCTCATTTCAGCTGCCTGTGAATTTCCTTTTCCCCCCATTTCCTGGCCCTCTTACTCCTTTGTCTATAATGGCATATAATATCTCAGCTGCCCAGTGCCTCTTTGGTCTCATTCTTAGGGCACCCCAAATGGGCATTTATATAATAAACTTTGGACATTTTTCTCCTGTTAGTTTAATTATTAGCCCAGTTAGAAGGACTGAGAAGGTGGAAAGAAAATTACTTTTTAAAATTTATTTATTTATTTATTTTTAGAGAGAGGGGAAAGGAAGGAGAAAGAGTAGAAGAGAAACATCAATGTGTGGTTGCCTCTCATGTGCCCCCAACTGGAGACCTGGCCTGCAACCCAGGCATGTGCCCTGACTGGGAATCGAACCAGCGACCCTTTGCTTCACAGGCCCGTGCTCAATCCATTGAGCTACACCAGCCAGGGCGAGAAAATTACTTTTTTATTTCCCACATAAGTATATACGAAATGAATGTTATATCTCTCCCAAAGTTTTTAAAATTTAATCACCCAAAGAAAAACTGATTGTTAGCTTGTTTTAACTTGTTTAACAGGAAAATCCGTCCCCTCCAAGAAAATTAGTGTTTGCATATTTTGCACGAAGGTACTTGTACCCCTGAAAGAGTAAGGAAAACAGTTTTGTAATTAACTTGGCTGAAGTTCAGGTGACTTTTTTTCTTTTTTTCTATTATTGGTTTCATTAAATTCGTGTGCGTTTAGTTTCCCCCATTATGGAGGTAACAAACTGACTCTGGCAGACTGTGGTTTTTGCATGAAGCAAGCAGAAAAACGTGTTGTGAAAAGAGGGTAGGTTGGTGTAGGGTAGACTGTCTTAGTCAACCTTTCTGTTGTTGAAAATTATTAAGCAACTCTTTTCCACAGCGTGTATTTCAAAAATAGATATTGCTTCACTATATTTAATGGTTATTACTACTTTTCTTCCTCTAAATGGAGTAGTGAATATGTGTAGGCTAGCTTTGCAAATGCTCTGCATCCTAATTTCAAATCACTATAATATATCTCAAACCTTAAACATTGACTTATCTGTTTTACATTGCTACTCATCACTTTATGAACATTTGATAGTCCCTAAAGAAATGTGTCAAGAAAGAGCAGAATTATAAAAATGCTTTAGGAGGAACATGTAATTGTAGATTATAGTTGAGTTTTTTTAACAGCATTTTCTTTTTAAAAAGTGACACGCCTTTCTGTCTGAGTGATGCATGTAAGTATTTTACTCTAGCCTTCCTGGTGTTCCTTTTGACTTTAGCACAAGCATATTTCTAAAGAGGAAGACTGAAGTGTGTGTGTGTGTGTGTGTGCGCGCCCAGCACACACCTGCTCCTTTGCACCAGATTTCAAAATGCATTGTTTGACATGTAGGATAAAAATTTTCAAGAACACAGAAGTAAAACTGAAAAATGATTCTAAAAAGAGAAGTGGACTAAATTGTTCGGTGATAAATACATAATTTTGTGTACAGTACTTCAATTTAAAAGCATAGCACTGAAAAATTTACTGAATTATGTGTATTTTTAGTTACTCTTCTAGTGATATTAATAATAACAACAACAAATGTTTATATAGCACTTTACCTGTATAGCACTTGGTGATTTCCCTTTGCCAACGTGCTCTGTTTGATGTGTTTCGGATTTAATGCTGTTGGGTGCTGTGTGGGTCAGCATGTATGAACAGCACTCTTTAGTACTAGTTCATCTTTTTTGCCGTCACGTCACATTCCCATCGAAGCATACATATTGTTTTTATTATCTCCACTTAAAGATGGAAAGTGAAACTTGAAAACGTTAGATGATTTCATTGTCACTTTCAGTGTGATATTAATATAAATAGTCAACATTAACTTTGGCCAAGGTTTAATAATGGCTCCTGATAGGATTTTTAAAGCAGGATCATTTTTTTAGGACTAATCTGGTATATGACTTCCTCTGACTACTTTGAAAAAAATTTTTTCCATAAAATGGTATCATAACAGTTTAGGAACTTCAGGACTGTATTATTATATGGTCTTAATTAATTGGCTTTTTCATCAGCTATGTATAGCTCTTTGCCCCAAGGAGAAAAACTTAATCTGGAATATATTATTTGCAATCACTGTTTGAAAGAAGAGCGGCATTTACAAATAATAATTAGTCAAATGAGGGCATGTAACCACAATGTACTAATACAAAACATCAAAAGGGAATTTTTAAATGCTAATACATGGAAGCGCTCTGTGTGATTTGATTATTTATAAGAGAGAGAGAGAAAGGGCAGCAATTTTTATATACAAATATTTATTTACCGTAAACTATCATTTAACATTTTGTTAATTCATAAATTATATTTTTTCAGTGAATTCGAAATTCAAAATTTCAGGTTTTTAATGCTGTGTTTAAACCATGTCTTAAGAAGGTTTTTGGATGCAGCGGAAACTGTTTCACGTGGCAGGTTGGGTTACAGCTGTGTATCTGTGTCACCATGATGTATGTAAGTGTGAGTGTTACAGGTGTTTTCTGTGCAGGCTTCTTAGAGGAAGTCCCTGCTGTTTTACAAAACACTAGAGACACGTGGGTCTGGAACATTCTAACTCTTTCTCAATTGAAAGTTGTCAAGGAGTCACTTTCATTTTTTGCATTTCTTTGCATAACTTTTAATACCACTCTATTTCATATTATTAATGTCAGTTCCATAATAAGCCAGCTTGCTTTATTTAATAAAGCAGGTTCACTTTAATATAGTTATGCTTCATTACCATTGCAGTCCTTCCTTGATAAAAACTCTCCTGTTCTGTGGACTTTGCAAACTAAGCCTATAAATCATTACTCCCTTTGACCTACCACATGTCATGGTTTGCATCGTAAGCAAATATTTCTCATTAGGTTTTTGCATCAGTAGCCCAGGAAATTACATTTTTCTTTCTGATTTGCCTTTCCTATTACAGGTCAACAAAAATCTCTCGTTTGCTTCAACACCAGCCTCCTCACAACAGTCTAAGTTAAAACATTCAGACATGCTGGACACTCGTCACCCAGCCCCGCGTCAGATCGGCTTCACACAGACTGGTGAGCCCTTTTCCTCGACTGTTCTTTTGAATGTTCAGATACTATTTCTTCACAAGTGTTATTTATGTCATTTCAGAAATACAGCTCATAGCATTTTAATTGTCAGTTTTTACGCCTGAATTACATTCTAGCATCTTCTTTAAAAGTTACTCAAGTTATTTCAAAAGCAAATTGAATTTGTTATCTTTAATAATACATACTCTCAGCCTGTATTCCATTGAACACATAATAATTTGGGTATTTTTTAAAGATTTTATTTATTTATTTTTAGAGAGAGGGGAAGGGAGGGAGAAAGAGAGAGAGAGAAACATCAATGTGTTGTTGCCTCTTACACACCCCATAGAGGAACCTGTCCCTCAACCCAGGCATGTGCCCTGACTGGGAATCAAACTGACGACCCTTTGGTTTGCAGGCCTGCCCTCATTCCCTGAATTACACCAGGGCTGAACAGATAATGATTTTAAAATAGCAAAACATTAGGTTTAAACATGTATACTATTAAGTATGATTCAGTTCTCTTAGGTAAAAGAACCATAACTGATTTCGTATGTCATAATCCGTTTCAAGGAATCCAAGGCAAAATGCATTGGCAGAAACAGTATTCAACCTGCCAGTGGTACTTTGTTTCTTCAAAGTTGGCAAATTAATAAAATATGCAAAGAAGCTAGTTACAAAAATCTACATGAATCACTGAGTTGAAATGAACCATGCAGTTGCAAATTTTTAGGCCATTTTAAGTTAATTTGAATAAGATTTTCAGAGGACATCAAAGAAAAAGCATTTATCTGAGAATTTCACTTTGAGATTGAAAGATGGCTATTTCTTTTCATTGGCTATATGTTTTTGTCAGTATTTTATGTATTATTGAATTCTTATATAAAAATGAGACCACTGAGAAAAACTAAACAGTTATCTTTGACAAAGCGATTATAATAAAAAGAAACTTTAGTTTGTAAAGATTGACATAATTTACTTAGAAATATGGGGACTGTGTTGCTTTTCTACTTGGAAAGTGTTTGCAGTTTACATATGCAAGTTATGTTAATGTTGCTTTATAAGTGATTTATTATGGGAGGAAAATACTTGGATCAAGAACTCTTATGTTCTCTCTTGGCTGCAACTTTTATTATAACTTGTTGCCTAAGAATATTGATTTGGAAACTAGTAATGTTTACATTACATCCTGTTGAAGTTCAGATTGCAGAGCACATTGAAATACTTTGTAAGCATAAGGCGCTACACGAGTGTAACATACTTAAATTGTAAACATGATAAATATGTATATGCTAGCTTTGAAAATATTTTGAGTTCTAATTCAAAATCAGTGAATGATCAGATTATCCCGAACATTAGGAATTTTAAATTTCTGACATTGCAGACATCTGCAATGTTAGAAATTGCAGACAATTTTAAATTTCTCACACTGCGAGAAGTCGGAGCAGTAGTGTTGGCTGTTCGTATGCGCAGCGCACTCTCCCGTTAGGCTCACTCGCATTCTCTGCACTGTAGCCCGATAGTTGGTGTGACTTCACACCAGGGGGTTTTAATGACCTGGATGCAGGGAATCTGTCTCTACCACCTGATCCCTGTCTTCTTTCTCCCCAGGTCTAAAATGCTTCGGAGAACAAGTTTTTCATTTCACACTTTAGGATTAAAGGCATAGAACGGATATGTTTGGTTGAGTTAATGTATTGATTAAAACTCATTCAGGTAGTGTCTTAGGCTTGTCAGCCAGCAAGTGCAGATGATAGATAAAACATTCTTCCTTTTCTGTAAAGGAAAAGAGGAGAGAGGATAGATAGGAAGGCCTTTGAAATGGAAGAGGGATTATCAGCGACACAGATAAAGAATAAAAGGAATGCTGGGTATGATAAAGACAAGCCTTACAAACTTTGCACATGGTTCTCTCTGGCCAAATAGGCCTTGAGTTTCGGTGTTTATACCATGTGTGTCCCTCCATGCACCCACTATCTCAGAAGTGTTACAGTTAAGCCATATGGCACACACGATAACACTGCTTCACTTGATTTTGCTTTAGTTCTTGATATGCCTGACCTCATTTTAAGGCATATTCTTCCTATAAAATTTATTGAAATAACACTGCATGGAATAATTATAAAAACAAAATATGTAGTTTGTTACAAAATGGCCAAATTAATCCATTTTCTTCATTATAAGCAGCCAGTGTTTCCGGGGAGTGGGGGAGAATCCTGTACTAGGAAACAGGTGAACCGCTTTCTGCATCTGTCTCCATTTCTAAATGACTATAGAGTGTTGAACAATTTCTTTTCAAGCTTCAGTTTTCTTATCCCTCTAGGTAAGAAAGGCTCTGGATTTGGCGAGTTTCTGTCTTAAAAATTCTGTGATTCTCTTTAGTGTTCAAACCAGCCTTAAGAGGGAGTAAATAGTTAAGTTTATACAAAGAGTTAATACAAATAATCCATCAGAATCTGAAATATAAAAACACATAATGTAGATAGATTTTTCAGTAAGTTATTTATTTCATTTATTTAGAAGGGTTTTTATTACTTTTAGTACAGAAAACTCAACAGTGTATACTTAGCCTAGTTTGGTGGCCAGGTCTTTAGCTTTGACCTTTTCCAGTTTGGTAGTGTGAGCAGCCGACTTTGGACCCAGGCCGTTGCCTCCCCAGTGGTGGCAGATCTCATCACATCTGTCATTGCAGCTGGTAAGGAGAGCTTCCGCCAGCTGAGCCAGAGCTCCTTCGTCTTCCGAGTTAACCTGTGTGCAGGTCTTCCTGTGGCCCAGACACCCCAACCTGGCCTTCCCCTTGATAACGCAGTAGAGAACCCCATCTTCCGGCACAGGGCCAGCAGGAAGACAACCAGCTCAATGGGATCCACACTCTGTACAATCACTGCTGGGCCTTGGTCTCCACCAGGGTGGTAACAGTGTTAATGCCTGCTTGAGAGACAGGTGGCCTCTTGGTGGGGACATCCCCTTTGCCAGTGTTTTCTTTCCTTGGCCCTGCCCAGCAATCTCTGCTTTTTCCCCTGCTTTGTCTCTGGTCTTTACTTGCAGGCCAGCTTAAGCAGCTGCACAGCCACTTGGCAGTACAAGGCCTGGGCATACTGGTTGATGGCAGGGGGCACTTTAGGACCCTTGTAGAGAATATAGCCCTTGGCGCTACAGTTGCATGTAGCAGGGCCATTTGACAAAGTGCGTGAGGTCCCTTTTGGCCTGGACGTCCTGTACAGTGCCAAAATTCTGGGGCCTTTTCTCAAGCAGATTTACCACCTTCTTGGCCTCTTTCTTCTTCATAACAGGAGGGGCCAGTGCCTCTTCAAGGTCACACCTAGAAGACAGCTTGGCAGTCAAGGGAATGGTTTGAGTTTTAGTTTAGCTGGAGGAAAGGGTGAGATGGATGCATTAGGTAAAACTGAGTCTGCAAAGGTAGATTGGGGTCAAATTGTGTTCTACTGAGGAATTCACATTTTATTCTCTAATAAAAAGTGAGCTATCCAATGGTATGAATGTAAAAGAGATGATAAATGTATTTTTAAAAAATACAGCTGCTGACACAAGATGATGGCACGATGGAGTGGAGGCTGCACCTGGAATTTGTTGAGGTTGACTCCCTTTCCCATTCCCTCTTTGGGCACAGAGTGCCAAGAGCCCAGAGGACAGGGACGGGGGCACCTGCGTAGCTGGACCTTGGCGCCTGCGCCCAGCCTGAACCACCCCACCCGGTCCAGCCCGATCCCAGCCATTCCCGCTCTTCTCTCATTCTGATGCATTGCCTGGATGTGGTGTGCCACCACCAGGTCTCCAAAGCTGATAGCTCTCCTCTAGCCCGGGCTCACCTCCACTGGAGAGATATTTGGCCTTTTCCCTCCCAAACAGTCTGCCTTCAAAACCGGGACTCCTGGACCCACGCCTGGGCCCCATTCCCTCCACTGAGACTCCACTCCACTCTAACCCATTTCTCAGATTCTTGATTCTCTCCCTTAGTTGGAGACTACTGACTTCTCTTCCAAATTAATCCCTGATCACCCTCCCCAGAATATTGGCAACCTTGCCACTCCCCTCAACTGGGAGCTAGACTTCCTTTTGACTGACCTCCGAAGTCCTGGCATGGAAGCTGTGTACCTGGTGGTGAATGGTGTGGGCCTGGTGCCAAAAGTGCTGACCTTGCTCTTGGACCTCAACTCCCTGCTGGTGTCCTCCCTCCTGGCTCCCCTGGCCTGGCTCCTGGCCTTCATCTACCAGCTGCCACACACTGTACTGACTAGTCTGCACGTGGTCCGCAGAGTCCTGCTTTCACAGCTGGCCTTGATCAAAGCCTTGGTCTGAGTCACTGTTAGGGGCTTTCAGGCCTCTGTACCCAACTTTACAGCAACTGCTCTGGCCTGAAGAGCCTAAAGCTCCTGGGGCACTGAGCCTTTTGTGGGTCATTGAAGAACTGGGATATACTACACTGGGGCATCCTCACTGTGGTCTCCAGTGCTTTGCTGCGTCTGGCCTGTGACACTATGCTATTGCCATGAGCCTGGTGGCCTGTATGATCAATAGCCTGGTTAGCATCTGCCTTTTCTCCCTCAGAATCTCTTCTCCTTGTTGCTATCCCTATGAGGTTCAGTGATGGGGCCACTATGGAGAATGCCAGATGTTATGGCTACCTTCCTTGCTCACATTTCCAGCAGTGCTGAAGTCATAGCCATCCTCCTTGATGCCCTGCCAACTAGCACTGGAACTCCTGGCCTCACCTCCCTATGTCTTGCCCAGCTTTGTGCTTGTTTCTCACCTGTGTTGTGATTTGCATGCAGGCAGTGACAGGGTTGCACCTGGACCTCACCCTGAGGCTGGCCACCTGGGCACTCAGCTCTACTCCCAGCCCTCCTAACACCAGCTTCAGGAAGATGTTGTGCAGCTTTCTCCCCTACCACTGGACTTAGAGGCTTGGTACCAAGTCTGGAGCCGCTGCCTGTAGCTGACAAGCTGGCCGAACCAGGGTGGGGCATTTGGGGCTCCCCAAGTTGGCCCCAGAAGTGTGCCCTAAGCCAGGACCTGACAACAGGACACTCTTCCTGAAGCAGGGTCCAGATAAGAGGCAGAAGAGGAGGAAATTAGAGTGGCCAGAGTGACAGCTGCCTGGGGCAGGGAGAGTCTCAATGAGGAGAAACCTGTAGCTGGGCAAGTTTTTGCCCATGGAAGTTGTTGAAGAAGCAAGAGGAGGGGAAGAAGGGCATCGTCTGCCAGGACCAGAGCAAGGTGGTGCTGCTTCTGCCCTGCCAGCACCTTTGCCTGTGCCAGGCCTGCACTGAAATCCTGATGCAACACCCAATCTACCACCACTGGAGCACTCTTTATACTCTCAATGTCTACCTCTGAAAACGCCCTCCCTCCCTGCCCACCCTTCCAGGTCCAGGCTCCACACAGCCTCCTGACTAGGACACCATTAACATCTGATCTCAGGTCCTGGCCTTCATCCTCTACTGCCCATAATTATCATGCCAAGCCTCCAGGCCATACATCCAGGATGTTGAGATGGCACACCCTGGAAGACTGACCTGGGTGAGAGAAGGGTAACAGCTTCTCTTTATGCTGTGGGTCCCTGTGATGCTGAGGGTGGTGAAACTATTTGCTGTGGACTCCCCTCCCCCTTTCCAGGGCTCACCCAGAACCCAGCCTCTGGGGCTCCCCCTCCATGCTTCCAGCTTTTCTTTGGGGGATGTGCAGATCCCGTCCCTGCCCCATCGCCACTGCCTCCCATCTTCCGCAGCCACAACACATCAATGTCATTTGGGTGTTTCAACAACTCAAGAACCTCGGAATGATCTTGAACTTTTACTAGGTAGGTTTGGGGGTGGTATATCTCAGATGCCCTTGAGTTATCACTTTTGCCTGCCATGATCTTAGGAGGCTCATTCCCAACCTGACCCAATGGCTGAGGTCAGGAGGAGGTGTCTGCACCCATCTTTGTGACCATGAACCCTCATACCCCAGCTCCACTGGAAGGCTCAGGAAAGAGAACCAGATTTCTGTTCATATCCCTTTCACTTCCCACATCACAGAGAAAAATGGTGTTCCCCTTCTGTTTTGTCACTCCCTGGCACTGGGGAGGGCAGACTGCACGGTATACTAGGGTCCAAGCACAGCAGCGACCAGGGCCTAGGGACATGCAGTCCAGTGAATAAAGTGGAGTTGTCTTGTTGACAACTCTAAAAAAAAAAAATACAGCTGGTGTCTGAATGAGGAGTGGGTTAGAGAGAAAAAATATAGCTACAACTCTTAAGAGATACTTTAGGAACTGTTCATTAATTAGGCTGTCACTCTATCTTCTTAATTAGAAAATAATAAATCAGTTAATCCTATTAAAATTAAAACTATAAATCTTCCCTGAGTAATTTGTATAAGATAGAAAATTGTATAATTTTATTTGTCAGTGTACTTTAATAAAGCTGGGGAAAAAGAAAAGCAATTGTAATGTTAACATTCTACATTAATTTGTAGTAATAGCTCATAATGTGTCACCATGTATTAAACATGCTAAACTGCATCTCAAAACTGTCTTCATGCTTTAGTATAGTGAAGAAAATCTCTAAAACAGTAACAGTAACTTCTGTTTGTATACCATGGCGGTGGGTAGGGGGCGGTTCTAGCAGAGCTCCCCCAGGCCAATGCAGATGAGAATAAGTCTACCAAGACATGATCTGCTTAAGGAGGAAAGGTGGCCAATCTCTCAAAGGAGAAGGGCCTTGAGCCCCTCAGTGGGCTTTTATTGGGTTTAATTTGCATAGAAATACAGGGCATATACGTAGAGCTCATCAATCGTTGTCAGGCAGTAAGGATCAAACAATAGATAACATCCAAAGAACTTTGAGGGCTTATTCTGAGTCGGGGTCAGATAGATAGAATGACTGCCAAAAGGCATAAAACCTTGGGAAACAAACTAATTTTATGCTTGGACCCTTATCATTTAAATTGAGGACATTCTGCCCTGGCTCAGTGGATTTAGCGCGGGCCTGCAAACCACACGATGGCGGTTCGATTCCCAGTCAGGGCACATGCCTGGGTTGCAGGCCAGTTCCCAGCAGGGGACTCACATGAGGCAACCATACATTGATATTTCTCTCCTTCTCTCCTTTCCTTCCATTCCCCTCTGAAGACAAATAAATAAAATCTTAAAAAAAAATTGAGGACATTCTTAGCAAAGCAGGTTTCACAGGATTTTATGCATTCTCTTTTAGGCCTGATTGTCCAGGAAACTGCTTGTTCCAGCACAGGGCCACACCTGCCTCCAGCATTGTTTTAGGCTTAAGTTAGATGGGGTTGTGGGCAGCTAAGAAATTAGAAGACTTACAGATAGAATGAGGACTCAGGCTATGACAAAGCTGAGGGGTGAGGGTCCATCACCCCTTTTCTGTCATCCCCTGAGGCCTTCTCTGATGGTCCCTTCATGACCATGCCTGTCTTAGGTCATCCCTCCCTTCAGGAATCTTACCCATCATTGGCTAACCAGTCATCTGCCCAGGGCCCAGCAGGGTGAAATAAAGGGGGCAGAGGTGTCACCCCTGCTGGGAAAATAAGCTTTGTTTCCTTAGTGGCTTATGGTCCCAAGGTCTTTTTACTCAGCCTTAGCCCTAGGGGGGTTACAGCTTCTGAAATCAGGTAGGGCGGTTCCCAACAGTATATAAAATTAAGTACTTTTATATATATCCTCTGAGATCTGATAGTGTCAACAACAGCAACAACAACAACAAAAAACACTCTGGAAAGTAGGGTAAATGTTAAAGTCATAAGGAGTGAAACCTTTTTAGAGCATCTAAATTGGGTGTCCAGCCCTCGGGCCCCGTGCAGCCCAGGATGGCTGTGAATGCACCACAACACAAAATTGTAAATTTACTTACAACTTCTTTTTTGCTCATCAGTTTTCATTAGTGTTTGTGTATTTAATGTGCGACCCAAGACAACTCTTCTTCCAGTGTACACCAGAGACACATAAAGTTTGGACACCCCTAGTAGGAACTTGGAATTTGCTGTTCAGTTCCTTTACTGTGAAACTGAGAAGCAAGCGGCTGACTTGTCAGAGTTCAGGTAGCCAGCTAGTGGCAGTCACGCCTGAAGCCACATTCCCTGCTCCTGGCTCAGGATCATCCTCACCACACCAGACTGCCTATTCCCAGAGAAGGACACAGTGCAGGAGATGAAGCAGACTGCCTGCTCAGGACCCTCAGGGAGCCCGTGTCCGGAGCCATTCCTTCATTCCTGGCCCGCTGCCCCTGCCCTCCCACTCTGCCAGCAGGTCTCCCTGGCTGTGGGTGTTACCATTGTACTGGCTTTAGTTGTATAGCCAAGTAACAACCTGAACAAGACTGTTTGGAATAGGTATACCTGTAAAATTGAGGCATCAAGGAAGTATTTTCTGAGGATTAATAAACTCGGGGGGTTGCCTTTAAATATAATTCTTTGTTTGCAAATTACTAGGTTCTTTTAAAAAGCTAGGTTCTAGTGAGACTGTGATGTTTTTAGTCTTCAGTCAGTTCCAGAAGTTCTCTGCCGAGAAATTTTTTCTGTGACAGTTTGTTAAGATCTCAGAACCCCTACAACCATCTCAGGAGACCTTATTAGAGAAGTAAATTTTTAAATGTGGCTTATTAAGTAAAAAATAAAACTCATCAATGTTGTGGGGGGTCATGAAAATTAGCCAGAAGTGCTTATTCTATTGGCAGTGGGGTAGTTGTATCATCTTTGTGTCTTCATACTTGAAGGATAGCATGTTTTATTTTTACAAACTTGGTTTATCTTTTCACAACATTGTGCTAAATTCAATTCATATGTAATAGATGGCTCATACAAAATAAAATGAATCATTAATATCTTTATTTCATCTTTTTCAGTTGTTGACTTGGTTTGATGGAGGAGGCATAGTATAACTTGGTTTTAAAAACAACCAGTAGCTTCTGTCTTCATATTTTTTTACACTCTCCATTAGATCATATAAGCACATAAGAAACTTGATAGCCAGTCATTAAATCTTAACTTTTTACCATATCCTAAACATTCAAGTTATTCAAATTAAACAAAGTCATAATATCATTCTAATGACTTTGGTATTGGTTAAGATATCTTTCAAATTAACTTTTTGCTTTACATTTTGAATATTACTTGAAGAGCTGTATTTTTATATTTATTTTGCGTGTCTTTGGCGAGTATACACTTGTTCCCTTGAGAATAAAAAATTAAAATTAACACTTAAAATTAGGAGTTATTTGTCCAGTTAAATTTTATTTTTATTGTTTTCAAGATTCCACCATTTCTTAAGGCTTAACTTGTTACAGAGAAGTGCAAAACTTTTAAAATAAATGTATTTCCGGCCAAGATTGAGGTAGGTAGATAAACTTTACCTCCTCGCACAATCAGAAGAAGGACAACAACAAATTTGAAAATAAAAAATAACCAGAACTGCCAGACAGTCGAACTGTATGGAAGTCCAACAACTAAGGAGTTAAAGGAGAAACATTCAACCAGCCTGGTAGGAGGGGCAGAGACGGGCAGCGGGGGTGGAGAGGAGGCATGGCAAGGCAGCGGATGGCAGACTGGCAGTCTCACATCTGCCTGTGGATAAACCAGGAGGAACAACTGGGGAGCAAGGCAGACCATGCAACCCAGTGTTCCAGCGTGGGGAAATAAAGCCTCAAACCTCTGGCTGTAAAAATCTGTGGGGGTTGCATCAGCGGAATAAACTCTCAGTCTCTTAGGAGAGTTCATTGGAGAAACCTAAAGGGCCCTAGAACATACACAAACCTACCCACCTGGGAATCAGCACCAGAAAGGCCCAATTTGCTTGTAGGTAGCAGAGGAAATGACTAAAAGCATGGCAAGAGCCAAGCAAGTGGCATTATTCTCTCTTAGATCCCTCCCCCACTGCACCACAATGCCACGACAAGGGTTGTCCTACCCTGGTGAATACCTAAGGCTCCACCCCTTACTACATAATTGGCAGGCTGAGACAAAAAAAAAATATGCCCCTAATGAAAGAACAGATCAGAACTCCAAAAATAGAACTAAGCAGTACAGAGACAGCTAAACCATCAGATTCAGAGTTCAAAACACTGGTAATCAGGATGCTCACAGAAACAGTTGAGTATGGTCACAAAATAGAGGAAAACATGAAGGGTATGCTAAGTGAAATAAAGAAATGTACAGGGGCCCTGGCTGGTATGTAGCTCAGTGGATTGAGCGCGGGCCTGCGAACCACACGATCACGGTTCGATTCCCAGTCAGGGCACATGCCTGGGTTGCAGACCAGTTTCCCAGCAGGGGACGTATGAGAGGCAACCATCATTGATATTTGTCTCCCTCTTCTCCTTCCCTTCCCCTTTAAAGATAAATAAATAAAATCTTAAAAAAAAAAAGAAATGTACAGGGAACTAACAGTGAGGGGAAGAACACCAGGACTCGTCTCAACAATTTGGAGCAGAAGGAAGAAATAAACATTCAACTGGAACAGAATTAAATAAGAATTCAAAAAATGAGAGGCTTAGGAACTTCCAGGACAAGTTTAAACATTACAACATCCCAGTTATAGGGGTGCCAGAAGGAGAAGAACAGCAAGAAATTGAAAACTTTTTTGAAAAAATAGTGAACTAGAACTTTCCCAATCTGGCAAAGGAAATAAACTTCCAGGAAGTTCAGGAAGCTCAGAGAGTCCCAAAGAAGTTGGACCCAAGGAGGAACACACCAAGGCAAATCATCATTACATTACCCAAGATTAAAGATCAGGAGAGAATCTTAAAAGCAGCCAGAGGAAAGGAGAGAGTTACCTACAAAGGAATTCCCGTAAGACTGTCAGTTGATTTCTCAAAAGAGACCTTACATGCAAGAAGGGGCTGGAAAAAGTATTCAAAGCCATGAAAGGCAAGGACCTACATCCAAGATTATTCTGTTGAGCAAAGCTATTTCTTAGAATGGAAGGGCAGATAAAGTGCTTCCCAGACAAGGTCAAGTGAAACGAGTTCATTATCACTTAGCCCTTATATGAAATATTAAAGGCACTTATCTAAGAAAAAGATGATCAAAACTGTTAACAGTAAAATGACAATAAACTCACAACTGTCAACAGCTGAACCTAAAAAAAATGAAAACAAACTAAGCAAATAACTAGAATGGAACAGAATCACAGAACTGGAGGTCACATGGAGGGGTTATCAGCGGGGAGGGGGAGGGGTGAGAATGGGGGAAAAGGTACAGGAAATAAGCATAAACGGTGGGTACAAAATAGACGGGGAGGTTAAAAATAGTACAGGGAATGGAGAAGCCACAGAACTTACATGTATGACTCATGGACATGAACTAAGGGGGGGGCATGTTGGTGGGAGGGGGTTCAGGGTGGAGGAGGAAAAAATGGGACAACTGTAACAGCACAATCAATAAAATACATTTTTTAAAAAAGATGAGTTCTGCTTGGCCCATAATTTCACCGGAGAGTCTGTGATATCCTCAATATACCCCATTGAAGAAGATGTTATAAGTAAGCTAGAAACAAGATGATTCTTGTATTTCAAAAGAAGAAAAAATATTTTTGGCAAAAATTAGGAATTAGAATAACTCTCGGTAAACATAGTTGATGTTAAAGGGGGTTTCCATTTTAAGGAAAGTAAAGTAAACTTCAAAGAACTTTCTTATCCCATCAGAATTGGCAGTGTTTCCTGTTAGTATTGCTTAATGAACTTTAAACTATTAATTGAAAAAAATATTTTATTGAATACCCTTTTGAAATCTTAGAATTTAAGTTTAGATGGTAGGATGGGTGAAAGAAATTAATTCACTACCATAGATAAAGATAATCTACTACAGAATTAACTGATTTTCTGTAGACAAAAGTCCTTAAATGTGCTTTATGGAACTGAAAAAGAATAAGGCTTCTGTTACACAATTTTTAAAAGCAAGATTTTGTTGAATGTGAATTCAGGACTCATGCATTATGATGGAAAAAGCAGTGGCCCTTAGGTCTCAAGGCCAGAAGAGTTGGGCCTGAGCCCTGGTCACCCCTTCTCAGAGCTGTTGCCTTGGGTAGCTGACTCTCTCTCTCTAGGCCTCATGTCTCTATTTTCAACTTCATTTAAATTTCTTGCTTCATAGAATCATGAGGATGAGACAAATATTTTAAATACTTTGAAATGTATGAGATGTTGTGAGACTAAACAACATGAGTTTTTATGGGAGATTCCATTTCTTAAGAGTTTGAAATTATGCAATTTGCATTGTGGCCAGAGGAATGGAGGAAATCTCGTTTTAAGACATGACTTAATAAAATGTGTTAAATGATTATTATAGAAAAAAAAGAACATGTCAGAGGCAAATAATGGATATAGAAGTTTTAGAAGGATGCCAAAAAAGACATTAAGATGAAGTAATTTTAAGAGGAAAGGTTTTAAGCAAGCATCTCAGACTTTAAGTAATCCACTAGAAACCACTTAACTTTTAAAACTTGGGCTTTCCACATGAACACCAGTCAACAAAAACCCTGGAGGTGAGACTGTTTCTATTTGGATATTTCTGGACACTGAGCAAAAGACCCCGATTATGTGAATTTTTTTCCTTTAACATGACCATTTTATCCTTCTCTTCCACAAAGACTGTGATTTCATTTGTTCAGCTGTTTTGGGGGTTGTTTTTTTTTTTTTTTTTTTTTTGGTGCTCTTTCATAACTGGATTCTCTGAAATTGATATTTGTTAAATTAAAGGTATAAGGTACCATTTTAGTAATCAATATCAGAATTTCACTAAGAATTCTCCAGTGAGCTGAGTTAATCCATTTATTAAAGGTTAAAACTTAGTCACTTGGAATAAAAGCCCCTTTATTTCCTGAATAATGTCATATGAATTAGTAAAGTGTTTCTAATGCTATTAATAAAGCATATTCTGTATATTTTAAAATTTAAAATCATTCTTATGAACTGTTAAATATTAATATAATTAATGAATTGTTCTCATGCACAGGGATATACATTGAGTATTAATGTCTCCTTTGAGAGAATAAATTTTTCCTAATATTCCCTGAGGGTAGAATATAAATGCAAACTTTTATAATTTATATCTGCTGATTTTAATGAGCTTAAATTTGCTCTTTTCTAGGCATTTATTTTGTAAGAAGCTATTTTATGTGATATTTATGTGGTATATATAGTTTGAACCTTAAAATTTTTAGCCCTTTTCCTCAATCTGTTAAGCACAGAAAATTTACTTGAAGCTATTTTTTTTCAGTTGCGTTTGCGTGCCGGGGGGCATATTTAGTTTGTGAACTACTGAATTTAGTTGTCAAAGCATGTTGTAGTGTTTGCCCAATGGATTAATTTTAAAAGTGAAATAGTTATTTTCATATTGAGTGAAAATAAAAAAAGCAACCGAAGGCCATAAACTGTAATTAAAATGAGATCTTATTGATTTAATGGGTAGGAAAACTATTATGATTTAATGCAAACATAGCAAAAGTACACACTAGATTACTGAGTTTGTATTTTGTAGATATTCTTACGTTTACCAATTGATACATTAACTTCTTAATTTGTTTTATATTTTGAAGATTTATAGAAATTATTGTCACGCAGCCTCTTATACTTAAAGGACTAGTGTAAAGTTTTTGAGAGCTCAGTAAAAATGTAACAGCCCTGTTGTGTATGTGTGGCTCTGCGTATGAAGTCTAAACACAGAAAAGACATTCATCCTCAAACCTGTGTAGCAGGATAGGTAAGCTAACCACTCTTTGTCATATGTGTCACAGAAATGTAATCACTGCCCTTCGTGGGCTTAAGCTCCCTGAAAGAAGCCTCTGTGTTTTCCTCTTCTGTCTCACCTCTTACGATAACATTGCCGTTCTTTCACTTGGAAACTGGATTCATCTTTGACTGTTCTCATTTCCTTTATCAAACCAGTCCGTCTCAGAGTCTTCTTATTTCTTTATTCTACAGCTCTCTTCACCAGTCATCCTTTTTAATCTTTAGGGTTTTCTTTCTTGTCCTGTTTGTTCCTGTTTTCTGGTATCAGTTTGTGGATGTCATTACATCCTTCTAAATATGAACGTAAAGCCCTTTTCTCTGAAGTGATGTTTCCTCTGTGTTCAGCTATTTTATCTGCTTATATATCCTGGGGGGTTTTTTTCATGCCAATGGATTGTTTATTTCAAACGATCCTTGGCATGTCTATTTTTAAGAATGGTCCTGGCCTGATGGTTCAGTAGATGGGGGTTTCTTCTCGTAAAGCTTGTGGACTCAGTTCCCCGGTCAGGGCACATACCTAGGTTTCAGATTTCGTCCCCAGTTGGTTGGAGTGCAAATGGGAAGTAACCAGTCGATGTTTCTCTCTCTTCCTCTCTCTCTCCCTCTTTCCCCTCACCCTTACACAAATCAATGAACATATCCTCTGGTGAGAATTTAAAAATATTGGAGGACTGGGTGCAAATATGGTAAATATTCTGTTTTGCAAATAGCTCTGTAATCTCACTATTTTGTTCACCTTACCAGAAAGTCTGTTGAGAACTTTGTATACAGAGATGAGACATACTGACTCGCAGCTTATATTTAGCGTAAGCAGGCAAGGTAAATGAGCCCAGCTGTCAGACTATTTGTCAGAATGAGAATAAGAGGGATGACACTGTAGAAGTCTTTACTCTTCCCAAATGCTTTGTCCAATATTTAGAGACAATTCCACTGATTTGTTTTTTATCTGAGGTGAATGCCCTGTAGCATCCATTTCATGTGTAATCTGCAGCCTGGTTGGGTTATTTTTTGTATACAGACCTTCAGTTATTTTCTCTGGGGTTCATTTTATTTTGTTGTCTACCAAAAGTGCTGAATCTGTGGTCATAGACCCTGTGAGTTTCATTGTCAGACAGATTAGGTATCTACTGCAGCCTGCCATGGTGTTTTCAGCAACATGTCTCTAATCACTTTCCATCTTCCATAAATGTGTTCAAATCTGTAATCTTGTTTTCAAGCTCACCAGTAACTTTAACATTGCATAGTCAAGTCTTTGTTCTTATTTTGCTTGGTTTTGTTGGCATTTGACACATTTGATCACATCTTATACACTGGTTTCTAGGACACCACATTCTGTTTTCCTGTCTCCTTAGCAAGTACTTCTTTTTTTTCCCCTTTCCTTTTTGTTTTGTATTGGTTTCAGGTGTACAACCTAGTGGTTAGACAATCATATACTTTACGGAGTGTTCCCCTTGATATTTCCAGTACCTACAACTGGCACCATACATAGTTATAATGTGGGAGATTTCATATTTCATCATCATAATTCTGCAGATGTTATTAATGAGCAATACCGATTAACTTGCATACTCTAAGATTTCCTTAATTTAGTATTTAAATTAACACATGATGATGTAGTAGCACCTAGCCAAGCAATTGGAGACACCTGAATTTAGATCCAGATTCTGTTACTTATGCTATGACCTGGAACAAGTGTTTTCATCATAGTGACTTGCCATTTGAAAATAGATGATAGGAGAGTTTACTGCAAGTGAAAGTTTTCAGATTAACCTATGTTAGACATAATGAAATAAGAATTACAGATATTATCTTTTAGAATATTCTGAACTACTTTAATTATTTTTAATGTATTTTATTATGTTATTACAGTTGCCCCAGTTGTTCCCCTGTGCCCCCCTCACCCAGTAACCTATATTCCCTCCGCCATTGTCCCCACTTAGTTCATGTCCATGGGTGCATATGAGTTCTTTGGCTGCTCTAGTTCCTATACTGTACTTCACATCCCTATAGCTGTTCTGTGACTATCAATATATACTTCTTAATCCCCTCACATCTTCACCCTTTCCTTCACCTGTCTGGCAGCCATCAAGACACCTTCTATATCCACAATCCGGTTTCTGTCCTTTTTGTTTATTTAGTCGGTTTTTTTATTCAGTTATTAGTAGGTATGTGTTTATTGTCATTCATCATTCATAGTTTTGATCTTCTTCTTTTTCTTAAATAAGTCCTTTTAGCATTTCATACAGTAATGGCTCGGTGATAGTGAACTCCTTTAGCTTTAGCTTGTCTGGGAAGCTCTTTATCTGCCCTTCAATTCTAAGTGATAGCTTTGCGAGATAGAGTAATCTAGGTTGTAGGTTATTTTCATTATTTTGAATGAAATACTTCTGGCTCATCCCTTCTCACCTGCAAAGTTTCTTTTGAGAAATCAGCTAACAGTCTTAAGGGGACTCCTTTGTAGGTAACTCTCTGTTCTTTCCTCGCTGCTTTTAAGATTCCCTTTATCTTTAACCTGTGGCATTTTAATTATGATGTGTCTTGGTGTGGTCCTCTTTGGGTCCATCTTGTGCTTCCTGGACTTGTATGTCTATTTCTTTTATAAGTTTTCAATTTTTTGCTCTTCCTCTTCTTCTGGTACCCCTATGATTCAAATGTTGGTGCATGTGAAGATGTCCCAGAGGTTTCTTAGCCTGTCCTCGGTTTGGGGGTGTTTTTTTATTCCTTTCTCTTCTTGCTGTTCTGATTGAATATTTTTTCCTTCCTTATGTTCCAAATCACTGATTTGATTCTCAGCTTCATCCATTCCACTGTTGGTTCCCTGTAAATTTTTCTGTATTTCACTTAGCCTAACCTTCATTTCTGACTGGTCGAAGTACCTAGTGAGTTCCTTGAGCATCCTAATAACCAATGTTTTGAACTCTGTATCTGTTAGATTACTTATCTCCATTTTGTTTAGTTATTCTTCTGGAGTTTTGTTCTGTTTTTTCACTTGGGCCATACTTCTTTGTCCCCTCATTTTGGCAGTCTCCCTGTGTTTGTTTCTGTGTATTAGGTAGAGCTGCTTTGACTTCCTGTTTAGTAGCATGGCCCAATGTAGAAAAGCACACCTGTAAGTTGGATGGGGCAGAGCTTTAGATAATCACCAGGGCAGGGCAACCTGTGTCACTGCCCTGTGGCTCTATGTGGGAGAGGAATCAGAGAGGGGACAGTGCTGCTGCCTGGCCTCTGGAGTTTTGTCCAGGAGGAAGCTCTCCTTGCACTCACTGGTGCCAGACACTTCAATTTGTCCCTGTAAGCCACCTCCAGGTGTTGCCCTGGTACTGAAGCCCAGAGAGAGTGAGTCTGTGTAAGTCCTACGTCCCTTATGGGACCTTTAAGAGGAGACTCCTGATAAGCCCAGTTTCTTCCACCGCCCCAACCCCCACTGGTGTTTGCAGCCAGAAGTTATGAGGACTTACCATCCTGGTGCTGGAACTCTGCTGAGTGGTCTGGTGTGGGCCTCAGATCCCTCCCTCCTGAGGTGTCCCTCCCGATTTTTATCTACCACACATGGGTGTGGGACTGCCTGCCCGGTGTCTTTGCCCCTCTTACCCATTTGGATGAATGTGGCTTCTTTAATTCCTTGGTTGTCAGACTTCCATAGAGCTCAATTTTGTAACACTTATAACATTTGTTTTGTAGCCTAGTTATAATTTTTACTGTGGTTGTGCAAGGAGGAGACCCATGTTTGCCTAAGTCTCCATCTTGACCAAGTAATTATTTTTTAAATTCAATCTTTATTGTATTTTTTTCATTACCATTTAGTCCCTTTATACTCCTCTCACCCCAGCAATCACCACATTGTTGTCCACGTGTCCTTTTTCCTTTTTGCTCAATCTCTCCACTCCCTCTATTTTAATTATTGAAACTTTTTGTTTTAAATTAATCCAACTTCCTGCTAAATTTTAGAAAGAGAAATCACTATGTTCTTAGATTTAAACTTAGTGAATGTCTTATGTTAATACACATAATCTTCTAGTACAGCGGTCCCAACCTTTTTGGCACCAGGGACCAGTTTTGTAGGAGACAGTTTTTACACGGCAGGGTGGGTGGGGTGGTGAGGTGGTTTGGGGGTGATTCAAGTGCGTTACAATCAAGCTCCCTTCCTGCTTGCTGTGCGGGCCAGTTTCTAACCAGGCCCAGACCAGTATCGGTCTGAAGCCTGGAGGTTGGGGACCCCTGCTTTAGTACGTATATGTATATTTTCAAAATACAAGTTCTAGGCATACTGATTAAACATTTCCTAGACAATAGTGGTTTTTCCCTGGCTGGTGTGGCTCAGTGGACTGAGCACAGGCCTGCGAACCAAAAGGTTGCTGGTTCAATTCCCAGTCAGGACACATGCCTGGGTTGAGGGGTGCGTGACAGGCAACCACACATTGTTGTTTCTCTCCCTCTTTCTCCCTCCCTTCCCCTCTGTCTAAAAATAAAGAAATAAAAGTATTTTTAAAAGGACAATAGTGGTTTTTATTACATAACTCTTAAGAAGGAGACTTGAAAGGTTTCAGCTTCTTAATCAGAATGTCATTTATATCACGGTCAAAGTAGTGAGTGTTCTGAACTTGCTGCTGAGCCTCCAAGGTAAAATGCCCCTGTCAGTGCACTGAAAGTGAGGATTAGAGAGAGTTACGACCGCTCTGCAGGGCTGCAACAGGCAAGGTGAGAGAGCGGGTTGTAAAATGACCGAATTGTTTTTGAACAAGCACTCTATTGTTTGTTTTTATAGTTTGAGAATAAGACTACATTTACTGTTACTTAGTACATGATGCATTTTAGTAAATCAATGCATTAACCATATGATGAATTGTACTATTTTTATCATCTCAAACTGAAATGGCAACTTTTTAATTTTTAAGACAATTGAGCATTTGAAAAATAGTGTAGGGTATAGTTCCAAATATGTAATTTTTAAAGCACATTCTTCCATAATTTTTTCTGATTTTTTTAAAAATTTTATTTATTTATCTTTAGAGGGGAAGAGAAGGAGAGAGGGAGAGAAACAACAATGTGTGGTTGCCTTTTGTGCATCCCCTGCTGGGAACTGGCCTGCAGGGAACTGGCCTGCAACCCAGGCATGTGCCCTGACTGGGAATCGAACCGCGATTGTCTGAGTCGGAGGCCCGCGCTCAATCCACTGAGCTACACCAGCCAGGGCAATTTTTTCTGATTATAAAATGAATAATATATGGTCTTGAAAGAAATGATTATTCCATAATGTTGAAACCTTTTTTCAGTTGTCAAATATTACAGTACTTTTAGTTTTTCAATATTGTAAGGAGTATATCTGTATATGAGAATGTTCATATCTTTGATAATGAACAATATTTGAATTTGTATTTAAAATAAAAGGTCAAATTTAGTCCATATTCATTTTTCCCTTTATATCCCTGAGCATTAACATTTTGCATATTTCAAATCATTTTTCATTCTAGCCTTTATGTTTTATGATTCTGTGAAAAATAGTAAGTTTTAAAAACTAGTAATCATAACATTGGCAGGAAAATCTCAGATGTTTCATGCAGCAACATTTTTACTGATATGTCCCCTGGAGCAAGGGACATAAAGGAAAGAATAAACAAGTGGGATCTCATCAAAATTAAAAGCTTCTTCATGGATAAAGAAAACAGCATTAAAATAAAAAGAGAACCAACTGTTTGGGAAAACATATTTGCCAATGATACCTCAGACAAAGGTTTAATCTACAAAATATACAAAGAACTCACACAACTTCACTCTAAGACAACTAACCCAATTAAAAAGTGGGCAAAGAACTTGAATAGACATTTCTCCAAGGAGGACATACAGAGGATCCAGAGACACATGAAAAGATGCTCAATATTGCTAACTATCAGAGAGATGCAAATTAAAACCACAGTGAGATACCACTTTACACCAGTCAGAATGGCTATCATAAACAAAGAAACAACAAGTGCTGGAGAGGTTGTGGGGAAAAGGGGACCCTAGTTCACTGTTGGTGGGATTGCAGACTGGTACAACCATTATGGAAAACAGTATGGAATTTTCTAAGAGTGAAAATGAATATGCCTTTTGACCCAGCAATTCCACTGCTAGGAGTGTATCCTAAGAACCCTGAAACACCAATCCAAAAGAACCTATGCACCCCAATGTTCATAGCAGCACAATTTATGATAGCCAAGAGTTGGAAGCAACCTAGATGCCCATCGGTTAATGACTGGATCACAAAACTATAGTACATTTACACAATGGAATTTTATGCAGCAGAAAGAAAGAAGGAGCTCCTTACCCTTTGCGACAGCGTGGATGGAACTGGAAAGCATTATGCTGAGTGAAATAAGCCAGGCGGTGAAAGACAAATACCATATGATCTCACCTTTAACAGGAACCTAAACAACAAAACAAACAAGCAGGCAAAATATAACCAAAGACACTGAAGTAGAGAACAGGCAGACAGGGACCAGAGGGTAAAGGGGAGGGAATTTCAGGCAAAAAGGGGAAGGGTTCACAGGAACAAGTATAAAGGACACATGGACAAAAACTAAGGGTGGTGGACATGGGAGGGATGTGGGGAGCACTGGGGGGGGGGGCTGGGATGGGAGTAAAAGACAGAAAACTGTACTTGAACAATAATTAAATTTAAAAAACTAGCAATCATTTTATATTTACTAAATTTTGCTTGGGATAGGCACTGCTAAGAACCAAAGAAGCAGTCCTTAAAGTTTCCTCCCCTGTCAAGGAGAAAATATAAAATACCATTTATATCATAAATATAATAATTTTTGTTACTTCATAAATGTCTATGTCCCAAAGTAATCTTTTTAAAAGTAAAATCAATTACAGGAAACACTTGTTTTTAAACATTTTGGTTTGTGTCTACTGAAGGCCCTAGAAATTCACAGCAAGACCCTGGAAGTGCAGAAGAAAAGGGCTATGTAAATGAAGTTCTCATTTAATTGTACTGAGTTAGGTTATACTTTTCTAAAACTCAGAGTAGCCCTAAGTTTTCCCTTAGACCAGCTAAGTGCATGCTTTTGCATGTTGTGGTTTAGTCAGTTTGGTCTGGACAGTGAATGGTCTGTGATGTCACAGAATTTACTGGTAATGTTTTCTGGAAATGAATATCCATCATTTATTGAAAATGCCAACTAATGATGGAAATTAGGTTTAGGAACCAGGCCTTGTGGTAATGAAAGAGGTGTCTGTGTAGTGTTGATTTGTATTTTCCAGAATTTTAAATGTGTGTTTTCAGGAAGTTTCCTTGAATAAGAATGTGAAGACTCTATCTCTGTATATTTCCTAGCAACCTGCCTGTGAGTTTGAGAGCAAAGTCAATGACAGATATGGAAACTAAAAAATGAGTAAATGCAGCGACTGGTCATTTTTCAAAAATAATTTAGAATGCTTTTGCATTGTAAATGCTTATTAAGTAAAAAGTAGAATATTGTTCCAATTCTAAGCAACTTTTTCCCCCTCAGCTCTTTCTTTCTACTATAAAATCAACTATAATTTTACAAGGAATAAAAATTGAGAATGATTTTTTACTAATATCCATTTTTTAGCAGAGCCAATTTAGTGGAAGCACTCTAATAAAAACTATTAGACACTTTAAAAAATAAAAACTTTTTATAATTAATGAAAAATGTATACAGTTCATCATCCATTGTTTGTGGAGAACCTACTATGTGATAGGGATTGGCCACACCCTGGAGAAATGGGAGTACTACCCTGAAAAGTCTGCCCAGGGTAGCTGAGGAATTCAGCCTCAAAGACACAGTTACAGTATAATGGGGTTGAGTTCGACAGGCGATAAGGATATACCGAGGGAGCACAGAAAAAGTAATAAATCTAATTAAATATATCATCCTTACAAAATGCACTTAGTTTCACGGCCCTGCTTTGAATTCTTTGTTGTCTGTATGATACGGGACAGTATTGTCCAGTTAGGACTCCTCCAAGTGATAGCGGAGGACTAGGAGTCGCGAGTTTCTTGCCATCTGTGGTGTCACAAGTCATGTAATGCTCTTAGTTACTATGCTACCTGCTTCAAATCTGCCTCCCAGGGGCGTTCCGGTATTCTGGGAAGGAGTGAATGATTGTAAAGCACTCCGTTTTCTCCCATGTTAATGTGTGTGAGTGACTGTGTGTGTGGTGTACACCCGCCCTGCTTTGGAAAGGAATCAAGTCTTTCACATCTCACGGCTGTTAAATTTCGTTTGAGCAAAGAAGGTTTTTTCATTTTGGTCAATTCAAAATCAACAAAGTTCGGGGGTGGGGGTGCTTTAGGAAGATTGTCTTGTTTTCTTCTTTTGTAGTGACGTTATGAGGCTTGATATTTAATAGTGTCTCTGTCTTGTTTGTCTGTATATTCTCAAGAGAAGATTTAACAAAGAGTTGAAAGTAAAACGCTTTAAAAGCCGGTGTTAAAGGCGATTATAAATGCACAGTGTAGAGATTCAGCAAATTAGTGTACCTCTTAATATCCATTGAACTTTTATAGGGAAAAAGTTGATATAGCGTAAGTATATTTTTTAAATGACTTCTGAGTTATAGAAATCATTTTTTTAAATTATCATGCTTATGTTCAGAGTTGAAATTTATTATCCATTCCTAGAATCTAAGTATATCTTTTATGGATAGAACTGAGAAAATGAGTTCTTTCTTGCCTTCCTACAGTCTCAGTGCCATACTGGTGTAATAAACAAAAATAGTTTTTCTATTATTAAATCCTTTCTCACTTAAACTTTGTCTCTGTGTGTGTGTGTATGTGTGTGTGCCTTTTTTAATAGTAAAGGATGTTTAATTCCTGTTGGAAAGCAAGATCCATTCGTACATTCAATAAGGACCCAGTGAATACTTACTTTGTCCCAGGCACTATTGTAGGTGTTATGTGAATGTTATCTGTGAACAAAACAGGTAAAAATCCATGTTCTTGTTCAGCTTACTGACATCTAGTGAAGAGAGGCAGATAATAAGCAAACAAATATGGAATAAAAGGCAAGCAAAGCAGGGAAAAGTGATAAAGTGAACTGGGGAGTGGGGTTATGTTACTGTTTTAAATGGGATGGTCAGAGGACGCTTCACAAAGAAGCTGACATGAGCAGAATTTTGAAGGAGAAAGAAAACCATGTTATCCCTAACCAAGATCCTGAGTTAGGAGCGTGCTTGATGTGCATTTTGAGCAGCAAAGAGGCCAGTGTGGCTAGAATGGAGGGAATGAGGGGGGAAATAGAAGACAATGAGGCCAGAGGGATAGCGAGGGCCCAGATCTTACAGAACCTTGTGTAAATAAAGTGCAGGACATGGCCCCATCCCTAGCATTGGCAGTATGCACTAGAGATACTTTTAAAAGGGGGATGTAGGCGGGATTGTACAGTTTGATACTTGCTATATTAAGAAAAATGAATAAAGTGTTCTGCAGAGTATATATGATGTAGTGACAAATAATTCCTCATAGAGAAGGCAGTATTTAAGCTAATTGTTATTATATATGAAGACTAATAATCATAAGAGATATTAAGACATTTCAGTGAGGAAACCCAGTTAAAAGGTGATTTTAATAATTGAGGTGGGAGAACAGGACTGAAGTAAGAAAGAAGAGATGGGTGAGTGGTAAGGGATAAAGAAATGGAATTTTAGGGTAACTGGGGCTTTTAATTTCAGTGGATGAGTGGATGGCAATCTATTAAAAATGGGAAAATATGGAAATATTGGGGAAAAGTTAATGAACTTTATTTTTTGGCTATATTGAGTTTGAGATGCCTGGAAGACATCTGGAGTGACATATCTAATAATTTGTTCTTTCATTTGAAACTCATTTATTAACTGTCCTACTCTGTGTCAGTGCTGAGCTGGGAACTTGACTTTGAAATAAAGCTTGGAGCATTAAGTATAGGTTAAGGAGTCAGTGACATATATAGATAGTCTTTGAATTCACAGGTGTTAAGGAGATAAGCTGCAAGAGGCTATTGAATGAAAAGAAGCCAAGAGACTAAGAAACATTAGGATGACTGAGGTTACATCTTGTATGTTTGCTGTTCAAAAAGTAAAAAAACAAAAACAAAACAATTGAGCACATAAGTAACTACAAGAAATATGTTTTATGCTACATGCCTTTGTTTAATTCTTCATTGCAATGACAAATCTGAATAAAAAAGAAATGCCTGAATTACATCCTTTTTACACCTGTGTTTGTGATTTTCGAGGTACTATAACATTATTCTTAACTAATAATTCATGTAAAGACTTACAGATACTAAATTATATTTTAAGGATTAAACATGCAGAATTCAAATATTTTTACCTTGTCTACGTAATGTGAGGCACATTTTTATCTGAAGCATACCTGACTGTCCTCCAATTGAATAGAGCATGTCACAAAGGATGTGATTTGAACTTCAGTTTCCTGTTAGAGCTTATTAAATACTAATACTGTATGCAGTTTTTTTAACAAGGACTTCGGGCAAAGATGGGGGTGTAGGTAGATACATTTTGCGTACTCTCACAACAAAAAGGACAATAACCAATTTAAAAACAAAAAATAACCAGAGCTGCCAGAAAATCGAACTGTAGAGAGTCCAACAACCAAGGATTTAAAAAAGAAACATTCATCCAAACTTGTGGAAGGGGCGGAGGTGGGCAGCTGGACGGAGAGGACACATAGCAAGGCAGTGGAGTAGCCTGGTGAGGCGGCAGTTGGTGGACCAAGTGGTCCACATTTGCATGCACAGAAGCCAAGAAAAACAACTGGAGAGTGAGACAGACCGTGCAACCCAGGGTTCCAGCATAGGAAACAAGCCTCAACACCTCTGGCTGTAAAAAAAATGGGGGGGGGGGGGGTTGTTGCTGCTTTAGGAGAAACTCCTAGCCTCATAGGCTAGGAGTTTGTTGTAGACCCATTGGGTCCCAGAATATAACACAAGCCCACTCACCTGGGAATTAGGGCCAAAAGGCCCAATTTGCTTGTGGGCAGTGGGGGAAGTGACTGAAAGCCAGCAGAGAGCCCAGCAAGCAGTATTGTTTCCTCTGGGACCCCTCCCCACATGCAGCATAACACAGCAACGTGGGTTACTCTGCCCTGACGAATATTTAAGGCTCTGCCCCTTGCTGTGTAACAGGTGGGCCAAGACAAAAAAAAATATGGCCCGAATAAAAGAAGAGAACAAAACTCAAGGAAAAGAACTAAGCACTGAGGACATAGCCAACCTATCAAATGCAGAATTCAAAACAGGTAATCAGGATGCTCACAGAAATAATTGAGTACAGATACAAAATAAAGAAGTGAAGGCTGTACAAAGTGAAATAAAGAAAAATGTACAGGGAACCAAGAGAGAAGAGAAGGAAGCTGGGACACAAATCAATGATTTGGAGAAGGAAAAAAAAAAACATCCAACTGGAACAGAATGAAGAAACAAGAATTCAAAAAATGAGGAGAGGTTTAGAAACCTCCAGGACAACTTTAAACGTTCCAACACAGAATCATAGAGGTGCCAGAAGGAAAAGAGGAAGAGCAAGAAATTGAAAACTTTTTTGAGAAAATAGTGAACTAGAACTTTCCCAATCTGGCAAAGGAAATAGACTTCCAGGAAATCCAGGCAGCTCAGAGAGCCCCAAAGAAGTTGGACCCAAGGAGGACCACGCCAAGGCACATCATGATTACATTACCCAAGATTAAAGATCAGGAGAGAATCTTAAAAGCAGCAGCAAGAGAAAAGGAGAGAATTACCTACAAAAGAGTTCCCATCAGACTGTCAGTTGATTCCTCAGAAGAAACCTTACAGGCAAGAAGGGGCTGGAAAGAAGTATTCAAAGTCGTGAAAGCTAAGGACCTACATCCAATATTACTCTATCCAGCAAAGCTATCGTGTAGAGTAGAAGGACGATAAAATGCTTCCCAGATAAGGTCAAGTTAAAGGAGTGCATCATCACCAAACCTTTATTATAGGAAATGTTAGAGGGACTTATCTAAGAAAAAGAAGATAAAAAATATGAAGAGTAAAATGACAACAAACTCACAACTGTCAACAACTGAACCTAAAAAGCAAACTAAGCCAACAACTATAACAGGAAAAGAATTACGGAAATGGAGATCACATGGAGGGTTATCAGTGGGGAGGGTGCTGGGGGAGAATGATGGAAAAGGTACAGGGAATAAGAAGCATAGGTGATAAGAGTGCAAAATAGACAGGGGGAGGTTAAGAACAGTATCAGAAATGGAGAAGACAAAGCACTTATGTGTGTGAGCCAACAAAGGGGACAGATGCTGTTGGGATTGGCGGTGTGCAGGGTGAGGGGGATAAAGGGGAGAAAAAACGGGGCAACTATAACAGCATAATCAATAAAATATGCAAAAAATAAAATTTTATGCTGTTCTTGATAGTATTTAAACAGAAATAAATAGGATTTTTGACTAATTATTGGTTAACACAATTAAAATAACTGGCCATGACTTTAAAACTTAAAGATACGGTAACTTTATATATTCAGTGGATCAGTGAATTTAATTTTGGATTACTATTTGGAACTAAATAGCACAGATCTAGAATCTTTTTTGGGTTTGTGGTGACATTGACTTTTGTAAGGAGTCTGGTTGAGTCAGTTGTCCTGTAGAATGGCCAGTGTTTTGATTTTTATCTATTTCATTGAGACTAGTCAGGCTAGACTTTTTTGGGAAGAACACTGTGATGGGTACTTTTTGCATCACATTACGTGACATAATGCCAGGTCATCTCACTATTCATATCACTAATTTGTCCTTGATTAAGATAAGACTCCAGATCCCTTATAAAGATAAACTTTTCTTTGTAATTGCCGAGTAATGTGTGGGGCAGGGTAATACTTTGAGACACGTGAATATCCTATTACCCAACTACCTTTCTCAATGGTTTCAGCATCCATTAATGATCCTTAGCTGAATTAATTATTTCACTGGCTAGGGGGATGCGGAATGGTGAGTTTCTAATGTTATAATTGTTTCTACATTTCTTGGCTGGTGGGTGGTCCAGAAGAGTAGGGTTTTTTTATGGCCCCTTTTTGAGTATTATAGACTTTTTAATTCAGTTTCTTAGACTGCTTTACTGTCATTTTCTTTGTGTTACTCAAGTTGTGCCTAATTTGGTGAAGGAGAGCCCATTCACATCTATTCCCATGTTCTTTGACATGACCCTGTTAGCCTTTGAGTACTTCCTCACATACGGTGTCCCTAGGTTCACCTTGCACTTTGCCCCAGTGCTGGAATCAGTCATTTCTAAACTGGTGCCGTTTAGTGGACAATGGAATTTAGAAACTAATATCTGGAAATAAGTACTCTTAATGCGATTGGGATATCATTGCTTCTAAGACCTTTCAGTGGACATATCCAGCAAATCAAGTTTTTAAAAATTAGTTTATACTGATATTTCCAATTCGAATTTTAGATTACCCTTATTATATATTGTATTTGTATGTTTGTTCTTTATATAATTGGGAGATTTGGCCTTCATCAGTGATGTAGGTTACAGATATGTTTGCCCAGATTGTCATTTGGCGTTTGACTCTGTAGTGCAAAACTTTTGTTTAGAAAAGCTTTTCTCATGCCTAGGTTTATGACGGTATTTGCTATGTTTTCTTCTAGGATTGGCATAGCTTCATTTTTATCATTGAAATCTCTGACCCATTAAGAACTTTTCTGTTTTATGGTATGCAGTATGGATCCAATTTTCTTTTTAAATGTTTACCCAGGCTGGGTGACCCAGTTGGCTGGAGAATCATCCCGTACACCAGAAGGTTGCGGGGTCAGCCTCCTGTCAGTCACATATCTGGGTTCTGGATTCAGTCCCTGGTCAGGCTGCGTATAAGAAGAAATGGATTAAACAACAAAACAAACAAGCAAGCAAAATAAAAACAAAGACACTGAAATAAAGAACGGGGGGGCAGCAATCAGAGGGGAAAGGGGAGGAATTTCAGGGGAAAAGGGGAAGGGATTTAGAGGAACTAGTATAAAGGACACATGGACAACAGCTAAGGGGGGTGGAAATGGAAGGGAGGTGGGGAGCATGGGGGGCAGGGATGGGATGAGAGTAGTAGACCAAAAACTGTACTTGAAAAATAAATTAAAAAAAAGAAAAGAAAAAAAAATGGATTGTTTCTCTCTCACACATTGATATTTCTCTCTCTCTCACACCTTTTCTCTCTAGAATCAATAAATGTATCTAATATCCTCTATGAGCATTAAAAAAATTTTAAATGTTCACCCAGCTGTCCCAACACCGTATATTAAAAAATATTTCTTCTGCCTCGTATATCAACCTTCCTTCTGTAGTTTGATGCATTTCTGAACATTTTAATGTGTTCTGTTTCTCTGCATATCTACTCCTGTATCATTACCTCATTGTTTTAACTACTGTGGCTTGATTTAGATGTAGACATTTAGTAGAGTTTATTTTTACTCATGGCTCTTCTTCCACCCCAGGATTTTTCTAGGTGGTATTACATATTCTACATGAATTTTAGAAACAACTTGTCTAATGTGAGGGGGAAAAACCTTTTTAATTGCAATAACATTAACTTTAATGACATTCTCTTGAAGAGAATGGTCACTTGTATGATGTTATATTGTTTTGTCTCAGAACGAGGATGTCTTTCCATTTATTCAAGAGTACTTTTATGTTTTTCTGAAGTATTTTAACACTTTCTTAGTACAGTTTTATACATTTCTTGTGTTTATTCAAGTATTTTATCTTTTACACTCTTATAAATGAGATACTCTCTTCAATTACATCTTCTGACTGGTTGTTTAAATGTGTAAAGGATATTGATTTTTTTATATTTTAAAGTGTGTTGACTTTCTCATTTATTTATTAGTTCTGTTGTTTTGTTAATTTTAGCATTGACTTTTAGCCTTTCTAGGTATAAAATTATTATCTGAAATACAGTTTTATTTTTTTTCCCAGTTCTTAAGTAGCTAACTAACTACTGTCTATCATGAATAAATTAACAAACATCAAGTGCTGGCTTGATGTGGAGAAAAGGGAACCCTAGTGCACTGTTGGTGGGAATGCAGACCAATACAGCCACTGTGGAAAATAGTATGGAATTTCCTCAAAAATTAAAAATGAAGCTACTTTTTGACCCAGCAATTCTACTGCTGGGAATATGCCCTAAGAATCCCAAATCACCAATTCAAAAGAACTTACGCACCCCAGTGTTCATAGCAGCACAATTTATAATAGCCAAGTGCTGGAAGCAACCTAAGTGCCCATCGGTAAATGAATGGATCAAAAAACTGGTACAGCCCTGACTGGTGTAGCTCAGTGGACTGAGCGCAGGCCTGCGAACCAGAGGATCGTGGTTCGATTCCCAGTCAGGGCACATGCCTGGGTTGCAGGCCAGTTCCCTGCAGGCCAACTCCCAGCAGGGGACACGTGAAAGGCAACCATATATTGATGTTTCTCTCCCTCTCTCCTTCCCCTCTAAAGATAAATAAATAAATAAAAAATCTTTAAAAAAAACTGGTACATTTACACAATGGAATAGTACATAGCAGAACAAAAGAAGGAACTCCTCCTACTCTTTGTGACAGCATGGATGGAACTGGAGAATCTTATACTAAGTGAAATAAGCCAGTCGATGAAAGGCAAATACCTTATAATCTCACTTGTAAGAGGAATATAATAAAATCAACTAAGGAGCAGAATAGAACTAGAGATATTAGAGATATGGAAACGTGGAACAGACTGACGGGGGGTGTGGTGCAGATAATAGTGAAAAGAAAGGGAAGAGACCAAAGAACATGTATGAATGACCCATGGACATGGATAAGGTGTAGGAATTGACTGGAGGTGGAGGTGGACTGGGTGGAGGAGGGCAAAGGCGGAAATTTGGTACAACTGTAAGAGAATAACAATAAAAAAGAAGAAGAAAGGGAAAAAAACCAAATAGTATTTCTATTGAAATACTTCTTTATGTTTTCCTGGCCATAAATAATGGAAGCCTAATTCTTTCTGCCCTATAAAAAGATTCGTGGTGATTTCCAAAACTCAGATAGGGTCCATGATTATAGTGTTACCTGAAGCAAAAAGCTCTTAAAATGGTGTAATGAAAGGGGAGGGGAAAGTTCTTCTGCCTACCACAGTGCTTTGTGCTTAGTGGATAGCCCATAAACATTTGGTGATGATACATAAGATAGCTGGATGTATGTTCTGGCTCTAGTTTTCGCTTCTCTCCCTGTTTTCGCTTCTGCAATAAATCTGATCTCTCTTTGTCCAATAAATCCTTGTTCTCTCTTTCCTTTGATCATGATCCTGAGTTGAAGGTTGGTAGAGTTTAGGGAAACTAAAAATATATGTAATTTAGCTGTTTGGATCAGTCAAGTACAAATGGGCTAAAATGTCATGTTCTGATCTCCTACAAAATGAAATACCTAAAGCATCTCCGAAGAAGCAGGAAGAAGAAGAAGCAGGAAGAAGAAGAAGCATAAAATTTCTTCTACTACCTTCTCTAGAGTGTGTTAATGTCTGGAAAACTAGGAAAAATTTTAAGTAATACATTTCAGTTTTATATTAAATTTAAAACCATTACCAAAGATAGCAGTAAATTAACATTTTTGAAATCAGTCCCAGAACATTTAACTCCAACATTCCAGTGATTAATGTAATCTGTTAACACTGCGTGGATATGCCATAGATTGCATTTGTTCAGTCGGTATTTGAGTCAGTTCTTGCGGACTTTCTGTGTTTGAGGCATTTGGCTTAGGTACTGCGGATACAAAGATGAATAAAATTAGGTTCTGACCACAGGGGCTAAAATAAACAAACACATAAATGAGTCGGGAGGGTTTTGTGACTTAGATGCTCGGGTTTCAGTCCTGCTGCTGCTGCTCCTTGGTTGTGTGACCTTGGGAATGTCACCCATCTTCCGATTTACTTCCTGCAAGCCATGTATCCTCCTTTTCAAACGAGGGTACCTTTGTTGTATGTTAATTATCCTCAAATTCTTCAGAGTTGCTGAATTTCACTTGTTTTGTTTATTTTAACAGATAATTAATTTTTCCATTATCATCTTTGGTCTTCAGGTGACTAAAACTGCTTATGAGGTTGTTAGTTTTGTTTGCATGCTCAGGGTTTGCGGTTCCAGCTGTTACGAAGGAGGCATAAGCTGTTGCAAGAAACCCAAATCCTGGTCACCCTTCTGCGGAGACACAGGAATGGGCTTCTGCCCTTCAAGTCTTAGCAATTTTGTGTTGCAGCCATCTCCCAGGGACTGGGCGGGGACGTCCAGTGTGGTCCGTAGGCTCTGCCAGGCCCTCGATGTGCTACAGACATTAAACTGACGGATGCACCCAGCTCCCCAGGGGACTTAGAGCGTCTGCCAGCTCAGAGCCCTCAGTCAACTCTGAAAAAAACATTTTCTGTCTACTCTTTTGGAAGAACCTTGCTTTACCTGCCCAGGTCCTTGTTTGGCGCCAAGGAGAGCAAAGCTGTACCACCTTACACCCTTTGCCCAACACGCCAGGAACTCAGATACAGTAAAAAAATGTATCTTCTGCCCTGGCTGGTGTGGCTCAGTGGATTGAGCACCAGCCTACAAGCCACAGGGTTGTCAGTTCAGTTCCCACTGAGCCACATGCCTGGGTTGTGGGCCAGGTTCACAGTAGGGGACACATGAGAGGCAACCACTCATTGCTGTTTCTCTCCCTCTCTTTCTCCTTCCCATCCCCTCTCTTTAACAATAAATAAACAAAATCTTAAAAAATAAAAAAATAACTTTATACTTAGCATTTATACAAATTCCTATGCATTTCCATCTATTTCAATTTAACTATAAATTTATGTAAAAGAATAGAGAAATAAAAGCCTTCTTAAAGTTTTTTGGTGTGGAACAAAGAGGTATTGGTAAATATGGCATTTGGAGGGGATTTTCAGATATTCATTTGGATAAATAATAATATACTTATAGCACAATTAAAACATTAGTAAAAATTAGAAACAAATTCAGATAAAAAGGGGTGTGCGTTGAAAATGACCAAAGACAAGAACAGAGAAAAGTTAAGAAGAAACAGTAAGTGAAAGTGGAGATTGGTGATGGTCGTCACTCCTACGGCAGCACTAAGAAGGCTCACATAAACTAAACGTCATCAGAGAGATGTGGGCAGAAAAAAGCCCAAATGAAATACATTCCACAGGGGACCGAGTCCTGCTCCCTGCGGTGGTCTACACCTGTAGTCACTTCAGTACCTGGGAGCATTTATTAAGACAGAGACACAGGAGAGCAGAGGAGCAAGCCTTTTACAGGCGAAGTGATTTTGCTGAGACGGAAATCAGTTGAACTTCTGAGAATCATGGGGACTGGCACAATGGAGTGGGACCTAGAAGACCCCACATGTGAGTCAGTCCTCTCTACCCATCAGTCCTGCCAACAGGACAACGTGGCATAAGCAGTGAAACAAGAAACTGGGGGAAAGGCAGAGAGAGTTCTCTTGATCTCTAGATGCTTGAATCTCAATTCTCCTAGAGGGAGCAACTGATAATCTTATTTGGGGGATATTTAATAGATATTTTGAAATTAACTAAAGCAACAGCTCAGTCCCCAACCCAGGCCAGCCCCTGATTTGGACAGAAAGATCCACCCTTCATTGTACTTTGATAAAAGAGGAAAGTGTGAGCCTTTTCTGAAGGAACATTTCTTTTTATTTCATTCTTCACTGATTACATATCTAGCAGTTCTAACCTAAAATCAGAAATAATGAGGTAGGTGAATAAGCAGGAATAGGTGACCCATAATCAAGAAAAAGAACCATTAGTGAAGAATGATCAATGTCAGAATTAGACAAGAACTTTAAAATAACATTTATATATATATATTCAATAATTTTTAGGGTACCTGGGAAAAATGAGTGAAAAGATGGAGAATTTCAGGAGAGAGATGGTAAAAAGATAAAGAATGGGAATTCTACACCTGAAGAGTAAATGAATTTTAAAAAGTAAGTAAGTGGGGCTAAGAGCAGGTAGTGTGCAGTTAGAAAGAAAGGATCGGTGAACTCAAGGATGGGACAATAAAAAATTACCTAAATTCAAACCTAGGGTGTGGGGCGGAGGTGACAGAGCACCAGACTTGTGTGATGTATCAAACGGACTACTAATCAGGTATAACTGGGATTCCGGAAAGAAAGAGAGAAAAGTGGCGAAGAAATTAATGACCTAGTAGTTTTCAAACTCCAGTAAAAAACATTAACCTAATGTATAAAAAGCTTAGTAAACCCAAAAGATTTATGTAAATGAAACCCCACCTAATACACCTTAATTAAACTAAAGAAAATGAAACCTAGAAAAGAATGGTAAAAGCAGTCAAAGGAAAAAATGTATTACATTCAGAGGAATAACAATAGGGATGATGGCTACTTCCTCCTAAGAAACAATTGAATTGTTCATTCATAAGAATGAACCCTGGCTAGTGTGGCTCAGTAGATTGAGCTCAGGCCTGCAAAGCAAGGGGTCACTGGTTTCATTCTCAGTCAGGGCACATGCCTGGGTTGTGGGCCGGGTCCCCAGTAGGGGTTGCACAAGAGGTAACCACACATTGATGTTTTCCTCTCTTTTCCCCTCCCCTTCCCCTCTAAAAATATATAAATAAAATCTTTTTAAAAAAGAAACAATGGAATGAAATAAAGTGCTGAAAGAAAATGGCTATCCGCCTAGATTTCTATACCTAGCAAAAATTTTCTTCATAAAATGATACCTACTAAAGACTTCTCAGGAAAAAAAAATAATACAGTCACCAGCAGATTTATCTTACAAGAGATTTTGTAGGAAAGGTAAATGATCTCAGATAAAATTTTGGATCTGCAGCGAGGAATGAAAATCCTGGAAAGGATAAATATATGGGTTCCAGCACAAATAAAGCCCCCCTTTTGTTACAAAACCATAAGCATGCAACATCGATACCATACTCAAGCATATCATATGATGTTTTAGGTAGAATGTTCAAATTGATATTATAAATTATTACATGCATACTATTACCCTACCAACTACACTCAAGCAGAACTTACTTCTGCTGAATGCTGTACATCTAAATATAAAAGACTAATTTTTTTTGAAATCCTCAGAGACTATATTGACTTTAAAACAACTATATTGACAGTGTATTGTGGGATTTATAACATGTAAAAGTAAAATATAAGCCAACAGTGGCATAAAGGGTGGTAGGGTAAATGAAATAATACTGTTTTGAGATGATTGTATTATTTGTGAAATGGAAAATCCTAATTCCATGTACACTGTAATGAAGATGTCTATTGTGCCTGTAGATTAACCATTAAAAAGTATAAAGATGTATATTGAAAAATTTAGCCATTTGGAATATATAATGTGGAATAGTAAAGATATTTTATTGTTCCAAAAGAGTACAGAAAAGGAGGAAATAAAATAGCAAGATAACAGATTTAAACACAGCCATACTTTAATTGCACCAAATGTAAATAATCCAAGCATTAAAAAGCAAAGACTGTCAGACTAGACAATTTAGCAGTATTTATTGACACACTGATTTTATATTCTTAAAAAATTATTGATAGATTGATTAACTATAGATGTTTTATTTTCTTAAGTTCATTTTGAGGTATTCTAATTTTAAAATACTCCATCATAAATTATATATTTAACTATATTTCTACCTCATTAATATAGTTAGAGAACAAGTATTTAACTTAGAATATAAACATTGCAAATAATATTTTATTTAATGTTTCCCATAAAGTAACTGTTAGTGTTCTGCAGGAAAAGAGAACCAGTACAGTGTGAGTGTAGATAGATTTATTTTGTGGAATTGGTTCACATGATTATGGAGGCTGGGAAGTCCAAAATTTTCAGGCAGGCTGGCAGGCCAGAAAGTTAGGGAAGAGTTACAGATGAAGTTCAAAAGCAGTCTAATGACAAAAGTCCCTCTTTCTCAGAGAGGTTACTCTTGAGGCTTTCAACCAATTGGATGAGACTCAGCCACCATAGGGAATATAATCTGCTTTGCTCAAAGTCTGTCGATGTAAATGTTCACAGCATCCTGAAAACACCTCCCCAGGACCGTGTGGGATGGCCATACGTCTGAGTACGGGGGCCTAGCCAAGTTGACATGCAAAAATGCCCCCATTGCAAGCTCCTTAATATGAGCTTTCACCTTGATAAAGGTGAAATAAGGTACAAATATAGATCAATATAGATTGTTTAGGTAAAATTTCCATAGAATAGAGCTATTTGGGGATATTCTAACAAACAGAACTTTCTGTGTATTCACTGAAAGTTTGAACAAACATGTATGATTGTATTTACAAATGATATTATTTAAAACTAGGATTTAAAGCTAAGATTATGTCTTTGGATAACCCACTTCTAAAACTTACATTTTTAACAGATTCCAAAATTGGAACTGTTAATTATGTAGTTGTTTTCTAATTTTATAAACTGAAGATACAGATTTTTGGGGATTCTTTTTGTTTAATTTCCATCATTTTGAAGTTGCTTGTAATTGGTAAGAATTTTAAAATCAGTAATCGGTCTAGGCCAACCTGACAGCAGGTGACATTAGTGAGGACACAGACGTCATGCCAGACTGGTCCTAGTGGCTGCACCTAGGGAGAGTTGTGGGAACGGGGTCTGGGGAAGAGAGGATTTCCCCATTTGTTCTGTATATACTTTGACGTTATTAAAAATCTTGCATTACGAATTGGCATTATTTAGGTGGGGTTGGGGAAAGTGATGATGGGAAGATGGAGACAACTGTATTCAAGCATTCAAAAATGTTTTTTGATTCAAATTTCACTTTAAATAGAAAAAAAGAATTGGCATCACTTGAATGTTTTACAATGTGTTTTACTCAGGTTTTTAAAAAATGTGTTTAAATTCAAGGCCAATGTTACTATATGAATAAAAATGTGCCTGTCAAAATTACCTTAAAATTGTTATTACACTTAATACGAAACTGTTTATATGCTCTGTGGTGCTTCTTCAAAAAAGGATATCTTTTTTTCTTGCACTCTTGAGGTCAGAAATCATAATTTATCCTTTATAATTTATCTTTTATTACTGAGTACCAAGTAGCCACTCAGTATATATTAGTTGATTAAATAAAAGGTGGTACTGTCCTTTATACTGCACTGGCTAATAATAGATGTTGAGAAAAAAATTTTAATGAAACAAAATTTTTAATGTTTCATGGTACTTTATTTTTGTACTTTGTTTATTTTGAATGTACTCTTGCAAAGTGACAAAAAGTGATTTTTTTGTGTTAATCTCAATCATATCTTAAGAAAAATAAGTTAAATGCCTATAAATCAGAAGAACTAATATTTTGTGTCAATTAGGAATTTTGCTAATCACCACTAACAGTACATTGCAGTCTGACTTCTAACCATCCCCGCCTGTGAGAGCCTTTAGGATTATTTGAGCAAACTATTCTGAGATCCCAACTCACTGGTTTGCTGATGGACGCGTTGTCGAGTGAAGGAGACCCACACATGTGTTCATTTTTAACTAGAGCTTTACTTTGAACCAGTATCTTTACAGATGAGATGCAGTGTGTTATATCCTTAGGAGCTGTTTATTACGAGGAAATGAAGTAAAGAACATTAGGAACAAAGAGATAAATCCTCACATGATAAAAGGATTTTTTTCAAGTTTATTAGTCAGTGTTATCATTTTAAAGAGGAGAATCAAAGGGAATTTTAATTTTCCAGATAATCCATGGTGACCGAATAAATAATACAGTGTGTTATAGTAGTCAGATCAAAGAGAAATTCAAATAGCTTTATTTATTCTTTTTTAGAAAATAAGGAAGTGATTTCTTCTAGCTTTTGTGATATTTCTCTATGAAAACATGATGCCCTAGGGTCAGAAATAAAGTTTCAAGGAAGCAGTGCAGTAGAGCAGAGATAATGGTGTGTGTATAATTCTGAGCCGACAGCAGGATGTGGACATGTTTTGCACCAGTGCTGAGGCCAGTGGAATAGGGAAAGTGGCCTGTCTCACCTGAAGTCAAATCCCTTAGCTCAGCTCCCCAAGCGTTTGTGAACTTTATAGGACCCTGTGGTTGAAGCGATGCTTTTTTTCTTATAAGCTGTAGGAATCGTGTCTTACTGACATAAATGTTTTCAAAATAAAATGAACAGGTATAATAAGCAAATATTCACCGTCTTTTCTTTTCATAGGAATTACCAGCCCAGAAAGAATGCCTGGTAACCATCACGTGGACGCTGCACCAGCGGTAAGGCGATGCATTTCTGCTTTGTTAACCTGATAAGAAGCTACGCAGTGCTGCTGGTTGTAGTCATGACTTTGTAGAAAACTCTCGTCACCCCCCTTTGGTTGGAAATTTATACCCCTTCACGAAAAGGAACCTCATGTGTTCTGATGAGGAAAATTTACTAATTTTTGCCAAGGTGTAAAAAAATAACATCTGTATCATTTTTATAGGTACTTGTTAATGTTATAAACAGAATGGTTTTTAATTTAAAAATACCTCATCCTTTTGACAAAGTAATGCAAATCTCTATGCAAATGAATTTAAACCCTTTCTAAAATGCATGTTGTTCTGTGCACTGGACTCATTTAGAGTGAATGTTGGGCTTTGACTTTTTTGCTGGGCTTTGTTGTTATCCAAGGGAAATCTTTTAATTTATCCTTCTTACATTACTACCAGGCAACAAAAGTCATTTAACACTTGTAGTGTCACTCTAGATTAAAATAATTATAAAGATGATATAAAAAGAAAATGATTAAATTTTATCTGTGAATATAACATTTACATGAAATATATACTAGTTGGTAAGTTCCCACTTAAAAGGTTTGTGATGATGTAGACTAGAGTGTATCTTCCTCTTCACGAAGCATAATCTTATTCTTGTCCTTTCTGTTCATTAAGTAGTTCATAAAACTCATCATTTCCTGCTGTTAGAAAATCTGGTAATACCTAATCTTTTTCAAGAAAATGAAGACAATATTCTACTATATCTGAATTGTATTGATAATATTTTTCTCAAAGGCAGATTGCCTCCAGTTTCTATTTGTAATAAATCCATATGAGTAATTCAGCATATCTGATGGCCTAGTAGCATGTGGAGCTGCCGTAAAGACTGGTGTTTGAGGAACTCATCGTCAGTGTAGTATTAAAAAATAGTTGGCTGCTCTGTGTGTTCCAATTACCCTTTAGTAGCCATAGCCTAGGTAAGTTTTATTCTGTAATATTTAAAATTACAGATTAGCAATTATGGAACATAAACTATTTTACTGCATTCAAATCATATACTCATTGGATTATTTTGCATACTTTTGGAATTTGTGTTACTCCTGCAGGCATTCCCTGTGGCACCCGTGTTTCCATTTCTGGAGGGATTGTTGTACATTCTGGAACTTAGAAAAGTGCATCCTGGCAGAGAGTTTTGTGTGTAGACTAATTATAGATTCTCATGTTAAGTGGTAAAATAATAGAACCGAATCATCATGAACTTACGAAAAATGATGGTATTAACATTTACCATAGTGATCTCAAAATGACTTCAGTGAATTAGGAACAACATCTAATAATAACAGTTTAGGTCCTGCTGGTCTTTTGATTGTTTTCCCCGTTTAGATTATAAATGCTGGTTCCTATTATATTAATAACAGTAGAAACTCTGTGCAGTCACTCAGTTGTAATATACTTGGTGTATGCAGCACCCCCCCCCAGACACTCAGTTCTCCAGGTTTCAACTTCAGCCAAGTTTCTTCTTTACATTTTTTGAAGCTCTTCTCCTCTCTCTTTACTACAAACTATATATATTCTACCACCCCTGTTCTCCCCAGCCCCCTGCTTACTGGCCGGTACCTTTGGCCCTTTCTCCATAACCTCTAAATAGAATCAAAGATGTGTTCATTACTCAGTGTCCTGGAAGATAAAGTCTGATTTTCACAGAAAATACAATTTTACCCAATTTCCATCCTTTGTTTCTGTATACTCTCATTTTCTTTTAAGGGATTAAGAGAAGAAAGTATTNAAGGTCTTCTCCTCTCTCTTTACTACAAACTATATATATTCTGCCACCCCTGTTCTCCCCAGCCCCCTGCTTACTGGCCGGTACCTTTGGCCCTTTCTCCATAACCTCTAAATAGAATCAAAGATGTGTTCATTACTCAGTGTCCTGGAAGATAAAGTCTGATTTTCACAGAAAATACAATTTTACCCAATTTCCATCCTTTGTTTCTGTATACTCTCATTTTCTTTTAAGGGATTAAGAGAAGAAAGTATTTAGAGATGGAAGAAATGGGGAAAGCTTGCCTAAAATTTTTTTAAAGTATTTTATTTATTTTTTAGAGAGAGGGGAAGAGAGGGCAAAAGACAGGGAGAGAAATTCTCATCAGTCTGTGGTTTTCTCTTGTGTGTCCCCTACTGGGGACCTGACCCACAACCCAGGCATGTGCAGTGACTAGGAATCAGACCTACAATGCTTTGGTTTACAGGCCAGTGCTCAATCCACTGAGCAACACCAGCTAGGGTTGTCTAAAGAATTTAAGGTGGGATGTTTATAAGTTCAAACTTTTTGTACTAGGTTGGTCTGAAAAGAAGAGATATTCCTGGAGTCTGAGAAAAAAACTTGAAAGGGAGTTGGCTAGGATTTCAAAATGGCTGAGGCTGGGGCCCCACGTGACTTCTTGACTTTGTACCTAACTAGCAATTTCCAGCTCACGTCTTGCTACACATTAGCATCCCAGTTCCCTTCTGCTCTAAGGACCACCATGAATGTCCTGGGTCTAGGGGAGTGTACAGTACTAGCTATAACTATTCATCAGGTGATGGAAAAAAGAGTTTCTCCATAATAGGTAAAGATGTGTGTCTCACATTCTGAGTTAGAATGAACTTTTCAGTGAATATGCGGTTGCAGAGGATAGTTTAATTCTGTAGCACTGTAATATGCTGTAGTATTCCTTAAGAAAATATAGGTTGTTCTGACATAAATCACCTGTGTATCTTTGTTCTGTGTTTTCTCTCATTCTCTTTTTAATGTACTTTACAAATTTTATTATATGCACTTTAATATTTACATTGGAAATTTTTCTTTCTGATATAAATAATATCATATCTGTTTTTGAGGTGCCTTTGATAGAAAGTAAAAAAATACGCCCATCTGGCATTACCCCTCCATCAGGAAGAAGCGAACTCTTCTTTCACTAGCTCTAGTTACTACTCATTTTTTTGCATTCTGAGTTCTTAACCTAGTTTATATATGAGTACATTTTCAAGTTATGTTTTTAAGAAATATAAATTGAAAGAGGTATGTTATCTGAGTCTACATATTTTAAAATATCTTAGTTGTCTTTGCATAAGACAGCTTGCCAGGGTTTTTAATTATTTGAACATAACCTTTTTGTCTCAAAGCATTGGAAATTGTCATGTCTGGCTTCTAGTATTCAGTAAAGGAGAGACATTGTATATCAGTACTTATTCTTTTGTATAGATAGCTTGTTTTGCCTGCTTGTGTATTACAGATTTTCTTTTATTTATACCTAATCTCTTATTTCAGATTTAATGGGTAAACATGTGGCTTCCTTTTCACTGAATTTTGTCCTGAATGGTATTCACTCAGACATTTTAGTATTGTAGAAAAGCGAATAAAACATTAGACAATCATAGTATTAGATCACATGAAAATAATTAGACCATGCCACTTTAAGAACTAGTTGCTGCACCTGCTTGTAGTCTGCAGCAAGTTAAGGGTAATACCAGACTCGGATTAATCAAAGGTCACTGTCTGAACCCTGGAAAACTGGTGTAAAAGTTAGTTAATAGTTAAGTCGATACTAGCTTGAGTTCCCTGTTTACCTTAAATGAAGGACTCATTTGCGTATCAAAGAGAAATAGTAACTAGCATAAGGAAGTCTTCCCTCACGTGTTTGATCTTTACGTATTTGAGATTATTACCTGAGGAATAAAGTTAAAACCTACCTGCCCTTTGATTACAACCACATGCACAGCAGTTCCCATGGCGTTTCCTGTTGTCTGGTGGAATTAAAACGTGGCACACCACGCTGAATATTATAAATAACTGTGATTTGTGAAGAGTTGTTTTTGAATGTTTTGCAGTGAAGACAGATACAGTAAACTTCAGATCGCATCGGTGTGGCCTGTGGTTGTCAGTCATCCATTTTTGTAAAGCTTCTTCAGTTCTAAAACTGTCACACTGACGAATAGTACTTTTTTCTTTTTATTTTATGAAGTGATTCCACAACCCCACTAGGAAGAACAGCATTCTTTTAGCAAATAGATTGTTGGCAGTTTATGGAACTACAGCTGGCGCTTTCACAGAAGCCTCCACATCCTCCACGACAGGCTGGGACAGCGCCCGGGCCGCCTCCCGGGACGCTCACCTATGGACCGCGGCCGTCCAGGGCCTGCACTAATCATCAGGGATGAAAATGTCCTAGTTTGAGTGGAAATTCAAATGTTGGTTTATTATTCTTTCTCATTATAAGACCAAGCAATTTGCAAGCCATTCATTCATTCATTCTGGCAGTTACGCTTTGTCTGGGTTTTCTAAGGACTTGATAGGTAAATTTTTGTCACATAATTTTTCATCAGTAATAAACTTTAATGTGTTTTAGGGTGTTTTGTTATTCTAAAAGGGTATCCGAGATGTCCGTGTTATTGCTCACCCTTAACAATAACATTATTCATGAATGTACTTATCTGAGTTCTACAAATTTAATTTTATTTCAAGACTCTAAAGTTTCTTCGTATCGGTACCTATTCCACCACATTTGAGTTGTTGGGTTGTTATCAGTATATAGCCCACTCTGTAGGTTCATAAGATTGCCAGCACTCTATTTTTTTCAGTTTGTAGAATTTTCCAGGAATTCATAGTATGTAATTTGGGGTGAATGTGTCCCTGTAAAACTCATAAAATAGAACCCATGGCCAATCTCTTCCTGTAGGTAATTGCAGGGTGGAGAGGGAACTGATAAACTACAAGCTTTTATAGCTGAAGTCATAAAAGAATCTGTTTTCACTTATCAATAAAGTAGCAATTCAAAGCAGTTCTTTTGAAATTCAAATCTAAATACAAAATAAGTTCTCCTTTAAGACTACTTTGAGTTGTTCATAATATGTCATTTCTCTTAAGTATCTGCACAGTAGTTTTTTACCCAGAAATTTTAAGTTATGTTGATTTTTCCCATCAGCACACTTCACTGACATTCACGTTTTTCCTAGACTTTCCCCCTTAATTCTGTTTTGACCATTCTGAATCTTTCTACCTGGCAGACTTAACATTCTGGAAATTTTATATCACTGGAGGACTGTAACATAACAGTGGCATAGTCTGAGGGTGCTTTCTGCATTATCAGTAAACATTAGGAATGCACATAGCATAGTGCAGTACCAGGCAGTGGATAGGTAAGAGAGTGGCATGGCCAAATTAGAAGTATAAAAAATACAAAACATGCTTTGTGTCTTTGAGTAGCTCTTAGTCTCATTAGAAAAGTCAGCTGTGAACAGTTAAATCCCAATATATGAAATGGATAAAAATTATGAGCAATGTGAAACACATGTCGTGTCACCACAGCAGCTTGTGCTTAAGGTAAGGAATATGGGTTAGGGTGTCAAACTCATTTTCACCGGGAGCCACATCAGCCTCACAGTTGCCTTCAAAGGGCCGAATGTAACTTTAGGGCTCTATGAATGTAGCTACTCCTTAGCAGTTAATCGAGCGCTCAGTGCTGCCACTGGGTAGAAACAAGGTGCCCGGATGGATGGATAAAGCACAGTGGAGAGCTGGATTCGGCCTTGGCCTTGCGCGCTACAGGGATTCCCAGGACTCCGGGGGTTGGGAACACTGTTTAGAGAAGGCTGTTAGGGAAGGTGCTACTGGATAATGAGAGAGGCTGGGATTTAAAGAGGAATCGGATATTCTAGACCAGAGTAACGATGTGACCAAAGATCCATAGAAGGAAAATACACAGATGATACTCAGTTTGACTGAAGCAGAGTATTTAAGAACATCAGCTACCAGATTAGAAAAGGTAATTTGGACATGATTCATAAAGATCACTGGGTGTTAGATGCAGAATAAAGACTTTCTCAACAGGAGCAATAGTAAAGCATTTGAGCATAGAATATGATCAAGGGGGTAATTTTTTGTCACATATTTTTCAGACTATAAGATGCACCGCCCTCCCCCCCAAATTTGGGAAGAATTATGGTTGCTAATGCTGCTGTTGAGTTCTGTTTACATTTATATTGGTCAAATATTATGTTATTTATGTTATTAAATATTTTACCACATTTTTTGCTTAAAAATTTTTTTCTATTTTCCTCTAAAACCTAGGTGCATCTTATAGTCCGGAAAATGGTGTTTTTTTTCGATTATAGTTTGCATTCAACACTATTTTGTTTTAGTGTCAGATGAACATCACAGTGGCTGGACATTCATGTGCTCTACAAAGTGTTCCCTCTGGTAATTCATGTCCACCCAGCACCATGGACCATCGCCACAGCATTGTTGACCATATTTCCTGTGCCTTCCCTTACATCCTGATTTTGTGATGATCAGTTGGTACTTCTTAATCCCTTCACCTTTTTTAACCCTGCCGCCCAGCACCCCTCCCCTCTGGCAACCGTCAATCTGTCCTCTGTATCTGTACGTGTGTTTCTATTTTGTTTGTTCATTTGTTTATTTTGTTCCTTAGATTCTTCATATGAGTGAAATCATATGATGCTTGTCCGTCTCAGACTGGCTTATTTCACTGATCATAGTACCCTGTAGGCCCATCCTTGCTGTTGCAAATAGTAAGATTCATTCCTTTTCATGGCCAAGTGGTATTTTGTTGTATATATGTGTCCAAGGGGGTAATGTTGTTAAACAGGTTGAAATAAAAGGTGGATGGTAATAGGAAGAATATGAGTTGTGAAGCCACTGCAATCCACATTTGAAGTGATTCTGGTCTGAGTGACTGGTCTGAGTGAGGAAGGGGCAGTGGAAATGGAAGCAGAGGTGTGCTTTTGAGAAAGATTTGGGGATTAGAATTGATGGTAGCAACTCAGAACAAAAGTGGTAAAAGATGATTCCCAAATGGAGAGAATGATGACACCAATAACAGATTATTTTTGAAAAGAGGAATGAAGGCTAATTTTCTTAAGAGAATAATAGATTCGATTTTAGGCATGTTAAATTTCAGATAACCTAAGTCCATGGATAAGTAGAAATGTCCAGAGAACTGAGAACATAGGCTCGAATCTCAGAAATGGGGATGAGTTTGAAGATCTAGATGTGTTGTGCTTGGTAGAGCGACACTGTGCAGCCGTGGAGGAAGCAGTGCAGGAGGGAGCCCCAGCAGTTGGAAGGCTCAGGCGTCTGCGTGGGAAGTCACTCGCATCAACATGGGCTGGGAGCGGGCGGATTCCTCACTAGGGGTATCCAGCGTTCCCTGTCCAGGAAGAAGGCAGACACCCAATCTTCAGAAAAAGCTGAGTCAGAAAGCAGTCTCTGCCTACTCACCTCCCAATTCCATTCTCCACAAAGTTGTTTCTCTGCAACATAAATATTGTCATGCATTGAAGACCCTGCGGTGTACCTCATCTCCTACCAGTTGGAAAGCTATTCAGCACGCCATTTGGAGCCCTTCCTCTCCCTTTCTAGGCTTATTTCCAGCTCTTCCCCGATGCTCACTCTGGCGACTCTGAGTTACTTGCAGATCTCTAAACATGTCTGAGTGTTTCGCATTGACAAGTACTGTTAGAAGAGGGGTTAAGAACACTTAATCCAAAACCAAATGACCTGACTGTAAGTGCTAGTTCAGCCACTTTTGCTCCATGTGACTTATCTCTTTGTGCTTCAGTTTCCTGATCTGTAAGTGGGGGTAGTAATACCTACCTCAAGGGTTGTTGCAAGGAATGAGTTAAGACACATCGCACCCTACTCAATATATTTCTCTGTGTACCAGATATTGAGTATTATTTAATCACAAGAAATGGCCAGATAATAAGGACAAGAAATTATCCCAAGCCTGAGAAGATGTCTTAGGTGAAGAATCAGAGGAAGGGCCTCAGGGTCCCAGTTAGGTCAGGGACATCAGGAACAAGGGAATCTGATGAAAATTGCCACAACAGCCTGCGTGTGTCTTGACCAGCCTTCCTTCTTTTTCTTTTTTCATTTTTTTAATCCTCACCCAAGGATATTTTTAATTGATTTTAGAGAGAGAGGAAAGGGGGAAAGAGAAATGCTGATGTGAGAGAGAACCATCGATCAGTTGCCTCCCATCAGTGCCCCAACCAGCAATTGAACCCACAACCTAGGTATGTGCCCTGACTGGGAATTGAACCTGCAGCCTTTTGGTGTACAGGATGATGCTCCAGCCAACTGAGCTGCCTGGCCAGGGCTCTCTCTTCAGTTTTTGAAGTTTGTTTGATTATGTGTCAGTTTATTTGTGCATTCTGACTCTCGCCTGGAGTCAGTGCAGAAGTCCAGTCACCGCAGGACTGGGACTGTCGGGCTGTCCTACACAGGTAATCACACCTTACTCATGAATTCAGAAGTCCCGACAGCCAGAGGGATCTTTTTAAAATGTAATTCAGAATGTGTTATCCTCCTGCTTAACACTTCAATAACTTCTCCCCACGTTTAGAATACAACACAAAACCTCTCCCAGGAACTTGTAGGGCCTCCACAATCTGATCTCTACCTTTCTCATCAGCATCGTTTTATGACACTCTCTGCTAAGCTTCTTCAATAGGGCCCAGCTGTTACCTCCTCATACACAGGCCTTTGAACGTTTGGTCTCTGTGAGGAATATGCACACTTTTGCATGACAAGCTTTTTCTTTGAACGTGTTACATGTTGTTGAATTGGCTCCAATTCCTGCTGACCTCGTGAATGAGTGATGTCCACAGGGTCCTGTCTTCAACAGCCCTGCGTAGTTCCTGTAGACTCTTGCCTGTGGCTTCTTTTATGGAGTCGGTCCAGCTCATATTTGGTCTTTCTTTTTTCTTGCTGCCTTCTATTTTTCTAGCAATATAATTCCTTGCAAAGAACCCTGCCTTCTCATGATGCACTCGAAGTAGGACAGCTTCAGTTTTTTTCATTTTTGCCTCCAGACATGTTTCAGGCTTAATTTGCTCTAGGCCTCCACCTGTTCATCTTTCTGATGGTCCAGAGTATTCATGGAGCTCTTCTCTAACCACACATTTCAAATTAATTGATTTTTTCCTATCAGTTTTCCCCACTGTCCAACTTTTGCAATTATGCATAGTAATTGTATGAGGGTGAGGATGATCTTTGCCTTGGTCTGTGATGACACATCTTTGTTCTTTGGATCTTTCCTAATTCTGTTTCTTTAGATATCAGCAAATGTCTCTCCAAGTGAAATGTGTGCTCGATCCAGAGAGGGATCCGCACGCTCTGTTCAGCACTACAGTCTGAGCACTCTGCAAAGCAATAACTGTTATTATATTCCCAGCATTTATAACAATCCTGAACAAGTTAATCGCACGCCTTTATGGTCAGTTGATATTTGACAAAGGGCACAAGAGTATACAGTGGAGTAAAGACAGACTTTGCGATAAATGGTTTTGGAAACAGGTACATGTGAAAAAATGAAACTAGACCACCAACTTACATCATACATAACAATAAACTCAAAATGGATAGATGACTGATGGGTAAGTCACAAAACCATAAAAATCGTAGAAGAAAATGTAGGCAGTAAAATCTCTCTATATAACACAAAGACACAGACAACAGAGTGGTGATAGTAAGAGAGAAAAGGGTTTGGTGGGGGTAGGTGGAAGTGGGCAAAGTGGGCGAGACGGGACAGAAAGAGATGTTGCCTGGGGTGATGGGCTGTACCCCTGAAACCTGTATATTTTGTGATGCAATGTCACCCCAATAAATTCAATTTAAAAATAATGCAAAATTATCATTTACTTTATCAGTGCCTTGTGGAGATTAATGGTATATATGCATTGAATACTTTACTGTGTTATCAGTATATCTATGTATCTACTTTCTTTTCATCTGCGTAATTCTCAGGTAGGTGGTATTATTCCCACAGATTGTGAACCGAGGCACTGAGACGCGAGAGGCTTGTGTAGGATCGCACAGCTGGTACACGGGGAGTTGGGGGGTTCTTTTCTTTTTTCATTAACATGCTGCTGCCTGAGAGCCCCTAGAGTTCCTGATATTTGCATCAAAACTTTTCCAGAGACCACATTTTCTGCTAATAATGGGATATTGTCAGAAGAGTTTTGAGACATTTCTAATCTTTACACGTTTCCAGTCATTGAGTTTCAACATGTGAGAAAGATGTGTCAGTGGTTACTAAAGAAAAAGTCCCTTTACTTGTGGAGACATTCTTTCCTGGAAAACAAAAACGAATTCCACCTTAAAACACTGTTTTTTATTACCTCAAGTCTTTTACTTTACTGCAAATGATTAGTATCTTAGCTGTACTCTTTTTCTAGACCATTTTAGAACAAATCAGTTTCCTCTTCCATAAATGCAGCTCGTAAGATGTTTGAGAATATCTATATCATATCCATTTACTTGTCTTAACCTGTGTTGATTCCATTCCTGTTTGTTTGCTTTCCTTGAAAAAGGGGGCATCTGTAACTGGAGTTAATGTTCTGATTGTGATGTGAAAATTTAGTGGTATTACTGGTTTCTGTAATCTGGATACTGTGTTGATACTGAACTTTGACCTGCCATAACTTCTTGACGTTTTAAAGATGTGCTATCAAGACATATCTTCCCATTATTTATTTATGTGTGGGACAGAATCCTTATCTCTAGAATGGTGATAGCAACCACTTTATTAGTGTTGTTCTGTTGTTTGAAGTACTGATTACAGAGTGTAAGCCCAACAGTAATCTCTTGGCTATTATTATTCAAGTGCAAAGTTGTCCATTTATTCCCCTTGAGTTTCATTAATTTGTTTTGCTTCGCTAACCAGCCTGTAAAGTTCTTTCGAATCCTAATCTTTTCTTCCGTGGCAATAACTCTCTTCCAAACTCTGTAACATCAACAAATTTAATATTGTACCTTACTAGTTGTCTTTATTCAGAACATTAGAAAAGGATTAAACAGTAACAATGAAAATTTTTTATCTGTGCACAATTTATTACGTCATTTTGTTGGGGAGTATAATTATTTAAAATCAATTTCAGCGTTCCATGGCATTGTGCTTATCAAAGTGTTTCCTTACATATTTATTAAAATCGGATTTGGTGGTTACTTGAAGTTTTCCTGCCAATTAATATAAAATTTGATCCTTTTAAGGAAGCATTAATAGAGCTCATAGAAGAAACCAAAACTTGAATAGATCATGCCATCAAGTGAAGAAAACAGTTATTTCAAAAAGAAAAAAAAGTAATCCTCATCATCTTATGAAACATTCTCAATTTGGGGAGAAATTAAATTAAAAATTATGAACCAGGTGCTCTTGTGTTTCCTGCCTAGGGGAACATGGACCAACTGCCACTGCTGATGCCCCATAGACCCTCTCTGGGAGTTGGCCCCGTGTCTTCATTCTGTGCTGCTCTGCGTCCGGCCGCCATCTCCGTGCCCCCCAAGGGCACCCTTGGCCCAGAGCAGCCAAGAGTGTTGGCTGCTGACGGTGGTCAGTAACACAGGCCCCTCTTGGTAGAACCACGTACCTGGTCGCAGATTAGTATGATGCATAAAGATTTAGATAAATTTTGGAAGGAAATGAAACTTTTTGTTCTGTTTTTAGTGAAACTTCATCAAGTTTTCTTGTCACCAAATCTCTGCTTGGTGATATTTTACGGCAACATGAGCAGACTTCTTTGGGGGCACTTCATGGATTCAGAGCTTACTTTAACGAAACTAGAAATAAGTTTTTGTTCAGGAATGGAGTTGAAGTTAATAGATCTATATTTGGTTTGGAAAATATAATCACATTTATAGTTGTGGATGGTTACTGAAAGTTGACTACAAAACACCATTTCTCTATGATAACCCGTAGAGCTTTAAAAATTGAATAATAATAAGTATGCCTGCTTACTGGGCACTTAGTCTGTGCCAGGCATTGTACAAAGTATTCTGTGTAGGTTATCTTCTCACTTGAATGTCACAATAATTCCGTAAGGTAAAAGTATTGTCATCATTTCCCAGTGGAAAACTGAAACACAGAAGGTCTCCTAGAAACATTTAAATCGAATGTGTCAGTGCATTTTGGTAGATGAGCCAACAATATTAACTCCCTTTAAAGCAGAATCGGTTCATGTGAATAAACCTTTAAGCTCCAATGCTACTCAGCAAAACTAAGCAGATTCTGTGGAAATTGGAAGCAGTTCAGGTAATATTCACAGCAGTTAACACTTAAAAAAACAACTTAAAGTTTTAAAAGCTCTGCTCCGCACTGTATACTCTCTCCTCTGATCTTTATGTCACCCCGCAACTCGGCGGGGTGCGTGATGAGGGGCGTGCTGGGCACTGCTGGCGAGGCCGACCGGAGTGACCGACGGAAGTGTTCATGGAGGTCTTGGCTGAGGAGGGACACAGCCCAGTGCAGTTTCCTTCTTCTTGATCAATCTGCCCTGGAAGTTATCTAAGAAAGGCAATTTCAATTTTTTTTCTTGGAGGATATCCCATCCACCCACTGACAAATTTTAACCAGAGATGATTTGAGGTTAGTGGAGAAAGGCTTAGATTTCTTAGGAATAATGGCACTTTGGTCGAATAGCTGTGGGATAAGTTAAAGACATAAGTAGCAGAGAGTAATCTGGATGTGAGAAGGGGATCTTGGGGTTTGGTGGGAAGAAAGGGGCCCAGAAGCTGTGGTTTTTCTAGTGCGCTGGCAGAGTCACCTGTGACCTTGAGAAAGGAAATTACAAACACCTGCTACACTTCAAACTCTGCTACCCACATGCCGCAGACAGCTGTTCGAAGAGCAGGAGTGAAGGAATGAGAAGGTAATTTTGAGTATCACCCAAGAGTGAGGTGATTGGGCTCCTTTTGCTTCTTCCTTGAGACCTACTTGTAAAGCTCATTGTATACCCTTAAGTTTGAGCCAACACCCAAGTATGAGTGGCTCCTCAGTGAATGTTTCCAATGTTAATTATTCTTCCTCTTCTCCTTTATGTTAGAAAAGGCTTTATAATAAGCTCTTAGACTGTTAACCATTTGGTAACCTGAAGAACATAAAAATGAGTAAACCTCAATAAAATTGCTATCTTCCCCAGACACTTCATCTGGCCCTTCCACTCTAATTTTCTGTCATTGGTACTGCCAGCAGCTTAAGTCCTTACCAGCAAAACCTTGTGATACGTTAAGCATGTCTGTTTCTCTTGGATATTACTTTCTCCTTGTGTTATATTTCCATTTCTTTAGCCGGAATCAGGGCTCTCTTGTCCGACATATCTAACACGAAGAGGGATGGTCTCTGTTGCTTTATTCATCATAACCAGCTATGCCCTTCATGACCACAGCTCCTATGATTTTTAATAGCTTCATTTGGCCATAATTCACAGAGCATAAAATGTACCCTTTTAAAGTCTACAATCCATTGGGCTTTAATACGTTCACGGACTTTTGCAACTGTCCCTGTTTTCCAAGTTTAAAACATACTCAGTCTGACCCACAAAGAAACCCTGTGCTCGTTAGTCATCACCCGCCTCCATTGCTTTCTCTCCCTGCCCCCGGCAGATACCAAACTATTTTCTGTCTCTGTGGATTTGCTCGTTATGGGTACTTTATATAAATGCAGTCATATGATACATATGACCTGTGTCTGGCTTTTTTCACTTAGCATAATGTTGTCTAAGTTTCTCCATGTCGTAGCGTGGGTCAGCATTTCATTCCTTTTTATGGCCAAATAATCTTTTATTATGTGGACCTACCACATGTTATTTATCCTTTAATCTATTGATGAGCATTTGAGTTGCTTCCATTTTTAGCTGTTACGAATAATGCTATATGAACATAGAGGCTTCGGGTGGATGTATTTTCAGCTCCCTTTGGTATATATTTAGAAGTGGAATTGCTGCATCATGTTACCTGCAGGTTTAACATTTTGAGGAACTATTAAGATGTTCTCCAAAGTGGCTCTGAAACATCGGACGATCCCACCAGTCATGTACGATGGTTTCAGTTTCTCCTCAGCCTCATCAGCACTTGTTTGTTGTTATAACCATCCTAGTGGGTAGGGAGTAGAACCTCGTGATTTGGGTTTGCATTTCCTTAATTACTAATGATGTGAGCATTCTTAAAATGTTATTTGTGTATCTTCTTTGGAGAATCTATTCAAATCTCTTGGCAATTTTCTAATTTGGCAAATTATTTTACTATATAACTATATACATTAGACATTTGTAAACATGTTACTGTATATGCATATATTGGATTAAGAGCTTATACAAAATGTAGACATAAATTTTTGTTTTTAGACATTTAGGTGAAGTTAGCGGGTCCGTTAGGAAGGGAATAAGTGAAATTGCAAATAGAAAAAATTAATTAAACCAAAAATTGATTTTTTGAAAAATCAAGAGAATGAACAAAATTTTAGTCAGTCTAGCTAAGATTTTGTTCATTTTCTATTGGGGGGGGGGAGTAGGGATGCCACTGCTGGCCTTAGAGACATAAAAAAGACTGTAAGAGCATACAACTATTGGCTAACAAATTAAATAACCTAGATAGAAGGGACAAATCCATAAAAAGAAACAACTTAAAACTGACTGAAGAAGAAAAAGAAACTGAATAGACTTGCAAGAATAAAGTGATTGAATTTGCAATCCAAAAACTTCCCACAAAGAAAATCCCGGGCACAGAATGCGTCGTTGGTGAATTTTACCAAATGTTTTAAATAAGTAATAACATCAATCTTTTACAAACTCTTCCAAAAATTAAAAGAGAAATGAACATTTTCCAATTCATTTTATGGAGTCAGTGTTACTGTGATCCCAGAACTCAACCAGAACTTTACAGACCAAAGTCTATTATGAATATGGATGTAAAACCATCAACAGAAATACTGGTTAACGGAGTTACAGCATATAAAAATGATTATACACCATGACCAAGTAGGATTTGTCTCAGGAATGACAAGCACATTGAACATACGGAAATCAGTCAGTATAATAGGTCATATTACAGCACTGAGGACAAAGCCTACACAGTAATCGCAATAGAGAGAGGAAAAGCATTTAACAACACCCACCATTCTTTGTCTAGCCTTTATCAGGTCTAGGAAGTTCCTTTGTACTCCTGCCTTGTTGAGTGTTTTTATCAGGAAAGGATGTCGGCTGCTGCTTCGTTTTCTTCATTCTCTTTTTCTATCTGTTGCTCAGATTAGATCCCATCAATTTGCTTATCCTAAATCTTCCCTGATTCTTTCCTCTGCCAATTCAGGTCTGTTGAGTCAGCGACTCTCCTGACTGTTTTACCTTTGAACTCCAGAATTTCTCTTTTTTAAAAATAATTTTTAAGTTTCTATTGATACTTTCCATTGCTGAGATATCATCTCATACTTTCTCTTCATTCTTTAATCATGGTTTCCTTTTGATCTTTTAACATATATAAATCTTTTTAAAATCATTGTCTAGTAAATCCAATATCTGGGCTTTCTCGGGGACGATTTTTATTGACTACTTTAATTCCTGGGGAGGGTTATACTTCACTGTACTGTAAAAGTTTTATTTTTTTATGTCTTGTAAATCATTTGTTGCTAACTGGACATTAGAGATACTATAATGTGGCAAACCTGGAAAGCAAACCCCCACCCCTACCCTTCCATGGTTTATTGTTTTTGTTACTGTTACTCTTACTACTTATTTAGTTAGTGGGTGTCCTGGGATAATTCTACATAAAGTCTCCAAGTTTTGTGTTGTGCAACCACTGAAGTGTCCACTTGGTGTTCAGCTAAAGACCAGGAGGTGATTTCCTTAAAGTCCTGGGACCAAGTCCTGCAGCCTTTTCCAAGGGGCTGTGTGTGTGGTGTTGGGGCATGTTCTCCGTGCTTCAGTAGGAGTTTATAGCTCTGCCTCCCGTGGATTTCACTTTCTGCTCGCGCGGACTGCAAACGTCAGCCAGAGGGGAAGAGTGGAGCCTTCTCTGGTTGTGTGCAGGCGTACACACAGTCCTGCACACTCTCGTGGCCTTCTAGGTTTCCAAGAACGTGTCAGAGCTTTTCAGAGTGCCCTGGAGACACGTCATTTTCCTTTTAATTTTCTGGTCATCCCTCCATTGGTCCTAACTTCTGTCACCACCTAAGTTGCAACCCATTGTTTTTAACAAATGACCAGAAATGGCTGTTCACATCCCTGGCTCTGAGTCACATAGAATAAAGACAAGCCCTGAGAATGGAGCTTTTCAGGAGGTGCCATACAGGTCATGTAGTGTCGCTTCTCTGGAGATGGGGCTTTGGAGGCGCTGTGAACCCGTCCTGCCCTCTCCCGTGACTGCTCGCCTGCGAGTTCTCAGAGTTCCCGTAGTTTGAGTCCGTTGGTTTCGAAGGCTGCCATAGAGCTGGCAAGGGGGTAAGGGGAGCAGGGCAGCTTAAAACCCCACAGAGCTTGCTTGCTGTGTTCACCAAGATTTAGGGATCTGTTTTCCTCGCATTGCTCCTTAGATTGTTACAGACCTTTGGCTAATAGAGTTCTTAAAAAGCCGATTTGGACCATTTTTACCAGTGTCCTTGCTCTTATGAAAAAGCCAATTTTTATTACCCCCCATTCCGGAAGAGCTTCCGCTCATTTGTCTCTAAGCTCAGAAATTTTTATTCGCTTTTTAAAAACTCTATTTGCTGATTCCTATTTTGCCATTTGAAATACTGTTTGGTGAGTTTTATTGCATCCTATTCAGCTGTCTACATCTCCACATTGTCACAATCAGAATTAGAAGGTTAGAGTAGGGGCATTTTCCATTTAGTGTCTTCCTCATGCTTTTACTTTCTGTTCTTCTCTGTTTTCCCCACTAGAGCAAATGCTCACATATGTGCACATGTGTTTTTTAGAGTATTTGGGTTGATGTTAGAACTGGAAATAGACAAGCCTCGGTATTTAAATAGATAAGCGGTTGAAATAGTGATGTCTGACTGTTGGCGTCCTAAGACGCTTTTCTCTTTCCATTTAAATTTATTACTCAAGATTCTTTCAGAAAGTCTTTTCCAGTTAACTCTACCTGTAGTCATTTCAGTAATTCCCTCCACCCTTAAGTATAAACTGCTGTGACCAAGTAGATACACATGTCAATATACATCCAGAAACTGTCATCTTACCCCAGTTTTTGTTTCCCATTTTGGTGGCCTCAACAAACTGTGACTGAGAAGCTGAAGAAAAGTGCTGCTATGATCTTTATAGAAATACCAAGTCTTTAAGACCCTTTTTTGGGCATAATCTTAAGAAAAATCCCAGGCAGTGCTCCTAGCATCCTTGTATTTACATGTTTATGTGAAGGCCTCTAACTTCAACTTAAATAGATAGGTTTGATGATGAACAGCATAGCCTTAAAAGAAAAGCAGACCTGCTAACACCTAGAATATACCAAACCGTGTGATTTAGACAAATGATAGTTCTTTTAGTATATAATTAAGGAACCAAAGGGTGTATGCAAATAGTATATGAACTACGTAGAGTAAAATATATTTTGTATCATATGTATTATATACACTATATAGTGCATATATACCATATAATATATTATAAAATATATATAAGTACTTAGCACATCCCTGGTACACAGTAAGCATTAAATAAATGGTAGATACATGTATTTCTTGATATATCCAGACAGATACGCCAACATATCCGTAGCTTACAGATTATTAAATAATAACAGTAGATGCACACGATGCTGAGAAAAACCTAAACTAAGATTTATATATTTGTTTCAGAACTAGTGACTTTTAAGACCTTGGTTGAATGAACGAAAACATTTAAATGAGATGTTTTATTTTTAAATAAAATAGATTATTATAAAGATATTAATTTATGCTAAACTAAGAATACATATTTTAAGCATATAACATTTGAAACAATATATTTTTCTTAATTATATCCTGGCATCTTCAGGTCCAAACCCGCACGCTTCATTTCTTTATTTCCCCTGCTGTGTATGTACAGAGCCACGTACGCACACACTAAAGACACTTGCTAAAGGAATGAGATATTTATCTTTTCAGAAAGTGTGTATGATTTTTAGAAAGTGTGTATCATTCCTTTTCTGAATTTAACAAATGTTCTGAGGAGTGCTGCTGATAGTTCTCGGAAGTTTCCGTGCAGGCCGCCTGGAGATGTCGAGGACCCGACCGCACCCAGAGCTGGAGCTCAGGAAGCCTTTGCGGTGCCGTGACCCATCAAGGGGAGGCTTAATTTCAGTTTTCAATAGACTCGTCTCCAGACCTCATGCTATTTTTAATAGGTCTGTTATCTCTGCTAAATGTACATTTAAGCACAAATAGTTTAATATTTATGTGTTCGTGTGTTTATATCCTAAAACACCTTAATTAATAATTTGTTTCTGTTTCAATATTTACAAATATGTATGTTTATATATTTTCTTATAAAGATTTTTATGACCTCTCAGCATTTGTGACTATGGGTAAATAAAACCGTGTAATAAATGCAGTAGGGTAAAAAGAAGACTGTTTCATTCATTATAAGGGATTTGTTTCTATACATAATCTCCATAAATCACTGCTTTAAACTATAGAGTATAAAATTTATAACTACTAAAACTGAGTATCTACAAATTATGAATGTTACTTGCAAATACTTTAATTTTGTTTAAAAATATTGTCTATCTAGTTGTTTTGCTAGTAATTTTAAATTTAGTCATAACTCATGGTTCATTGAGGTAGTTTAAAGAGATGTATTATGCTTTACTGAAGTAATTCATAAGTTATTTTAATATTCAGTTTCAGTGTGTACCCTGTTACCATTTATTGTCCACTTAAAAGTTGAGAAACAGAAGAGAGATGAAAGGTATCTCTCTTTTAAAAAGGGCCACCAGACCAAAAACAATGAAGCAGCAAATAAAATGGACGCCTCCTAAGGGCAGAGATTTCTCTCTGTTGTTCTGTGCTTTCTTTCCGGCCTACGAGAGTAGCTGAGATACCTATTGGTGCTTAACAAAGCTGAATAAACAGATTTAATTTTTCAATCTTGCTTTTTTTTTTTAATTTTGCTAATCCTTAAGAGGTTGTAGGAAAACCTAAGAAGTAATGACTATGACTCCTAGTTGCGGTTTGAGCATGACCTTGTTGAAAAAAATGACAAAGTAGATGTTAAATTACTCAAATCGGGAGCAGATCAGCATTTCAGTGAGACAAGAGGGAAACTAAGAAAGATAAGTAAAACTAAAAGGGAAGGAGGAACGGGCATACTTTAAGTTTTGCCAGTAACACTTTGTTACAAGATTTGACTTTATATTTTAGATTGTTTCTTACCCATTCAGTCGCATCGCTTGATATGTGCAAAAAACGATGTACTTGTTTTATAAGAGGTTGAAATCAGGTGCTAACTAGGTTTTAGGTGTTGTCAGAATCACATGGAAGGCTTTTTAAAACTCAGACGGCTGCACCCATCCCCAGACTGGATGATTTCAGTTGGTCTGAAAGGGGCCCACGAATTTTGCATTTCTGACAAGTTTCCAGGTAATGTGCCTCTTGTGGTCTGGAGACCTCACTTTGAGAACTCCCATGTAAACCGGTGATTTATAACCCTCTGTTTACTATCCCTCCCCAAAAAGAAAATTCAAGTACACTATAATTTTTCTTTGCTAAAACAACAAAAATATGTATGTAGTCTAGTTTATAAAGGTCCACATCATGCTTTTGATTTTTTTAAGGAGATAACCAATAAAAAGATAAACGTTAGAGCCTTTTTCAGTGAAGCACTAGTAATTCATTGTGACAAAGTATATGAATTGTGATTTCTGTAAGAAAAGGCTTAATTGATACTAATCACCATATAAAATGAGTTGCTTATTTGTGAACACCAAAAGTCAGGTTATCCCTATTTGTCAAAGAAGAAAGAAATATTTCCACCTGGCAATTCAAAAGAACTGCTCTATCGTTTTTGTTTTAATTGTTACTATACAATTTTCCTGTACAGTGTTGCAGCAATTCAACTAGCTTTTGCAGTTCGTGCATGATTACAGGTAATACAGCTGCACTGTTATCTGCCAGATTGGGGTTGTTTTAAATTTATTCATTTTAATTGTTGTTCAAGTACAGTTTTCTGTTTTTTACTCCTATCCCAGCCCACCCCTCCCCTCCCCCCAGTGCTCCCCACCTCCCTCCCGTTTCCACCCCCTTACTTGTTGTCCATGTGTCCTTTGAATTTACTTTCAAATTTATGAATGCTGTTCTTCTAGAATAGTTTTTGGAGTACCTGGGGTGATCGAATTTTAAAGCTGGAGAGGATACCACATTATGATCTGGCTCAGTCCCCCTAGTTGACAGACACGCAATCCGAGTGTGTGTAACATACTTCGGTTTCGGAGGACCGGACAGAGCTGGAAGCTCACTGGCTGGAGGCCTGGTTCGGCCTTCTTGCCCTTGCCCCTGTATGTACTTTGCCGAAAGTATCTGGAATCAAGCGTTCTCAAACATTTGTCTGATGAAGTGTTCAAGGTTCACATACACTAGCATTTTATAGCAGGATCGGAACAGATAGTTCGTCTGGTTCGGAGACAGTAAACTTTGTGCAGTTATTTACTTTCTTTATCTCTGTTTTCTTAATCTATTATTACCCAGATAAGATCAGTTAAAAATAACAGGACCTTGGTTTCTTTCTTATAAATATCTGTAAGATATTATAATATTTATAATATCTTATAAATATTATGTAATATCTTACATAATATTCATGGAAATAATCATAAAAGACTCTATACTACTATCACATGATGCTAGAAATAGGACTGTATGTTTGTTTATTCCTCTGGTGAAATAAAAATATAGTCCCGCTGTCACTAATAGTAAAGTAGTCATTTGAATATTTAATCATGTACTTTGTACAATTTGGAATTTGTAAAGATTTTTATATATTTTTAGAGTGAGGAGAAGGGAGGGAGAAAGAAAGGAAGAGAAATATTAATGTGAGAAAGACTCATCAATTGGTTGCCTCTCAAAGGTGCCCCAACTGGGGACTGAACCTGAAACCCTCCATGTCCTGACCGGGAATCGAACCAGCAACCTTTCACTTTGTGGGAGGACCCCCAACTAACTGAGCCACACTGGTCAGGGTTCTACTAACGTTTTTAACTGCTCTATTTTTCTATTTTAATAGTAAAGACCAAATATTCCTTTACTGACATTATTGGGAAAAAAGACTTTCTTAAAGCTTTTTTTTTTTAATTTTGCTTATTAAATAATTACTAGGAGGCAGTGGGCATGCATAGTTGGGGAGGCTACTGGGACCATGCCCAGAGGCTATCTAGTAGCAGCCTAGCTCACTGCCAAGTACACTGATTCTCCAGTGCATGGTGGTTGGTGACAGGACAGTGGGCAAAACAGGCCAATGGTGCCTTCGCAGAGGAGTAAGTGCCCACCATTGTCCACCACTACACAGTCAGCATCACCATTAGGGGCCAAGTGGCACCTCCTAGGACTCTGACACAGCCAGACAGGAAAACTGATAACACAGGAAGACGGTCATTGTCTGAGACCTTTATCTTATCCATTGATTGATGTCTTACGTGCCCATTTTATTAATAGCAGCTCAGACTGATCTCTGAGGTGACTCCAAAACTTCAGCAACATTGAATAATATGAAAGAATAAACTATATTTGTGGAACAAGAATAGAAACAGCAAAAGAAATAGGAACATGTTGCTCTGTGCAACATTCAGTTTTAGTCCAAAAGGGACTGCAGACTATATTTGGTGAGACTGTGGGAGCCATTTTAACCCCCAAGAAACACACAGGAAAAATAATGAATAGGATCAAGATGTACAAAGTGTTGTTTGATTACCTGAGAAATATCTTCAGTGGCCAAGGAAATGGTCCATTTCTCTGGGAAAGCATATGAAATGGTATAGCTATACACCCCAGACCTCTTGTAAATAGTGAAACATTTTAAAACTTGAAAGGAAGGGAGTAAAAAAATCCTTTTTCTGAGCCTGACCAGGCAGCCCACTTGGTTAGGGCACCATCCCGATACACCAAGGTTGGGGTTCAGCCTCTATTCAGGGCACATACAAGAAGCAGCCAGTGAATACATAAATAAGTGAAGCAATAGATCAGTGTTTTTTTCTCCCTCTCCCCTCTTCTCTAAAATCAATAAATTTAAAAAAATTAAATATGTATTTTTAAAGCCCTATTCTCAGAATTCTGTAAAATTCATTGTTTAGTAAATGTTTGAGAAACAACAGACCCTGAACTCATAACCTACTATAAATACTTTATTTCAAGTAGAAGATACAATCTCTCAAGGGTTCCATAGTTTAAAAAACTATAATCACATCGTGTTCGAACTACGTAACAAACTATGCTGTAAATGGAACTTCCGGGCTCCAGCATACACAGGGCTCATGGTCTTTATGTAATCCGCACGAAGAAACACCTTTCCCGTTGTTCCGATTAATTGTCTTGTATGTACGTTGCTTTCCATTTCAGTATATCCAGGGTGGTGAAATAACAGGGCTGTTCATGTAACCAAAAGTCGATCCAGGCATACACAAGATGGGCCATACCTGAGGAGAAAATGTGTGAGATAAAAAAGAACAAATGCTTGTTATTACCTAAACACATGTTAAGCATAACTTAAATATTTCTGTATTGAGTCTTAATGTGCTTTCTTAAAGGATGAAAAAGGTGTAATAAGGTCATAATTGCATTTATCATGAACACAAAAAATGTACACATTTTAGTTAAGGTACGTTAAACTGTCACAAGGCTTCTGGCATATACTGTTACTAAGATGTTACTTTTTATTTCACCTTATATTAATTGGCAGTCCTGCCAGTAACCATAGGTAATACCCAGCAAGCCTTTGGCTGAGTACTGCTCTTCACATGTATGAGATAAAACTTCCTACGAAAGGAACCATTTGAGATGAGTTGGCTGCATAACAGGATGGGAATAATGCACATTCCCGACAGCCAGAATGGAAAAACCTCCTGATATACGGAGCATCAGGTAAAATTATCAGGAGGAAATTGACACCATAGAAATGGGGGTTTCTGAGTCCTCGGGGGAAGTCTTTGTGAATCTGTTCTAGCAAAACTTCAAAGCTGACCTAGAAAGGGTCAAACTGATCTCAAGTACCTACAGGCCAAAAAAAGGTCCAAGACTCTTTAAAGAAATACGAGAAAATCTAGCACTCGCCAGAGTAAAATTCACGTGCAGTGGTTTTCTAGGGCTGTTGTGACAAAATGACCACGAGCTTGGTGTGGCTTAAGACAGGGATTTGTTCACTTGCTTTCCTGGAGGCCAGAAGTCTGAACTTAAGTTAGGCAAAGAGAAAGCAAGGGAAAGTGGTTGGTCCTGGTGCCACACTGGCTGCAGGCTGGCACAGAGAAGCTGCCGGCCTTCACTGGCGCAGCTGAAGCAGTGCTAGGGGAGAAAGTGCGCGAGCACTAGTTTATTCATCATAACACAGCTTGTTGATGACTTGGGGCCATGAGGAGTATTGATTTGTGCGTTGCATTATGGGTAAAGTTGTAAGGAACATCTGCTGACCAATCTGGTTAGTCTTCCTTCAGTACACCAGCTTCAGGGACCATTGAGAGTTTTTCAGAGACAATTATAATAATTAAAAAAATTCTCTCAGAAGTTAATATCAGAGGAATTCACCAAAATGCGTTATAACAGCCTGGCAGACTGCTTAAACCAAAAAAGCAGTATCTGGCAGGCGCTGCTCTGAAGACTGAAGAATGTCCCCAAAGTGGCACGTCCACCAGGACTATGCCCAGGCAAGTTGTCAGGCTTTGAGAAGGAGAAGGAGCTCTGTTTCAAATGTGTGAAGAGTGGACAAAATTTGGCCAAGCGGATTTTGCAGAACATCTCATTTCCCAGTCCCGTCATTACTAACCTGTGCTCAAAAACTCATGTTTCTCAGCTTCTGTCACAAAAAGCTTTCTGGAACATTGCCAAAGACATTGTCATACCTATAATGTCGGACCACTGTGTGCAAGGAATGGTAACGTAATGACAAAAACCAGCAGAAAAAAGAAGAAAACAGAAACAGTATTAATTCAAAACAAACCTCTTGATGACATTGTGTCTCTCAACTTTTAACTTTTTTTTTCAAATTATTTTATTAACCCAACAGTGAGTCAAATACAATTGTCTGGCACACATGTGGTTAAAGGTAATGATGACGCTAGATTCCAAAGAGCAAGGCAGGTAAGAAGGCTTCCAGACTCACAGATGGAAGTTGGTTTCAGGGTGTCTCGGTGGGATAGCAGGTGGCAAGAGAAAAATGAAATTTAAGGGACCCTCAGAGGACAGGGCATAGTTGCTGGGTCCTCAGCACCTTGAAACGTTTCTTGATGGTGATTCAGTGTCGGGAGTATTTGTCTTCTGGGGAGAACCAAAAAGGTCTATTGTCCTGGGTCGGCTTTCTCAGGGTGCAGACCCAGACTCCTGTTTGCTGGGATGATGCTTGAAGAAACACGGTCATGCTGAAGCCAAAGGCTCCGGTTCATCTGCTGCTTCCCACCTTTCTCCTGGAGCTTTAATTTATCCTAAAAGGAGAGAGAACAACAAAATCTAATTGGAGATCGGGGAGACCTGTCTTATGCACACTCCACTGCCAAATTGGAAGAAGTCACTGTGTATACTCACAGTGATGCTCCGAAGAGAGTAAGAGGTCTTCAGATGAGAAGATAACGAATTGGAGAAAAACGCAGACTGGAATACTCATGAGCCGCGTGGCTGCTGTCAGTATGGTAGAAGAATGGTCTGAACTCCACTCCGGAATGTGGGCTGTTGGCATGGGAAACACACTGATTCCTTCTGTGTAGCAGATCTGCACGTACTTGTCAGTAATGGTGATATGCTCCCCAGGACTGTTCCTTTGCTTTGAGGGATACAACGTCCCCAATCATCACCTGCCTCGATGTTGGTTGTAGAGTTCAGTGCCAAGGACGCTGTTTCTGCATCAGGAAGGTAGCATTGTAATAGTGAAGAACACAGGACTGTACTGGCTGGTAAGGACCTATAATGGATACGAGTGTGGCATGGCCCATTTGCAGTACCAGCCCAGGAATGAGCAATTCATCTGACACCGTCAGGTTGCAGGACTGTTAAGTGTGCCAGGACTGCTCTAACAGGATGCCATAGAACAGGGGACTTAAACGACGGAAGTGCATTTGGCCACAGTTCTGGAGGCTGAAAGGTTAGCTGCTTCTGAGCCCTGCCCTAGGCTTGCTTGCCGATTACTTCCTTCCCACTGTGTCCCCACAGGACCTTTTTCTCTGGGCACGTGTCATCCTGGTATCTCTTCCTCTTTTTATAGGGACACCCGTCCTATTGGATTAGGGCCCCACCTATATGAATATCTCATTGAATCATAATTACCTCTTAAAAGGTCCTGTCTTCAAATACAGTCACATTGGCAGCTAGAACTTCAATTTATGAATTTTGGGGGGACACACACAATGTAGTCCATGACAGGGACACAGAATGTGGAACATGTTTCCAAGGAATACAAGGCCATGCAGAACTGGTGTGCTGTATTTGATAGTGTAATGAAGATAATCAGTGGGTACTGTAATAGAGAAATGGAAATACAGAATCTCACAGTTCTTTTGGACCCCTGTACCTCTGAAGGGGCTCTTTTCCCCCTCCCCCCAACAGAGCCTGGTGGAAAAATCAGGGAAAGTTTTCGGACTCCAGTTTGATGAATTCCAGATTGTCAGAAGCTCACACAAGTATTTAAGCCTGATGTGGGACTTCCTAAATGATTCTGTTGCCTGAGCTGAATCTCTCCTACTCTCCTTCCCAGTAGCCACCTCTGGCTGCAGACCAATAAGCATACATTGACCTCATACTTGCTTAAGATCATCAATGTTGTGCTGTCTCTGTACCAAAGCCAGCCTAAGGAACGGAAGGAGCAAACACCCAGTTTTCTAACACTAGATTCCATCATGAGAGGAACACAAGTGGGCCTGCCAGGTGCCTGAGGATAGTTGATCCTCGCAGCACTGCTGACCACTCGAGTACTACCATCCCCCAAATGTGTCATCTTCAATGAGTGATTAGGGTTTCTGGTTCCTCCTTTTCCCTCTCTTCTGCTTCTTCCCCGTGTTTGATTCTAGATAAACACGGCCTATCAGTGTATTTAGTTATGAAAAAAACTCTAAGTCCTGATTCTACAGTTTGTTTACTTGGCTTGAGGCAAGTCATTAAATTTCTCTGTACATCACATTTCTCATTTATAAAATGAAAATAGGAATTTATGCCCTCATGAGATTGTCATAAAGATTAAGATAACTTATGTAAGCAAAGTAGTGTGGTACACAGAACATGACAGGCACTCAAAACATTTTAATTTGCTTTCCTCTTCTATGATAGTGCCAGGTAGGAGAATAAGGGAGACGAGATTTGAAGAAGGAAGAATGAAGGGAAAAGGTAAAAGTACCACTTTCACATAAGTGGCTGGGCATTGATATGCTGAAATATGAAAGATTTGTAATCTTTAAACAATATCCTGCATGAGCCCTGGCCAGGCTGCTCATTCGGTTAGAGCATCATCCCGATATGCAAGGTTGTGGGTTCAGTCCTAGGTCAGGGCACATGTAAGAATCAGCCAATGAATGCATAAATAAGTGGAACAACAAATCACTGTCTATCTGTCTCTTCCTTTCCTTTCTCCCCCCACCCTCCCTAAAATCAATAAACTAGAAAAGTTTTAAACTATCCTGCTTAGCATGGTGGAAATTAGAGGCTATGCCAAACAGTACAATAGGAATTGCATTTCTCCCATTTGAATTAATATGTCAGTGCCCTTATACCATATAGTGACAATAGTTAAATTCATCCATTAAAATCTCCTGGTAAATGTGTTAATACTGTATTGTAATTTAATTAAGAGGCACCACAGAGAGTCTTGTGAACCATTATATAATATTCCACTTAAAACTGTCTTCCTGTTACCCATATTATGAGACTCCTCAACTCTTTCAGCATGCATGATCTGGCCACTTCTTTCTTCTGTGGCCTCAGCTTCCCTCACCCTTCTTTCTGGGCTCTTAACTCTCATCCCAGGCTTCCACCATATTGAACTATTTTGGGTTGCCGATTTTTGAACTCTCACACATGCTGTATAATCTACCTGAGACACACATTAGATCTCTTCACCTGGCTAATTCCTGATTATCCTTTATTCTCCTGCAAAGCCTAAGTGAGATACTCTTACCAGAAATTATCCTATCTCATTGTATATTTAGCCCCTGGCACAGTACCAGGCACATTAGGAATTCAGTAAATACTTGTTAAGTGAATGAGTCAGTATTCAGCATAAATGTATATAATCTGTAAATTTTCAAGTCCCATGTAAAGGGAAAAAAAAGTAGTTTGTTCTTTAGTTTTTATTTTGGGTTGGCCAAAAACTTTGTTTCTTTTTTTTCCATACTAGTAGTGCTTAGTTATCTTTTACTTCATTCAAAACAATTTTGTCAGATTGTATTGTGACAGCTGTTGTATCAGTGTGCTTTAAAAAAAAATTGGTGAATTTTTGTGTAGCCATTTTAATATTGAAGATGGGAGAAAATAAGCATCATTTTCAGCATATTATGCTTTATAATTCCAAGAAAGGTAAAAATGCAACTGAAATGCAAAAAAAGATGTGTGCAGTGTATGGAGAAGGTGCTGTGACTGATCAAACGTGTCAAAAGTGGTTTGCAAAGTGTCTTGGTACTATTGACATTTTGGCCAAATAATTCTTTGCTGTGGGGCTCTTTTTATGCATTGGAAGATGTTTAGCGGCACCGGAAGATAACCCACATACTCAGAATATCCAAATCAATAAAGTTATTGTGAAAATGAAGAATGTGTCTTTTATTTTATGGAAAAAAACTAAATGGGCCTCTTGGCCAAGCCACTGTTCTGCTGCTTTATACAATATAGCACATCTAAAACAGGTCAGTGTCCGCCTCCTTACAGTTGCTATAAGGGATTTGTAAATGCACGTGCGGTCATTCATTTTGATTTGGATTTTTCAAAAGACAAAAATCCAACAGAGTGACTCTTGTAATGACACAGAGGAGAGGATTCTCATCGAAAGGCTTTTCCTCCTAAGTTTCTGTTGAGTGCAAATGACCTTAGGAGAGTGTTTTAAATGGTAGTCAGAAGATTTAGATTGTTGAAATAAAGTACCAGAAGCATGTCGTGTAGAGAGATATATCTCAAAAAGAGACATTAACGATATACCAAGTGATTACGAAGTTGTATAATTGGGTTGTTCCATTGAGTTTTCCTTTTTGTAAAGTTGTTGGTGTTCTGAGAAATTTTTTTGCAGATGCATCTGCTTAGCACAGAGAATGAGAACTAAAGGTAGAATAAAGCAATTCTAAGAAAGTCAATGGTGTGTGACCTTTTTTTTAATTTGCTTCACAAGTAATTTACTTTAAAAAAATTAACATCTGCTATTTTGAAGCTAATCTTAGTGTATTGAATGCCCTTAACCATTTTTCAATCCCACAGTCTTTTATCTTGCTTCTCCTGCTGTGTTCCCACCGCCCCTGATCCCATTAGCAAACTTCGAGACCGCCTCCGACTTACCAAAGTACTGCTTTGGTTTCAGCTGCTCTTCTGCAAGAGGAAGTGAATGTTGGGGGTTTTCTCTGTGGTACAGTTGTGATAAAGCTGTGGTGGTCTTATCTCTCTCTTAGGTAGTGGCTCTTTATGACTACACAGCGAATCGATCAGATGAACTAACCATCCATCGCGGAGACATTATCCGAGTGTTTTTCAAAGATAATGAAGACTGGTGGTATGGCAGCGTAGGAAAGGGACAGGAAGGTTATTTTCCAGCTAATCATGTGGCTAGCGAAAGTAAGTTTTATGCTCCCTTCCTGGTCTACTAATATGGTGTAACTGATAGTACAAGATTTTATCATTTTCTACTTTTTAATTTACTGTCTGTGTAACTTTTGCATATGTTTACCACTGGCTATCACTTTTCATTTTCATGATGCAAAAAAATAAAAGGGGGAGGCACTAGAACACTAGAAAGCAGTTTTGTTCTGGAATACTTGCTTTGCAAACTTCTCATCCCAGGGGACCTGCCCATCCAATTGACAACCTTCTTCATTCAGCCCATTTCTCCTACCACCAGCTTTACACACTTCACTCATGACTATGTCAGCTCTGCTCTTGCCATAGTGACTCCCCAGTTGCCAGTCACTTTTTAAGAACCTCCAGCCCCCCAGCTCCCATTCTTTCTGTGCCTCAGGCCTCGCTCTCACCTATCTACAGCAGGCTGTTTCTTTCTCAAGTACAGTAAGCCATCTGTGAAAGAAGGACAGGAGCTAGAGAAGGATGCTTCTGAAAGGGGTGGACCACTAGCTGTAGATTTCACCTTGAGAGGTGAAAACAGTGCACTGAGAGCCTGGAAATAAAGACTACATAGAAAGGAGGGGGGAGAGTAACATTTCTTTGGAAGAATGCTTCCTCTCAGCAGTTAACTTCATAGCGTGGTAGGAAGGAAGCTGGCGCTGATCCCCGCTCCTCCACAGCCATTCCTGAGATGCCTCAGTTTCCTCCTCGAAAGTGAGGCAGCTGAGCTCTGCCATCTCTTAAGTTTTCTTCCAGAAACACTAAAATGATATAGTTCTGATTTAAAGTGTAGTAGAGGCAGCCTTGAGAACACTGTTCTGCGTATTTATTGTTAAGTCTCTTGTTTTTGCCAAGAAGTGAGTATGATAAATAATAGATTCTTTTGAGGCTAGTGTGTGAAACCCCATTTAAACCAAAACAAAGGCTGAACCAAAGCACTGTCGTTTCCTGACCTAAGTTCTGAATTTTGAGAGCAAAGGAGGTGGCAGAGGAAGAAGTCCTTCCATGAGTGCTGGGTGCTGGCTTAAGCTCAGATAAGATATTTTCTCTTTGGCCCCCTCCCACTTCCCTGTGTGAAGCCTGGCGCTCCCAGGGCTTCCCTGCGGTCTCTCCAGGGCTGCTTCAGGCTCCTGGCAGCTTCCTGCCTCCACTCATCTGCCGCTTTGAGCAAACTCCTCCCCTCACAAGTGCTGAGTGTCTCAAAAATTACCCACTTCTCCCTAATAGAACAAAATTCTAAAGTTCCTCTGTGCTACCTTTCATATTCTTTTTCTCTTAGTAGTATATGGCTATTAGCTCTTAAACTCTATTGGAGCTATATTTTTATGTTTAAAAGAAGTACAAATGGAGAAAACATAAGGCAACATGGAAGGAAGAAATTCGGGGCTGGTTAATACCCAGTTACCTGCACTTCTAACTTCCAGATTGCCTCAACTATCCAAGTTTTTTCCCTTTGCTTCCCAGTGATGGCTTTTCCACGGGGTCAACAGCCAGAATTCAGCTTCTGGTTTAAATCACCAGCTTCCCGCACATCATAGTCACTCTAGAGTGTCTGTTATTTTAACTAGGTGTGACAATTCATTATTAACCCAGATACAATGAAAACATACATTGCTTAACATGACAATTTAAAAAGATTCTGTATTTCCAGAACGGATAATGTTAGAGGCTTTAACTTCATTTATTTAATTTTTATTTTTTATTTTTAATTTTTTCATCCTCACTGGAGGACATGCTTATTGATTTTAGAGAGAAGGGAAGGGAGGGAGGAAGAGAGGGAAAGAAACATCAATGTGAAAAACACCAACTGGCTGCCTTCTGTACGCACCCCAACAAGGGACTGAGCCCGCAACCCAGGCCTGTGCCCTGACCGGGAATCAAACCTGTGACCCTCTGGTTGGACCCCCACCAACCGAGCCACACCAGCCAGGGCAGTTGCTTTTAAATTTAAAGTTTATTTAATTTACAGAAATAACCTCTTGGGCTTCCAAATCTTGAGAGACTATAGATATTTGATCTACAGTTGGTTGAAAATCCAATGAAGTTTATTTTATTTTATTTTTTTTTATTTTATTTTTTTATCTTTAGAAGGGAGGGAAGGAGTGAATATCAATGTATGGTTGCCTCTCATGAGTCCCCTGCTGGGAACTGGCCTGCAACCCAGACATGTGCCCTGCCTGGGAATCGAACCCTGACCGCGTGGTTCGCAGGCCCATGCTCGATCCACTGAGCTACACCAGCCAGGGCCCAATGAAGTTTTTATTCCTCAATAACCCCAGTGAGACTTCTGACACATACTGTAATGATGGTTAGTGGTTATGTACAGAAATTAATGGTCTGGGGTAGTAACTGTTCTTTAACTGCTGTAATTCCTTATCACCTCCCAGAATAATTGATGTTTTCTTTTGGCATCAGTTATTGCTTGTTGGAAGAGCCTTGTAAAGACCAGAACAAATAGAAAAAATCCTCAGATAATCAAGAATGTAATGATTGAATTCCCACATGATCAGGGATTTATTTTTCCCTTTTATCCTACTCTTTTTTGTAATATTGCAACTCTTTTTTGCCATATCCTATCTGCGTTTTTTGCAGTATTGTTTTTAACATTAGAGAAAAAATGACTGTCAGCAGCACATTTACCCAAAAAGTAGTAGAAGTTGTCCTTTAATTTATCCAGAGCTAACCATGCAAAGCAGATGATCTAGAAGTACTCATCAGAATGGAGTTTGTACCAGCTGGTGAGAGCCCTGTCCTCTAAAGAACAACGCAGACAAGATGTTGGAACCCCATTGTTACAGAGGACTTACTCCCTTTGTGTCTTAAGTCACTGGGAAGAAAAACATGATCAGCTTCCCTTAATCACACCTATTGTCTTTTCCAATAAGAGATAAAGAAAGCTAATAATAAAATCAACCCATACACAAAGTCGACTAATGTATCTCCTAATCTTAGAATTTTTATTAGGTATAATTTAACAACTTCTCTCAATTGAGTTGCTCAAGTCATTTAACCAAAATTTTTAGATTCAGCATTGTGTGTAAGTTAAAGAGATTATGTAGATTATAACTTCACATTGTAAGAATTCCTAGATTTTTTTTAAATTTATTTATCTTTAGAGGGGAAGGGAAGGAGAGAGAGAGAGAAACATCAATGTATGGTTGCCTCTCATGAGTCCCCTGCTGGGAACTGGCCTGCAACCCAGGCACATGCCCTGACTGGGAATCAAACTGTTGTTGTTCGGTTCGCAGGCCCGCACTCANTGTATCTCCTAATCTTAGAATTTTTATTAGGTATAATTTAACAACTTCTCTCAATTGAGTTGCTCAAGTCATTTAACCAAAATTTTTAGATTCAGCATTGTGCGTAAGTTAAAGAGATTATGTAGATTGTAACTTCACATTGTAAGAATCCTAGATTTTTTTAAAATTTATTTATCTTTAGAGGGGAAGGGAAGGAGAGAGAGAGAGAAACATCAATGAATGGTTGCCTCTCATGAGTCCCCTGCTGGGAACTGGCCTGCAACCCAGGCATGTGCCCTGACTTGGAATCAAACTGTTCGGTTCGCAGGCCCGCACTCAATCCACTGAGCTACACCAGCCAGGGCAAGAATCCTAGATTTAAGACAGAATAGATTCATATCCCGTATAGTCCTTGCTCCATGCTCATTTATTTCATTCCATCTTCCCAAATTATCCTTTCTCCACACCTCTGCCTGGCAAAATCCTACCTATTCTTCAAAGTCCAACGCACCTATTTCTTGCATTAAGCATTTGCTATCCCCACATAAGTGGGTCTTTGTTATTATTTTTCTTTTAAGTAGTGTCACCTTCTATTTTGTGTTACAGTTCCTTGTGAACATGTGCCTCTAGCCGGACTGTAAGCTCCCTGAGAGAAAGACCGCTTTGATCATCTAATAAGTATCCCCTCTAGCAGTGCCTAGCAGATAGCCATGCGTGTGGCACGTTCCTGATAGGTGTGCATTGAAGTAAAATGAAATAAACATCTATGTGACCACGTAGTAAGTGAAAATGACACCTACATTTCTGAATTCTTGTTGATCCTAACTTCACAATCATACATTATGTTCTTTTGATAACTAATGTGTAAGTGTGCAAATTGCCTGAACAGTAAGTGCTAGGTAGCTTATTTGTACACCAAAGCACTGAATATTGGTTTCTTTGGTTTCACATCTGCCCCTCCTCCATCGCCGTTCTTTCCCCTGTGAAACAGTGCTTCTCAGTCTGACTCCTGAATTCCTTTTCTAATTCCAGCACTGTATCAAGAACTGCCTCCAGAAATAAAGGAGCGATCCCCTCCTCTAACCCCCAAGGAGAAAAACAAAATGGAGAAACCTTCATCTTCTCAAAAGGTAAATGTTTTCAAGAATATGTATAGCAAATGTACTTTGATTTTTCACTCTCTCTGGGTAAAATATTACTTTAGTTTCATGCTTACATCCTTCATTGTTTACCTTATTATTTCTTGTATTATTGGCACCAACATTACGAAATATGTAAGGCAAATATTATTATAGCCACTTTTCAGATCGGGAAACTGAGGAGGCTCAGAGATGAAAGTAGACTGGGAGTCATAGCCCAAGTAATGGAACAAGGACCTGAAGTAGAACTTGTGAGTTTAAGTGTGATGCTGGTTCCACCCTGTCTTGTGTCTGGCACCGTGATGGTGACACTGTCATCAGCCCCACCCAAGTGTGTGCCGAAAGTCACTAGAGGCCACCAAATAAAGGTGGTCTCTCTTCCTGGAGTACGCCTTCCACTTGATAGTAATTTAAGATATCTTCAGATTAAAATGAGTGTGGATATATTATCAGCCAGAAAAGTGTCATGTTTTTCAGCCTGGACCTTCAGGTACCCTCAGTCAGTATTCTTCTGATGTTACTAGTACTTTGGTACAAAGTTTAATAAGCAATATGCCACCATGTGTATTACTTATTGAACTTATTTCATTCTGTGACATTAGCTTTTGCCTTGGACTGAGTCACTTCACTTTTTGACAATATGAACTGATGTATACAGTTTTTTGACAGTTGAACTTGTCCTGTGTCATTAGTCATTCACCTGTATTTATTGAGTGCTTATTACTTCCATGCCGAGCATTCCATTGGTCCTCACAGAAACAAGACTGAGTAGGCAAAGCACTTGCCCTTGAGCTTAGCAGGCTGGTGGGTGGGACACCTGCAAATAGGCAGTTCCAACAGACTGTGGTAGGGACGATAGAGAAGACGTGTGCCCAATGTGTTGGGAACACACAGAAAGAAACCCTCTAAGTCTGCCCTGAGGAGTCCAAGAAGAGGTTCCAGAGGAGGTCATGCTTGAGCTGAGGATTATAGGATGAGAAAGTGTGTGCTAGGTAGATGATCTTAGAAAAAAGACATTCCAGCAAAGGGAGCAACTTGAGTAAGATGTGGTACAGTGTAGGTGTGTTGTGAAGTGCAGGTCCTAACGGACAGAAGGATGAAGAAGTGCAGGAGTCAGGCCGCAGAGAGTCTGCTGTATTCCGCTAAGATGCTTAGGTCGTATTCTTCAGACCCAGGGGCTCCCCTGGGCGAGGTGATCAAAGAAGTGATGTGTGCAGATCGACATGTTAAAAATACTGTTTTACTGGCAGCACTGGCTTAAAGGGAGCTAAGGCCTGGGACAAGGAAATACTGTACATTGGGAATCCATTAAAATGAAATATAAAAACCCAAACTGCAGGGGTATGATTGACAGGATTTTATGATTGATTGGATGTGATTAGTGATGTTGAAATCTAGGAACTGTGCTAAGGGCCCTGGCTTATTGTATAAGTGACTGGATAGTGGTACCACGGAAATAATAAAAGAATAAGGAAGGTTGGGGGGATACAGACAAGGAGTGGTAGGGAGTAGAATGTGGTGAGTTCACTTTTAGATACCGTGATTTGTTAGTGGTGCTCCCAGGTGCAGAGATTCACCAGGGAGCCAGAAATGCAGGGCTGGAACTTGAGAGAAGGTAGGGCTTCAACATAAAATGGGGAGGAGTTAGGATTTGTTGTGTATTGTATTACATCAGTAGAGCTAAAGCTTGTAATGACAGAGGTGGCTCAGAACAAACATTGTGGAGTTCTGAGAGAGAAGTCCAAGGACAGAATCCCAGTGGAACACTAACATTTAAAGGAAATCAAAGGAAGAGAAGATTAATAAAGAATAATCAAGGGAGAAAGAAAGATCCGGAAAAAAAGATCTGCCCTGGAAGCCAGGGAGAAGAGAAGTACTAGGTACAGGGTACAGTCAGTAGCGTCAGAAATAGCCAGTCAGGTTGTCTAAGCATTCGGCGCCTTTGCGCTGGTATTAAGGTTGATGATAGCACGACAAGGATTGAAGAGTAGAATGGGCCTCAGCAGGGGAACTCGTGGAACTCATTCCCAGGGCTTCCCTTGAAGGGAAAAAAAAGTCAGGCAGTCACTGGAGGGAGACCCAGCTCTAAGAGTGACTTTTTAAATACTGGAGTGACACATAAAATTATAACATAAGAAGACAAAGCCAATGGACAGGTTGAGGTTGAAGATAGACAAAGAAAGCACGCAGGGTCTTGGAGAAAGCAGGAGGTTTTTGTCGCCAAGACAGGTTGGTAGGTTAACATTGGCTATAGAGCAGTGGTTCCCACCTGAGGGTGGTTTCACCTCCAAAGAGACACCTGGCAGTGTCTGGAGATATTTTTGCAAATGTCTTCAAGTAGGGGGATACGATAGCATCTAGTGGGTAGAGGTCACAGATGTTGATAAATACCCTAGAATGCACAGGACAGCCCTCCTCCTCAAAGGATTATCTGGCCAAAAACATCAGTAGTGCTGAGCTGACAGCAGTACCCATCTGAGACAGGTTAATATGAATGGGGCTGCAGATGAGTTAATAAAGTGGAAGTCTGGGAATCAAGGATGTCTTTATGTTCTTAAAAACAGAAAGGAAGATCCACATCAGATGTGAGGGTGAAAGGCATGAGATAGGAGGAACAGTGACTGTTGGAATGCCTGTGAGGACAGCGGGGGCAGGAGCTCATTCGGGACACGTAAAGGGGTTTCTGAGAACACAGAAGCTGCTGAGTACCATAGAAATGGAGGGGGCGTAATTCTCTGTAGTTGGGTTTTTTCTTTAGTCATGCTCAGTGTCTAGGATGTAGTGGTAGAGAAGATAGATTTGTTTTGATATATAAATAATTGGAGTTGTGGGTATGATCGAGGCCAAAATCATCAGAGACTTGATAGCAAAAACTATGGGAGTAATAAGTTATGGAAGACCAGCCAGATTGGAAAAGATGTGGTGGAATCAGAAGACTGGCCAACTTAGAGAGCAAGGTTCTCTGCAAGGTCGCCATAAGCACCCATGCCCGAGTGGAGGCATAGTGTCATGCAGTAATGGAGCTAACAGACTGGAACTATGGCCTGTAAATCAAGAAGCTTGCTTACTTAGCATTTCAGATGTTAAGCAGCTTAAAGTTATGATAAATTCACAGAGATGTATGTAAGAGCTGAAGCCAAATTGAAGGACCTGTTATTAGCATTGAGTTGACCGAGGAACTATATCCAAGAGTTGGGTAGATTGTTTCCTTGGACATTAAAGTGCCGGAATGATTGCAAGAGTTGGGGTCAAGGGGACACTGAACCAAGAGCTGAAGTGCTGAATTCTTGCGGTCAAGCAGATGTCTCAGTCTTGCCTTTACGTTGAAATCACTTAAGAAATTTTTTAAAAATCTGATGCTTGTCCCCACACCCACAAATTGATTCAGTTGGTCCAGAATGGAACCTTGGCATGGGTAGATTTCAAAGGCTTTCCAGGGGATTTTAACATGCAGCCAACGTTGAGAACCATTGTGTTAGAGTGACCCCAATGTCCGAGGGTAACAGCTGCAAAGATAAAGAGAGGATGTTCCAGCCAGGTGTGAGGGCACCCAGCGAGGAGTGCTTTGAATGTATATGTCCAAAATCAGCAACAGAGCTGAGAGGCCAGCGCTAACTGTCGTGGCCTATGGACTCTGTGAGGATGAACAGCCTGTACTGCAAGGAACTGAGAGAAAAACGGTTTCTCGGTAAAACACCGGTTTCACGCGCATCGGGGGTGAGTGGGGATGGCTGCCTGTGACAGCGTGGGGACTACACGGGATGCATTTGGAAGGGTTGGCAAAAAATTTTACCATGGGCAAACTCCACATGTGCAATATTATCCACTGTTTGCAATTCACAAGATTTAAGAATTTAGGAAGATGGTAATGTAAATTTTCAAAATATTTATAACTTGGCTCAGGGAGTCATCAGGACAGCTAATAGTATTTGTAGTCTGTGTCCGGAACTGTGTGAGAAGCTGCCAGACACAGTCTGTACCTGTAGTGGCTTTCTGGTACCCCTGATGCTCTGTCATGCTGGTCTTTGAAACTGGGGTTACCTAACCCTGCCTCTGTGTGTCCCTGACCAATGGCCTTGAACTGACTCTGACTCAGCCAGAGGAGAGGTAACAAGGAATTTTTACTGGCTGTCCATGAATTTGGCATCACCCCTTCCCCTTCCTGATGCTCCTGTGCTACCGTAGATCAAGACCTCTTACCTGCTTCCCAGACTGGCCAGTTCTCCCTACGTGTGCTACTCCCCTACTTAGAACTCACTGCATCACAGCCTCAGAGTTTACACTGTAGTTGAGTTTTTTGATTTTGTGTGCCCTTTCCTCTCACAGACCGATCGTGCTTAACATACACCTTCGTATTCACATCACAGCAGACCAGTTCTTTCTGATCCTTGAGGAGTGCTTCAGGCTTACCCACTGCTGCCCAAACCCCAGTTCTAACAGAGCTCAAGGAACTTGCAGACATGCAAAGTAAAACATTTGAAAACAGAAACTAGGTAAAGCAAGGGAATTGTGGAAGATAATCTATTTGAGCAAGGGCGCAGAAAGGTTTTGGTGAGGTGACGGAACTCGAATTGGGCTTCAACGTTGGAGATAACAGATTTCTTTTGTTGAAAAGCATAGACTCCTACATACATCTTTTCCTCTTGGGAACCTACCATGTGTATAGTTTGATAATGTTTCGCGGTCCTGTGGAAGGAAGTATGAAGAGTGGTCTATACTTATGTGAAAAGAAGTCCCTGCGAAATGGCAGTGTTGACTCTGGGACTCAGATTCCCTCCCGTGCGCTGAGCCACGAGCCCGCGCGCAGGCAGCCAGCCCCTGAGAAAGTGTGCCTGGGCTTCCTTAGCACCTGGTATGGAGGCGTGTCTTCGGCTTCCTTCCTTCATCGAAATGTATATGGTTTGATTTGATCAAGATCCTGCCTTATAAACCTACCACAAATTCTACCAGGTGTTTAATTTCACGTGCAAGTTTTATTTTTGTCACTATATGTGACAAGAAGAAGAAGAACATGAAAAGTTGTCTCTGAAAAGTGACTGAAGCGGGGGAGAGTCCTCAGTTCGTAGAATTATAGAATTGGCGACATGATCCGGGATCATCCCTGTGGTTCTGGTCAGCTCCCTTCACTTTGCAGATGAGGAATCAGGGCCCAGAAAGGTTGGGAGAGTGTCATTGGAAGCGACAGTCCTAGTGTGGGGCTCCGGCTCCTCCGTGGCCCCAGGTCAGTGGCCTGTTTGCCCCACCACCGCGGCACTGACCCAGACAGCTGTTGCCCGCACAGCTGACCAGGTTTTGTGTCACGTTGATTTTTCACGTCCCTGTTTTATGTTTGTTTCATTATACCCTTCTTCATATGGAAGTCTTTAGAATTTCATTCTTTATACTTTTTAAGGAAAAAAAAAGAAACCTCCAGAATTGTTTTCTTTTTAAATTATTTCTATTCAAACTGCAGAATGAGAAGTAAAATTATACCTTTTAATAGCTTGGCAGCTGCTGGATCTTATTAAGTTCTTCCAAGTGGAACACACCTGTCCTGTTGCTAAATGTGCCAGGTCCCTTCCAGCGTTTCATCTGGGTCATTGAAATGTTAGCAGGCGATGGAAGCATTTGCTCTCCCGCTGCAGGAGGAGGGCACAGGCTTGAGTCCCCAAACGGATCAGTAATGGCCTGTATCAGAGGGATGGGGGAGTAGAAGAACGTTTTCCTCAAGTTCATTCCAGAACATTTTGATTACAGTGTGCTATAACTTTGCCTCTAATAGAGGGGGAGAATATTGGTGCTATCTAAGATGAAACAAACTCAGAAGCTTAAAAAAAAAAAGCAGCTGCCCTGGCCAGTGTGGTTAAGTTGGTTGGCCGCATTGTCCCGTAGACTGAAAGGTCCCAGATTTGATTCCTGGTCAGGACACATATCCAGTTTGCAGGTTCTACCCCTGGTCTGGGCACATATGAGAAGGCAACCAATTGATGTTTTTCTCCCCCTGCCCCACCCCCGCCAACTTTTCCTCTCTCTTGCTCTAAAAAATAGTTAAAAAGTGTCCTTGGGTGAGGATTACAAAAAGAAAAGAAAAGAAAAAGCCCTGCTGACAACTTTGGTTTTTTAAGAGGAGATTTATTTTTTTAGGCTTTTTTATTTTCTCTAACCTATATCATTTGCTATACCTATGTCATTCATTTATTTGGGGAAACAAGTTGTTAAAATTCCTTTAAACATTTTTCAGTATTATTTTAGGTTGTTGTGTTAAAGTAATATATGCTCATAGTTTTAAGAATTCAACCAATAAAGAATACTATACATGAAAAATAAAACTGTCCTGCTAATATTTATGTTCATTCTAACTTGCATTCCTGTTTAAAATGTTCTGTGTATAAATATACATGTCTTTATTCATATCTATGTTTCTATGAAACCAGGGTCATAGTTAATATTCTGTTTTTCTTTCACAGTATACCTTGGACATCTTTCTTATTAGTATAGACAATTCTGTTTAACAGTTTCAAGTTACTAAAATGCCTAATTTTCTTTTTTTTAATTCCTAAAATAAACTTTTTTTCAATTTCTAAAAATACTTATTTTAAAAAACCAAAGTAGAAAATTACCTTCCATATTCTGTAAGTGTTTAAACATTGACAAAACCAAATATGTTTTCTTTTAATGCCATACATATAGTAATAATTATGCACAGGAATGTCATATTTTATCTGTGAATGTGGAGAAATTACTATGACATTTTTGCTTATGTCTTTCTCTGAGAACTCAGTAAGTAAATAATAGTTACTGGTTTTGCCATTCCTAAGGTAATTATAAAAATATCCGTTATTGCTCATCTCTTCATGTGACAAGAGTGGTAATTATTTTCATTTTTTTACCTGGCTGGGTCAGTTCAAAAGAGAGCTGGCTTCTAAAACAAAGTGCATATTCCACTTAAATTCAGGGCCAGCTGCTTTGTTGTCTAGTACAAAACAAAGAGAGAACCCAAAAGGATCATATAACTCCATGGTGGTTTCTCTTCCAGACACACACACACACACACACACACACACACAGTTTTACATTGGTGATTCTGTCAACCTCTCAGAAAAACAGTGGGAAATAAATAATTTGCCCTTAATGTACATGTGTCTAGCTTAGTCTAAAAAATATCTAATTTTCACTTACCCTCTTCATCCCCAAAGTAGACAGTTTATTAAAGTCTGGATTCATTGTGCCTTATATCACTGTTTTCAAAAATCACTTCATATAGAAAAAAAATGTTTTTCCATGTACTGGTCCTTGTACCAGGAGTCCATCTAAATTATTTTTAACCCTAGGAATAATTTGATTTTATTACTGTGTTAAATCCAACAACAAATTTATAATAGACATTAGTTATTTTTGGTATAGCAAAGCAGGCTTTCCAAATACCTAGAAGTTAGTTAATATACAGTAAATCATTGAAAATACAATCATAATTATTATTGCCTCCTTCCTATTGCTAAAGAATAATATTAATTTATATCTTTTTATACTTTAGTAGTTTTATTTATCAAAGAAAACCAGTTATATGATTTATTATATTAAAGAGATAAAATTAATATATGCTTGGATTTGCTTTTATTTCAATGTTTTTTTTCTTTATTTGATGAGAACAAAATCAAAATCTTATAAGGGAAGAACTTGTGTCCCATGAAGAGTCTCAGTGCAGGCAACACTGATACATATTTCTTTTTCCCCCAAATTTGTTTCAATAACAAGTATTTTAAGGTTGATTTAAAAAATGTCATTTGCTTTTGAAAATATCTGTGTCCCACAAAGAAAGTGAGTGGGACCCCAGCAGTGTGGCTGCAAAGCCAGTGTGAGTCACTTCACACCCACAGATTCCACTTTCTTTCTTTTTTGAAAAAAAATTGTTTTAATTGTTGTTCAAGTATTCACTTTCGAAAATGAAATCCCTAACCGTTGTGCACAGAGGAACTCTCAAAGCCTTCAGACTCTCTCTGACCCTGAAAGGAGCCCATTAGGTCTTGACTTTCCCGAAGGCCTGGGGACCCGCCTGCTGCTCGGTCTCCTTTTCCTGCCTTTGCCCCAGCGCTGGGTTTGACACGCGCACCTCAGTGCTGCTCTGTCGCTTCCCCGAGCAGCTGTGTTCCTCACCACCCTGGGCGGTTCCCCTCCAACTTCCCAGGACCCTGTTACCCTCAACAAACAGGCACCCCACTGGCTGCTTGCCTTTCAGTTTGTCTAACCTGGGGGTACAAACTAGGTCGTTGCCCAGGGTTCTGAGCTAAGTGGGCTGGGAGAGAGCGCCTCTGCAGCCTCCACCCCAGAACCGGTTTTGGGGGGGCCCAGTGTGTCATTGCCTTCACGTCTTCCTAACTCAAGTTACTTAAAATTTATAGTAAACAGAATAAGTGTGATTTTGTGTTTTATTTTAGCAGCCCACTGATTATTCAGCTGATGTGAGCCTCTGAGCCCTGCCTCTATCTCATTTTCTTATGAATAGATCTTCCATGAAAACTCAGTTTGGAGAATGATGTAAATTTTCAATAAAGATTTCGTCATTGTTCCAATGGAGCATTGATAAGTATTGTAGGACATTCCTTCTGAGAAGTCAAGTAGGGGGTTTTAATCTTTGAATAACAGGTAAACAAAAAGTATGAGGTAAATAATGTTGCGCTGTGTCAAAACAGTGTTCTGCTTGGCCCAGTACTGCTCTCTCTGACAATGACCTTCAGGGCTGTTTGATAGTGTTTGTTCTTCATGAGTATATTTTTATGGTCGACCTAAAAATGAGTAACACCCGTCTCACAATCTATTACAGATCTCAAATGTGAAAGATGTTATTGAGAGAACTGGCAGCCAGTCATTCCTGGTTGTAACTTGTCCTTTAGATAGTGGTGGAATTGATCCTTATCAGTCACGCTGTCTTCGGACTTGACGAGCAGTATGACCTTTTTCAGTCTCCTGACACCCTAACTCTGCTCTTGTTCTGTCAAGTACTCTGGGCTTCTCAACCTTGGCACTATTGGCATTTGGGCTAGAGAAAAATTCTTCGCTTGGGGGGAAAGTGTTGGTCATTGTGGGGTGTATAGTGGCATCGCTGGCCTCTGTCCACTAGATGCTGGAAGCACCAACCCCCTCAAGTTCTGATGATCAAAAGTGTCGTCCAGACACTATTAGATCTTCCCTGGAGGTCACACAGACCCCCCACTGAGAACTGCTCTCTTTTAATAGAAGAGCATGTATAATACTGTGTGTGGATATGTATTTTTCCTCAAATTATAATTTTTTTATTTTAAGATCCTGTAAATGAAATTTTGCTTTCACTTTTTCATTATGTAATTGGCAACTATATAAGTAGTAGTTGGAGTTCAAGACTATTCTGCTTAAAAACAACCATTTCACATAAAGATGTATCCAGCCAGCTATGTGAGGTTCAACATGATGAGTTTATATAAAAATCTCTCTTAATTTAGTTTAGATAGCTCTTGACTACCATTTATTTCCTTTGCTTGATGAATTAACTGTATGCTGCTCCTTCCAAAAACCTTTGAAAATGAACTGTATGCTAGCGTTCTTGTAATTGCTTAGCAGTCACAATAACGTTGTTACAATGGCCTCTGATTCTAAGGTGGCTCTCCTTTGGCTGACATCACAAGGGAAGAACCTTCTTTATGTAAATGTCTCTTTTAGACACATAAACCATACACACACTTGATCTCTTTCAACATATTGGAACAGATTTGCTTGTATCACTCGTTTACTGAACTTTTCTGTACTTAATGAGTCTTTTCTTTCTTTGTACCCCTACGGCTGCTTCCCCATTACCGTGGGTGTATTAAAGCAGCAGCCTCTTACACATCGGTGCATCTTACACAATGCAGACAGTGTGACAGACCTCCAAAGGTTGACAACTCCGTTGAGAAAAAACGCTGCCATGTCATTTCCAGGCACTGACAAGAGAGTAGTGTCGCACCCCGGTGACTGTAGGAAAACACTCCTGTAAGGCCGTGAAGGCTACTTATTGCCCAGTCCTTAAACTCACTAGCAGGAATACGTTTTTTGTTGCAACTTTTGTAATTACCACAAAATAATAATTACCACTAAATAATACCTTGTGTAATTATTTAGTCTGTTATGGCTGCTAATGTGTACATTATAAATATCAACAAAATAGTTTATGCTTAGATACACACAGGTATAAATCTATCAGAGAAGAAAACTGAAGAGCAAATTTCAAAGCAACACGACAGAGCAGCTTTTTAAACTAATAATATATATTGACTATTTGTACACATATACATACCTACATATGTACACAAAGTGAGGTGATGAGGAATAAGGAATCTCTTAGATTGGGCTACAGGCAGGCTGTCCAGAATCTCCACTTGGTCAGAGGGCTCTCATTTTGTCCTGTAGTCTTATAGTAGACTGCGTTTAACGCCTTCTGCCTCGGTGCCAAATTACATAGACCCACATTTGCCCTGGCTGTCTGTGTCTGCTTACTATGATTTGTTGGGAGGGAAATTGAAATCCTTCATGGGAAGGGTAGGGAAAAATTGAGTTTCAAACCAGAGGAAGGGGGAAGAAAAGGAGGAAACAGTAGGGATAACAGCAATCCGCACTTATGGGCTACTCAGTCAGCTTCAGACAAGTCAAGAATTGGATCTGGGCATTCTTACCCTTACACATAGCCAATTTGGTGTATGCCAGATTAATCTTTATCAAACTGCTATGCCTCAAACATCTTTAGATCATTATGTAAAAATACCCACACCCAAACATCTATGCTCATTACTGCCTTATTTACAATAGCCATGAAATGGAAACAACTTACATGTCTATTGACAGATAATGGATAAAAATGTGCTCTGTGTGTGTGTGATGGACTACTACTCAGCCATTAAAAAGGTGAGGTCCTGCCATTTGCAACAACATGGAAGGCCCGTGAGGCTATTATGCTAAGTGAAATAAGTCAGAAGGGAAAAAGACAAATTCTGTGTGATTTCACTTATGTATTGAACATTAATAAAAACAAATGAACAAACAAACCAAAATATTCACAGATGCAGACAACAGAGTGGTAGTTACCAGGGGAAGGGGGGTGGGGGGAAGGCAGAACAGTTAAAGGGGTCTGTTGTATGATAACAGATGGAAACTTTCAGTGCTGAACACAATGCAGTGTGTACAGATGTCAAACTATAATGTCCACTTGAAACTTATATAATAAGTTAAAAATGTTACATCAATTAAGAAAAATGCCTAGGCCCTCCTCTAAGTGTGCTGATCTTCAGCAGGTGCTCCGTTATGTTTCTGAAAGTTTCCCTGTAGACACAGGAGTTACGGAGTTTTCTTCAAAATCCTCTTCCAGCCTCTCGGTGGACTAGTACCTACGTTGGGCCCCTTGATCTCCGGATATAAACTTCCAGTTGACTGGACAATGGAACAGTCTGTAAACTGTTCCACACAGCTGTGTGAAACCAGTGGGAATCAGCTGTGTGAGAGTCGTTTTGCCCCCAGTCACCACCTTAGTACTTTACTACAGGATAGTCTCAATGAACAACTACGATTTGATTGAGACAGAACTTCCCAAAACTTCAGAGATATGTCAGGAATAGCATTAGAGAAGGTGGCAACTAAGAACAGTCAAATTGTTATCTGGTAGGTGCACAGAAGCCATGCTGAAAAATATACGGTCAGTTCTTACTATTCAGAGTAGTTGTGTTCTATAAATTTGTTGTGAACACTAAATTAGCAAATACTGAATCAACATCTCTAGGGGAAGTATAGGATTCAGTCCCTGTGAGCCTGTGGTCACAACATTTTTATCAATCAATCCATACATAACCTTGTTTTACATATATTCTGTTTACAGACGCTTTATTTAATATATGTAGATTGTCGATTCATTAAAATCAAACTCATACTCACCAGCACTGTAACTTGTGCCTCAACAAAGCTTACCTAGCTCACGTGTTTTCTGTACATGGTCTGTCAGCCTCTGCACTTAGTCACACTAGACAGCACTTCAACTCTGTGCTCAGGGACCATGTTAAACAGCAAAATCACCAACAAAAAGCACAAAAGTGCGAAAAGCATGGCACTACATAAACCACAAAAGGACACTCATTCACAGTATAAGAGCTTAAACAACACAGGGAGAGCATTAGGAACATGCCCGGCATTAAAAGCTTACAGCGGAGAAAAGGCGTGACTGAGCAGCTCAGTTTTTCCCTGCCCGGTGCCTGTGCCTGTATTTAAATGACTGGAAGCTCTGTAAGAATTGGTTTGGGGGTTACAAATAACTTTCAGTAAGTAGGCAATTTTGCAAATAGGAAATCTACAAGTAATGAGGATCTGCTATCTTTTGAAACTTCATTAAAAATAAAAACATTGTTTAATAAAACCTGTGGGTCTTTAAAATGAAGATTGAAGAAAGGAAAGGGTAGGTAAAGGAAATTAGATCAAAAGGAAAAGTGTCACTGACTGCTTCTCCCAGCATGGCTCTTGTTTTGTGTGTGCCTTTTTCTCCTTTTCCTTTCTTCCTCTTTAGATAGAAATATAAGGTGTAAAAGTTCCTTGAAGACAGGGACTCTTATTCAAAACTGAATTCCAAGCATCTATTTCAAAGCCAGGTATGAATGAATGTTTACTGAGTAAAGGGTTGGGTAAACAAATAGGAGCAACTGTTCTGAGATGCTTGTTACTCTCCCAAGTCAGGCCCGAGCCCTGTCGGAGACACACAGGTGGACATTTAGCAGTACACAGAGGGCAACAGTGGGCTTCTTAAAACTCCTGGTCTGAATTCCCCAAGTACTTCTAGCTGCAACTAGGAATGTTCGCACTGATATAATTCTGGAATCTCTAGTCCAATATGCCCAGGTCTCCTTCTGTCTCTCCAGTTTTCTTTCCTAATAGAGTTCTGGATATTGACTTTTTGGATTCTTTTTTTTAATTCTTGTTCTGGCTGATTGTTTTTCACTTCCTTATGTTCCAAATCATTGATTTGATTCTTTGCTTCATCCACTCTACAGTTGTTTCCTTGTAAATTGTTCTTTATCTCAATTAGTGTATCCTTCATTTCTGACTGGATCTTTTTTAATGCTGCTGAGGTCCTCACTAAGTTCCTTGAGCATCCTTATAACAAATGCTTTGAGCTCTGCATCTGATACATTGCTTATCTCCATTTCATTTAGCTCCTTTTCTGGAATTTGATCTGTTCTTTTATTTGGCCATGTTTTTTTGTCTCCTCATTTTGGCAGCCTCTCTGTGTTTGTTTCTCTGTACTAGGTAGAGCTGCTTTGACTCTGTGTCTTATTAGGGTGGCCTGAAGTAGTAGGTGTCCTGAAGGATCCAGTGGCCCAGCCTCCCTTATCACCCAAGCTGGGTATGTACCTTTCGTGTGGGCTGAGTACACCTTCCTTTTGTAGTCGAGCCTTGGTTGCTGTTGTTGCTTGGGGCTCCAGAAGTTTTTTCCACTGACTCAATCCCCACTGGTTTTTGCAGCCAGAAGTTGTGGGAACTTATCTTCCTGGCACTGGAACCCTGGGCTGGGGTTGTAGTATGGGGTCGGGACTCCTCGCTCCCAAGATATTCCTCCGAAATTTTTGTCCACTGCATGTGGGTGAAGGACCAGTCCATTTCGCATCTGGGGCCCTCCTACTAGTCAGGACACACGTGGTGTCTTTTATTCTGTAGTTGTCAGACTTCCATTCAACTCTGTTTCTGATGGTTCTAAGCAATGGTTGCTCTATATTTTAGTTGTAGTCTTGACGTGGTTGTGCTAAGAGGTGAGCCATGTCTGCCTGTGCTGCCGTCTTGACCAGAAATCTACCTGCTTTCTTGAAGAGAAGAATCCAACATTAATTGCCTCGACTTCTCATCCCTACTTTCTCTGTATTTCTGTACTTTCACCTTCCTTCTCTGCTCCTTTCAGATCTCAGAAAAGGAAGTGCCCTTCCTTTGTGTGACTGACAGTTTCCCCTCCCACATTCTTCTAGCCCTCACTCCTCATCCCTCTGGCATCTTCATTTTCTATTCCTTTAACATGTACATATTGAATGCCTGCTGGTTTTCCAGGCACTAAGGTGGAATATTGTATGGGTGGATACTGGTGAATTAAACAGAAATAGTCCCTCTACTTACAGAAGTGACAGTCTGGTGATTGAAAGTAACTGTAATTAATGAGTCACAAAATTAAACATATAAGTGGCAAAAGGGTAGCAAAGAAATTATGAGGCCAAGTAGAAAGGAATGGATGGGTTAGTGTTTGTAAGGTGGGCCAGGTACGCAGGAGAATGCATTGGGAGCATTAGCAATAGCGTGTGCACAAGCCCTAATGTAGCCAGAAATGCTCATCAGAGAAACGGGAAACCAGCTGCTCACAGGCAGGAGGGTGAAGGAGTGAACACAAGATGGAGGGAGGGGCCAAAGCCAGCAATTTACAGGCCATGTGAAGAAATATTCCGGCCCCCAGTGTTCTGGGTCATGAACACCTTTGTCTCTACTTTTTCTCTTTCCTTGACTTTTGTGACACTGCACTTACCGCTCCTGTTTCTCTGTCTCTGGCTTTGCCTGGCACTAGAATACAAGCTTTCACCAAGACACATGTTGCATCTTTTGTTCGTTTCTTTTATTTTTCTGTAGCATGTTTTTTCTGGATTTTCCCCTTCTACCTTTAGTTGCAAATATTACTTTGGTATATTCTACATCTGTAACCCTGGCTCCTGTTCTGAATTCCCCAAGTATTTCTGACTGCCAACTAGAAATTTTCACATAGATACAGTCTGGAATCTTGAGTACAAAATGCCCAAAATCAAATCCATGTTTAAAAACTTGAATTTTCCTCAATATTCCAGTGCATTAATGGAACCATCCCTTACCTTGAAGGTCAAAGAATTCTCTGTGAAAAGAGCAGGCAGGTAGGCAAACTTCAGGGGGGGTTGTAGCATGATAGTGTAAGTGTTCTTGATAGAGTGCTACATGAAATGCTAGGCGAGCAAATAGAAGTAGCCCCTTACCCGAGCCCAGTGGGGAAAGGCTTTCCAGAGGAGTTAATTTCTAAATTGAGTGTTAGGGGTGAAAGGACATCGAGGCAGACTGAGCAGGCATATACTATGCCCGATACACGTGGGCCACCACACGTGTTTCATCAGGCTGGGGGTTAGGACGCAAAGTGAAAGCAGAGCCGAACCTGAGCGAGCAGACAGGATCACGGGGGTCCTCATGCGGCACATGTAGGAGCGGGATTTTTATCCTCAAGGCAGTAGGGAGCCACAAAGGATATAAAGCGTGGAAGATGACATCAGATTGGTTATTTCAAAAGCTCGTTCTAGAAGCTCTGAGAAGACTGGGAAAATGCAGTACTGCAGGAAGTAAGACCAGAAAGGGCTGTTGCAGTAACCCAAGCCAAACATGTTGAGAAAGTAGGATTTGGTGACTAAATCCATGAGAAGGAAAAGGAGAAATCTAGGTTTCTAAATTTGAACATCCCTGTGTATGAAAATATAAGACCCTCAGTTTTGAGACACGTGAAGTTTGCAGTATATGTACAACAGCCAGTTGCAGATCTCTTGAAGGCTTCAATGGGACTCAAGAAAAATTTTAAAACTTGCAAGGTAGTTTGGGTGAAAATTTTAGATTCAAGTGTGTATTTAGAACAACGATTGTGTTTATAAGATTCAGTGAAAACTGACAATTGCTGGGTCATTATGAAGATCACTAGAGATCTGAATTCACTGTATTGATTTGGAAGTCTTTAGCATAAGCGTGCTGGCTGAACCTATGGGAGTAGAGAAGTGTAAAGGATGAACAGGACAAAGGGTAGGGATCAGTAAAGGATGCCGGAATTTTTAGAGTGAACTGAGGGGGAAGAGCTTGGGGAGGGTGTTGCTATGAAACGGCCCCCAGGCCCCCCCGCCTACCGCAGTCTTCGTTCTTCCATTCTCCAACTTTTATGTACCTTTCATCGCCTATTGCAGATACCTTCCTAAAGCAGAAGTCAAGCCATGTGACTTACCAGCTCAGAAATGTCAGTTGGCTCTATGTTTGTCTGTGTTGTCCAAATCTCGCAAATGGTTTTGGATTCCCATCCTCAGAGGTCGAAAAGAAGTTTCGACCTACTCTTCCCCATCCTCCAACACAGGCTGCTGTGTGCTGCTCGACAGACAGGTCCCTCAAACCTCTGCTCACCCTGCTTTCTTGAACTGCTTTCTTGGGGTTTTGGGTGCTTCCCCAATTACCAGAATGTTAATTTATCCTTTACGATCTAACTAAATGTTTCCTCCTCTAAATCCTTCTCAAAAGTCTCCAGTTACACAATTTGAGCCGTCTGTTGTTCTTCTCCGCATAGTTCCTTTTCACCTTTATCATGACATCTCTCCCTCTTCCTTGTCCATTGTTTCCACACCTGTCTCCCTTGGAGTGTGAGCTCTTGAGCCTGCTCGGTACCATGTCCCGGGAGCCTGGCATCACACCTCACTGGTAGAGTGGTGTTCCCCGAGAGTGTGCGGTTGTTTAATTGGCACCGTCACCCTCCAGCATTATAAATCCTGAATCACAAAAGCCTTCCCTTTTAGGTCTATTTGTAGAAACTGCATCTCAATGCAAAAGAATGTTTTGTCCTTAAGGAAAAGCATTATCATTGGAGGATTTAGCATCAAATACAAATCACATGATAATAAATTTTAAAATCGAAGAATCAACATCAAACTCATATGAATAGTTAAAATCATAAAATTACACTCCTGGAACAGAATTACAGCAACAGAGGAAACCCGAAGAACTTGTGTAGTCCAGTTGTCAACTCTGTCCTCTGGGACAGCCCTGTTCCTCAGGGCTCTGGGGGCTGGTGTGGGGGCCAGGTTTGCCCGGCTGCCAAACCTTGCTTCACCTAGAGTGAGTCTACCATTAAGTGTTTGTATATGAGGTTTTCAAACAAAATTGTACTGAAAAATTATTTTACTGTTCAATTGTTTTTAAAAACAGGAGCATAACCTTCAGGCTACTTCCAGAACCTTGTAGTGACTCTGGGCCTGCATTTCCTCATCTGTAAAAGACGAGAGTGGTGCCACAATAGTTCAAGCTTTCATTCTGCCCCTGCTGTTCTATTTCAAATAAAACATCAGACTCCCAAGAGAAGTGGTGTACTTAGGCCACATAGAGAGTTAATGACAGAACCAAGACTAGAATTTAACCACCATCCCTGGTCGTTGTTCCTCTCTCTTTCTCTCTCTCTCCAAAAAAAAAAAAAAAATGCCCTGGTTGGTGTAACTCAGTGGATTGAGCACGAGCCTGCGAAGCAAAGGGTTGCTGGTTTGATTCCCAGTCGGGGCACGTGCCTGGGTTGCAGGCCAGGTCCTGAGCAAGGGACCATGAGAGGCAACCACACATTGATGTTTCTCTCCCACTTTCTCCTTCCCTTCCCTTCTCTCTAAAAATAAATAAATAAAACATTTTTTAAAACCCTACAGAGTGGATATAAACAAGTTATGGATATTAATTACATGGAAAAATAGATACCGGGGTTATATAAACAGCAGGTAAAAGTAGAGCTATGCCATGTTAAATTTGCCTTCTTTAAAGCTGGTGTGCTAGTTACAACAAACATGGATTGGACACTTACGTAATTTTACATTCTTTCTTCAAATATATAAGAAATATTTGGGTAACTTGTTTGCCTGGCCCATTTCTCTTTTACAGAGCTATTTATGAGTTGTTTCTTCTTGGCTAATCTGCATGTAATCAGTCGAAGCACTTAAAAATCATTCCATTAATCATTCCTCTCATGTTTAAGTCTCACTGATTCTAAATGTAAAAGCACCTCTAAGAAGTGGTAAGGTTTCGGGAAGCAGGAGTCTGCAGATGAAGTTGGTCCTTTCATTCATCTCTCTTGCTTTGCTCATCTTCCTCTCTTCATCCTCCTCTCTAGTCACGAGTACCCATGAGGAAGAAGCGAAGTCACAAAACAACCCTCAGAGAGGTGTGTGTGGACAGGAGGGGAAGAAGGGCAGTCCTGCTCCTTGGCCTTGTGGATGGTGGGGGGGGCGGGTTGCTTATGGGCTGATGATATTGTAGCCTTAGGGGCTTTTTTGTTTAAAGAGAAAATAAAACAAAACAGCTCCCAGAGACAGCTCCTTCTTCCCCCTCCTCTTCTGCCTCCATAAGTAACTACCCATATGGCATGCTGCCGCCGAGACCAAGGAATGAGTGAGTAAAGGTGTTCAGAAGTGAATTAAATGTGTGTCCTTTTACAAATAAGTATTAAAACTCTGTCATGTGGATACCCTACTTTGGGATTCATAGCATTTGAAGGCATCATGCACCTTTGGATAGACAGTTACAGTAGTGCAGTAATATAGTAGGAAAGATGGCAGGGACGATGTTTGACCTGGGTAAGACCAACTTTTCTGAGGACATCACCGTATCCATTTCACGTGAACTGACTATTAGAAGCAGGTTTGGTAAGACCTGCACGTGGTAATATGTTACCCTCCTCTGTCAAGGTCACAAGTAATTAAAAGTAACATTGTCTTAGTGATCTGTAATTCTGTTTGACATTTCCTCAACCTCTGGAGTAGTACAGATTCTAATCAGAGCCATTATGTTAATGGTTTTTTTATCCAGTAATTTTATAAAAGTTTCATATATGTAGATATACTTATGGTAAGATACTTGTCTTGCCATGGGCAAAGAGATATAGTAATACTTAGACCACGTAAAGAGTAAAGCCTCTTACCTTTAATTTGATGGCTATGTTTGGAATTTATTTCCTAAGCCTGGAAAAAAACTGAAGAAATTCCATTATAATTGATGCTTTTTGAGCTAGGTTTTGATGGTTTTCTTAGCTTCTTGCTCTGTTGGATTTAAGGCAGGTAAAGTATTCTGCAATCTGAATTACTCCTTGAGTTTGAATTTTCCAAACAAACACATTTCAACTGAGTCAGATCATCTTCACTGCTAGAAAAAAAAATTAAGGTGTTTGTCATTGGTTCTTTTGTTTTCTATAAAATTGAGTCACTTATTAAAACCTTTCACTACTAAGGCTTCTTGTTCTTTTTTCTTGTTTTATTATATGCTTGATTTAATGCTATAGAGCTAGTAATAATATCATGTAATTATGGTCCAGAAAAACATAATATCCTTTTGAAGTCTTTCTGATGAGAAAAGTGGTACATGTTTAAAAATATTTGGTGCTGAATCTTGTGAGGAACGATCCTGCAGGAATCTCATTGTAGAGGAAATGCGAAAAACGAAAACAAGCTTTCATGGCCATAGGACTGGGGGGGAGGAATTACTCAAACAGCTTGAGATGGAAAGAGAAGGTTGTACTCCTTTTCGTTCATTTTGGGTTTTGTTTTCTGAGTTTCTTTACTTAAATAAACAGATGTGGTGTATCTCCCTCACTCGTATGTGATTCAATTTGTGTATAATTCAAAACTTTAGCATAGTAACAATTTATATTTTATATGAATTTAAGTGGATCCTTTTCATAACATGTAATTATCTGTAGAAGACATTTGCAGTCTATTTGATGGCAATATTTGGTTGATTTGTAAAAAACTGCCTATATCAAACACTGTTTTCCCACAGTATACTTTTACTTGGAAGTAATGTTCATATCTAATACTTAGTGTATAATATGACACCACTGAGAGTGCTTATTTATTTGCTTTTCTCATAGAGGTGCCATTAATAAAACAGGCACTTGGAACAAATTTTGTAGAAGATTTAAAGAGCTCCCAGATTTAATATTTTACATATAGTTCAGTGAGTATACTATGAAAATACAGAGTATATTAAAAAGATTACAAAGTCAAGATGCAATGACGAAAGGTAAATTCAGAACTTAAGTAATATCTCCGGTAGTGTTGCCCGATTAATTTAGACTGTTCAGTGGGATGCCTTTTGCCACACACCTGGAAGCTGGCCGTCTTGGCAGAGTGCGCTTCAGCAGTCTGAGACCTCTTGGTCTATGTTCAGATCAGGCCTGCTCGCTCCTCACTCGGCACGTTGGTGGGTTTTCAGCATGAGTGTTACCTGTGCTGTCTTCTCTGATTTTTGACTTCCTGTTCGGTGTTTTCTTCCTCTTTCACAGCAGTCGGTCAAGAAGGACAAGTCTCAGGATTTCCGACAGAGCTATGAGTCTGTGACACAGTGAGCAACATTTCTTCCTAAAGAATTTGCAGCAATAAATAGTTGGGGTTTTTTTTTATTAAGGACAATTTTTCATTTTCCTTCTCAAAACCTACTCTGAATTAAATTTCAGATAATTCATATAAAAGAGTTTAGTTGATTTAAGAAAAATATTTTTAAAAAATTTATTCATTTATTTTTGAACAGAGGGGAAGGGAGGGAGAGAGAGAGGGAGAGAAACGTTGATGTGGCAGAGAAACACGATTGGTTGCCTCTTACACCTGCCCCAAGTGGAACTGAACCCACAACCCAGGCATGTGCCCTGACCAGGAATTGAACCGGTGACCTTTCATTTTGTGGAACGATGCCTAACCAACTGAGCCATGCCAGTCAGGGCAAGGAGAATATTTTAATGGTTGGATGTTGAGGATGTATATGAAAAATTACAAGAAATTAAAGTATCACACTAAAATTTTTTGAACATAATCTTTTTGATGTATTTATTTAAGAGAAGGAGAATAAGGAAGAGATAGATACATCATTTGTTGTTCCACTTACTGCTTCATTCACTGGTTGCTTCTTTTTTTAAGTATATTTTATTGATTATGCTATTACCATTGTCCCATTTTTTCTCCCCGTTATTCCCCTCTGCCCTGCACCCCCCTCCCATCAGCATCCCCCTTAGTTCATGTCCATGGGTCATACATACAAGTTCTGTGGCTTCTCCATATCCTGTACTGTTCTTAACCTCCCCCTGTCTATTTTGTACCTACCATTTAAGCTTCTTATTCCCTGTACCTTTTCCCCCATTCCCCTTCCCTCCCTGCTGATAACACCCCATGTGATCTCCATTTCTGTGATTCTGTTCCTGTTCTAGTCGTTTGCTTTTGCTTTTGTTCTCTTTTAGGTTCAGTTGTTGATAGTTGTGAGTTTGTTGTCATTTTACTCTTCATATTTTTAATCATTTTTTTCTTAGGTAAGTCCCTTTAACATTTTCTGTAATAAGGGCTTGGTGATGATGAACTCCTTTAATTTGACCTTATCTGGGAAGCACTTTATCTGCTCTCCCAATCTAAATGATAGCTTTGCTGGATAGAGTAATCTTGGATGGAGTTCCTTGCCTTTCATGACTGGAAATACTTCTTTCCAGCCCCTTCTTGCCTGTAAGGTTTCCTCTGAGAAATCAACTGATAGTCTTTTGGGAACTCCTTTATAGGTAACTCTCTCCTTTTCTCTTGCTGCTGCTTTTAAGATTCTCTCCTTATCTTTAATCTTGGGTAATGTAATAATGATGTGCCTTGGTGTATATTTCTTGGGTCCAACTTCTTTGGGACTCTCTGGGCTTCCTTGACTTCCTGGGAGTCTATTTCCTTTGCCAGATTGAGGTAGTTCTCCTTCATTATGTTTTCAAATAAGTTTTTAATTTCTTGCTCTTCCTCGTCTCCTTCTGGAACTCCTGTGCTTCTGTGTTGTCATGTTTAAAGTTGTCCCGAAGGTTCCTGAGCCTTTCCTCATTTTTTTTGAATTCTTGTTTCTTCATTCTGTTCTGGTTGAATGTTCAGTTCTTCCTCTTGTTCCAAATGATTGATTTGAGTCCTGGTTCTTTTTCCTTCACTGTTGGTTCCCTGGAAATTTTTCCTTATTTCACTTTGTGTAGCCTACATTTTTTCCTGTTTTGCGACCACACTCAACCATTTCTCTGAGCATCCTTAACTACCAGTGTTTTGAACTCTGCATCTAATAGGCTGTCTCTTCATCACTTAGTTCTGTTTTTGGAGTTTTGTTCTGTTTTTTGATTTGAGCCATAATTTTTTGTCTCAGAGCACCTGTTATGTAGTAAGCGGCAGAGCCTCAGGTATTTGCCAGGGTGGGGCAAACCGCAAAACCTTGGTATATCAGGACAACGCTGTAACCAGTTGAGCTATTGTCTGAGGTTCACACTAAATTTTTGTTTTTATGGACCCAGTTTGTCATTTACTTTTGTTTGAGTCACCTTTGAAATGTATTAACTGAAAACATGTACAATATGCAGTAAAAAATACCATGAAGTGCCTATTTCCAGGTATTAAAAAAAAAGTGCTGCCCTGGCTGGTGTAGCTCAGTGGATTGAGCCCAGGCCTGTGAACCACACGATCACAGTTCGATTCCCAGTCAGGGCACATGCCTGGGTTGCAAGCCAGTTCCCGATTCCTGGCAGGGGACGCACAAGAGGCAACCGTACATTGATATTTCTCTCCCTCTCTCCTTCCCTTCCCCTCTAAAGATAAAATAATAATAATAAATAAAATTTTTAAAAAGTGCTAATACCCAAAACACTAGCATTGTGTATTTTCTACAAATGCGTAATGCGATTGAGCAATTTATTTTGAAGTTTTTATTTTAAAAGATCTCTAGAAAGTTTTGTGTTTTAATTTGGTACTTGCTGTATCATTTAATACATTAAATAGACAATCCCTCTTATATTTTAAAAGAATTACATGAAAACATTCCCCCAAATTTTTATCACTGAAGATCATTTTGCACCTAATTTTAAGCCCAAACTTTATACTCAGACATCACTAGCAAACTATCACATGCCTTGAACATGCCTCAAATATCATGCCTTCCTGTCACCCCCCAAAACACACAAGTGCATGCTTTCACACGTGTGCACACATAATCCCTGCTGAATTTTCTTCAGGAAAATATCTGTTGAAGTTAATCCTGTTGTACACTTTGATATTTTGAAATGTCTTCTGGTTCAAAAATCCTGACTCAGATTACAGTCTAATTTACAGGAATTATCAAATGAAAGCATGTGTTATTTCACAAGATAATATTTCATTCTATAGATAAAAGATCAGCATAATATTTGAGTGGTATTTAAAGGAGTCACCAAATCATGCCCTAGAAGATGGCTTAGAAATTCTTTCTGTAGCTTCTGTTTTATTGTCAAGAATGCTAATGGGCAAGGCCTCTTACAGATCGCACGGGCATATTTACATCCGCTCTTGGGCCAGGACCTGCGTCTCCTGATCCTCCGGCCACGTGTGTGTGTGTGTGTGTGTGTGTGTTTTAAGCTGTATTCAGTGTTGTCAGGCTCCTTGGTAAGATACCATTTTGTTACAAGTTTAAAATCTTTTTTTTTTGAGAAGGAAAATCTGTTAGTAATTAGATAACTATATACAGCCTCATGTCACTTCAGAGCACAGTCACTGACAGTGTCACAGTTGATTCTCCCACTTCCCTGGGAGGGATGCAGACCTGGAAGAGAGGCAAGCCCTGGGAGGCTGTGGCAGGTCTCAGCCGCTGCAGGCAGCCAGTGGCAGAGCCAGTGAATGACCAGTGACCAGAGCCAGGCCACCAGTCCCCTCCTCCCTCATCAGCCGGGCTCTTCCTGTCTTCCTCCTCGTCTGTCAGGAGGTGCAGACACACATCCCAGATCCTTCTGTTTTTTGTTTTTGTTTTTGTTTTATCTGCCAGGTATGTTTTCAGTTCCAGTCTGAATAATTGAAAGTTTACATAGCAGTGATAATACAGTCACTGACCGTGAGGAAATTATACTCAACAAGAGAGTGCACGTGTGAAAAACAGACTGGAAAAATAAGGACAAATTATTTCAACAACCAAAAAATGACCACACTTAAGACATTATGGGAACAATGCTCTTGGTAACATCATTAAAACTTTCTACCTCCTAAGTGAGTGAGAGACTAGTCACTCTGACTCCGTTGGACACCCGGTTTCAGGTGATGGAGAGATTGTTCCCTGCTTTCCAGATTCAAGTTGAAGAGCCTCACAAAACATCCCAACCCCTCAAGGCTCTCAGAACAGCTTGGTTTCTCCTTTGGAACATGGAGTGTTTAAGAAGCATCTGGAAATGAATTTTCATGAGAAGTTCAGATATATCTAAGTGCTCTAGTTCATCTAAAGTCTTTGGGCTTTCCCTGAACCTGTAATTTCTTAGAAGCAAGTATGAATTAAGATGCGTTTCTCATGACTGAAAACTTGTAGGCTAGTGGAAGGTGGGAATACTATTTATGGCCCACTATGTACAAAAAAAATCACCTCTTTATTTCTTTAATTTACCTTAGTGAGTCCATTGTACCCAAGTAAATGGACTGAAGCTGGTCTGGTTTTTTTTTGTTTGTTTTTTCAGTTTTTTGGTTTCTTTGCAGTCTTGCCATTCTGTTTGCACCATCTATTAGTTGCTTGACCAGAATGAGTCATAAAGGATCGCCTTTTACAACTTTGTACTTGAATTTCTTGTCTTTCTTCTTCCTGTATTTTTTTGAAATGCCAATCACTTCTGCACAAACTATTTATACATATTTTAGTAAAGCTACACTATTTTTAAGATAAGAAGAAGAAACTTCTCTAGGTTAGTTTAACAAAGGCAAGCTCTTGAAAGTCTTAAACTTTCACTTTTGTACCTCATGCCTCTATGTTGTTACTATCTGCTGACCAAGTCAGAGTTTCCAAGGAAACGTCCATAAATATGTTATAATCCATATAAATACAATAGTGTTGGTGTTCCCTAGTTAGTTACTAACATATTTTATCTTGAGTTTGTTGGAGGGTGTTTAAAACAGAGAGTGCTTTATTATTAACAACTTGAGTGAGAAAGAAGTTAATTTACATGGTCAATCATATTAAAGTCCTTTATAAATATTGCACTCAAATGTGAACTCAATGAGTGAAATCTCTTCTTACTACAGAGTAGTGACGAGTTAATTCCAAGTATTCTATCACTCCTCCACTATATATTTTTTCATTATTATAATCCTGTTCTAGACTCCTTCAATTTCTTCTCTTCATGAGAAAGCTCTCGTTTACTTTTTTTCCCTAAAATACACTGTTACTGGCAACTTTTTTAAAGTTCTTTCTTTTTTGGCCTTTTAACCCTCTGCACACACCCACATTTCTGAAATCAGAACTATCCATTGTCAGGTGGATGGCATCAGATATATTCCGAGTATGTTCTTTATCAGATACATGATTTGCAAATATTTTCTCGGTCTGTTTTGCCTTTTCACTCTTTTTCTTATTAGTGGCTTTTGAAGAGCAGACTTTTTTTTTTTTACTTCTGATGAAAATCTATTTACCATGTTTTTAGTTTTATGAACCATGCTTTAGTGTAGTACCTAAGAAACATTTGCCCGGGGCCACAAAAGTTTCCTCCTGTGTTGTCCTGTGAAAGTTTTGTGTTACCAGGTTTTATATTTGTCTGTGATCTATTTTGTGTTCACTTTTTGTATATGGTGTGAAGTTTGGATAAGAGAGTTTTGTTTTGTTTTGTTTTGTTTTGTTTGCATTTGTTCTAGTACCATATGTTGAAACACAGTCCTGCCTCAACCGAATGGCCTTTATTGAAAACCAGTTGTTGGTATGAGACTAGGTCTCTTTCTGGTCTCCATTCTGATTTGATCTGATTCTGTCTCTGCATTAGTAACACACTCTCCTGATTCCTGTAGTTTTGCAGTATATCTTGAAATCAAATAATACTGGCTCTCCAGCTTTGTCCTTTTTAAAAGTTGACTAAGTTGTTCAAGGTTCTTTGGATGTCCACATGAATTTTAGAATAAGGTTGTCGATTTCTACAAAAAAGCCCGCTGGGATTTCGGTTGGGATTGCCTTGAATCTTTACATCAGTGTGGGGCGAATTGACATGTTAACAATATTTAATATTCTCACTCTTTAACATGACATGTTTCTCCATTTATTTCAGTCTTTAATTTCTCTCGGCACTGTATTTTTAGTTTTTAGTGTATAACTCTCGCACATATTTGGCTAACTTATTCCTGTGTATTTCATGTGTAAATGGTATTGTTTTTTATTTTCTATTAACAATAATTTGTTGTTAACTTACAGAATATTGCAAATAGTTGTATATTGATTGACTTTGCATCATTCCACCTTTCTAAATTCCTGTTAGTTTTACTAGCTCTTTAGATTTCAGTACATTTTATATATATGTGTAGTCATGCAAATAAAAAGCAGTTTAATTTCTTCCTTCAAATCTAGATGCCTTTTGTTTTGGGGGGGTTTTCCCCTTTGACTTACTGTACTGGCTAGAACCTCCAGGTCAGTGTTGAATAGAAGTTATGAGAGTAGACATTTTTATCTTCTTCCCAGTCTTATGGAGAATGAGTAGGAAAACATTCAGTCTTTTTTTTTTACCATTAATTACGATATTACTATAAGGTGTTTTGTTTTTTTTTTAATAAATGCCCTTTTGAGGTAGTTTCCTCTGTTTTCTAGTTTGTATCAGGAATGGATGTTGGATGTTTGTCAAATGCTTTTTCTGCATGTTAAGATAATTATATGATTTTTTAGTGTTTTAATATGTAAATTACATTGATGCATAAATGTTAAAGCAAATCTTTTATTCATAGGCTAAACCCCATTTATCCTTTTTATAAATTGATATTATGTTACTTGACTTACTAAAATTTTATTTAAATTTTTGTTTGTATTTTTTTCATGAAGAACATGGGTCTATAGTTTTGTTTTGTTTTGTTGTATTTTGGTCCAGTTTCAGTATCAGGGTAAACTAGCCACATGGAATGAATTAGGAAGTATTCCCATCTTTTCAGTTTTCTGGGAGATTTTATGTAGATTTGGTGTTACCACTCACTTTTATAATTTCTATCCCTTTATTGATATTATCTCGTGAGACACTTTCCCCATACTTACCTGTGATATATATATTCTATCCAGAGAAGTAAATCCTGTATCCAAAAAAACACATATATATTTCTCTTGCTGTTTTCATTATTTCTTTAGGGTTTATAATACAAATCCTTATCACACAGTGTGTCTTCAAGAGCTTTAGAATAGTCTACTTCCATTTCTTCTCTCCTGACCCTCATGTTTCTATAGTCATATATTTTATTTTTATATATGTTATAAAAAGCCCCTCACTGCACGATTATTATTTTTGCTTATACTACCATCTTTTGAAGAGATGGAAAATATTAAAGTCTTACATACTTGCCCATTTTGTTATAAGTCCAGTGGTTTTCATTCCTTTATATAGATTTGTATTTTCATCAATCCTTTTCTTCTGCCTGAAGAACTCCCTGTAGCATTTCTTGTACTGTTGGCTAGCTAAGAATGAATACCTTACTTTTTTGCGTATCTGAAACAGTTCATTTCACCTCTGTTTTTGAATGCTATTTTCATCTGGAATGCAATTCTCCATTAAAACATTTGCTATTTGCTTGTTTGTTTGTTTGTTTCTTTATTTGTTTTCTGGTACTGGAAAGATGTCGTTCCACTCTCTTCTCACTTGTATTTTTTCCCAACAAGCAATATGTTCCACTGTGTATAGCATGTATTCTCCCAGTTTGGCTACTTTGAAGATTTCTCTTTATCACCACTCTGGTTGGTGTGGCTCAGCTGGTCGAGTGTCTTCCCACAAAGAGGAAAGTCCAGTTGGATCCCCAGTGAGGACACATGCCTGCCTGGGTTGCAGGTTCAGTCCCAGTCGGGGAGCCTACAGAAGGGAGCCAGTCAGTGTTTCTCACATTGACATTTCTTTCTTCTTTCTTCTTTCTTTCTCTCTTTAAAATCAAAAATAAATTTTTTTCAGATTTTTTATTATTAGTTTGGGGTAATTAAATTATGATGTGCTTCATTGTGATTTTCTTTGTATTTCTGGTACTAGGGGTTAGCTGATCTTGGATCTGTAGGTTTATAGTTGTCATCAAATGTGGAACATTTTAGGCCACTTTTTCTTTTGCCTTTTTTTCCCCCTATACCCAGTTGTTTCTCTGCTCTTCTTCGAAGATTCCAATTTCATGTACAGTAAGACATAGGAAGATGTCCTACAGCTTACTGATGCTTGGTTTATTTTTTAATTCTTTTCTGTCTGTGTGTTTCATCCTGGATAGTTTTATTGTGTCTTCCAAGTTTTCTGATACTTCCTTTGCAATGTCCAGTCTGCCTTTCATCCCATCCAGAATATTTTTCATCTTGGACATACTAATTTTCATCTCCAAAAACTCAGTTTAGATCTTCTAAAACTCCTCCAGGTGTCTTCTCTACCTTTAGAGTAGGTAGAATACAGAAACAACTGTTGTAAAGTCTTCATCTGATAATTCTAACATCTGTGGCATTCTGGGTTGGTTTCATTTTTTGTCCTTGTTATAGGTTGTATTTACCCTACCCCTTGTTTTTTTGTTTTTGTTTTTTTTTTTTACCTCGCTTCTGGTCAATTTTTATTGGATGCCACACTGAAACTTTTATCTTCGGCTGCTAGATATTTTTGTATTCCCATAAACATTTTTAAGCTCTGTTCTGGAATGTCATTAAGCTACTGGAAAACTGTGTGATACTTTCAGGTCTTGCTGTTAAGGCTTGTTAGGTGGGACTGGAACCATGTTTAGTCTAGGGCTACTTATTCCTACCACGGACACAGTGGCTTCCACCCAATGCCCTCTGAGTTGTGAGGTTTTCCAGCCTGGCTGGTGGGAACAGGCACTGTTGCTGAATTTCCTCAGATGCGTGCGCTCATCTGTGCTCTGTCAAATACTTGAAGGGAATGCTTTGCAGATGTTCAGGTTCTCTCACTATGAAGCTCCCTCCTCTCTGGCATTCAGCGAACCCTGCCCGCTTTGGTTTTCCCAGGCCCTCAGGTCTTCTCAGGCTCTCCCCGGGTTCCACGCGGGTCTCACGCCATGGCCTGGAAACAGTGAAGGCAGTACCCTGGGCCATCATAGGGCTTATCTCCTTTATTGTTCATATCTTGGGAAACTCTTCTTTGTTGCCTCTGATTGAGTATCTTGAAAACTGTTGGTTCATGTATTTCGTCATCTTTTTAGTTGGTGTAGACATGAAGGTACATCTGGTTCCAGTTACTCCATCTTGGCTGCGAGCAAAGCCCAGATGTTTTATGTATTTCCAAGGTATCTTTCCTGGGATCCTTGGTTGGGTCCACTGTGCCTATGTATAATTGTATTAGTTGTCCAAATATAAAAATATTCTACATAAATACAGGTATTTGACTTCTTTTAGAAATAATGCCCATCAGAGTGTCAGCTGATTTCTGAAAAGAGATTTTACAGGCAAGAAGGGACTGGAAAGAAGTATCCCAACTCATGAAATCCAAAGACCTACATCCAAGATTGCTCTATCCAGCAAAGCTTTCATTTAGAATGGAAGGGCAGATAGTGCTTCTCAGATAAGGTCAAATTCAAGGAGTTCATCATCACCAAGCCCTTATTATGTGAAATATTAAAGGGACTTATCTAAGGAAAAGAAAATAAAAAATATGAACTGTGAAAGAACAGCAAACTCAGTTATTAACAACCACACATAAAACAAAAGCAAACTAAGAGGACAGCTAGATCAGGAGTGGAACCATAGAAATGGACATCACATGGAGGGTTAGCAACAGGGCAGTGGAAGGAGGAGAAGCAGGGAGAGGGTACAGAGAATAAGTAGCATAGACAGTAGGTAGAAAATAGAGAGGGGGAGGGCAAGAATAGTATGGGAAATATAGAATCTACAGAACTTTTGACACATGGACATAAATGAAGGGGGGAATGGTGGGGGAGGGGGTGTGCAGGGTGGAGGGGAATGAAGGGGGGAATAGGACAACTGTAATGGCATAATCAATAAAATATAATTTGTAAAAATGAAATGAGTAATACACAGCTCTACCTTCTTCTGTGGTGTCCATCAGCTGAGGCCGAGCCCATGGACCACCTCCCTCAGCTGGGTCAGCCCCTCTGCAGTTGGTCGCAGTGCTGCTGTGTTACCTGTGGCTTCCCTCACTTACTGGCCACTGTGGCCTACACAGACACTTGGGTTTTACTTTAATGCCACAGGACCCTGGCTGGTGTGGTTCAGTGGGTTGAGCACAGGCCTGCAAAAATCTAAATGCTGGTTCGATTCCAGGTCAAGGCACATGCCTGGGTCCCCAGGCCAGGTCCCCAGTTGAAGGCACATGAGAGACAACCACACATTGATGTTTCTCTCCCTCTTTCTCCTTCCCTTCCCTTCTCTCTAAAAATAAATATTTTTTAAAAAAATTCTCTTTTAATGCCACAGCATCAGTTCCCTGGAGATAGGTGGAAAGGGTTGACCTCAGATTGATTAATATTGTAAATTACTAGTTCTTATTTCAGAACACTAGCCCAGTTTCATGTTCATTTTCATCCTTTCCTTTCTCACTCACTATTCTACTTCTTTCTTAATTATACTTTATTTATTCTTTCATCTTTGTAATTCCTGGCCTTTTGCTTCCCAGTCATCAGGCTTCATTTTAGCTGCACATCTCCGTATCTCCCTTCTCGAACCGCTAGAGTCTGGGCAGCTTACACAACAGCATTCTGTCTTTTCACGGTTCTAGGGGACGGTGAGTTCAAGATCAAGGTTCCAGCAGTGTCACAGGTGGCCACCTTCTTGCTGTGTCCTCTCATGGCCTTTCCCTGGTGCATGTGTGAAAGGGAAGATTTCTGGTGTCTCTTCCTCTTATAAGGACACCAGTCCTACAGATTTGAGTCCCACCCTTACCACCTCATTTAAACTTAATTACCTCCTTAAAGGCCCTATTTCTAAATATATTCCTTTTGGTTAAGTCTTCAATTTGTCTGTTATAAGATAGCACATTCAGTTCATAGCACTCTCTATTCAATTCTATTCTACTTATTACTTGATTATGAATTTTTTTCATCTTTTGGTTTGGTTGTTTTGCTATCTCCTACCATTCCTGGATCTCCTAGAAAGGAGGTGGTACTGTCTTCCACTCTTTGATTTTTTTCCCTTTTTAAATTTTTTTTTAAAGATTTCATTTATTTATTTTTAGACAGATGGGAAGCAGGGGAGAAAGAGAGGAAGAGAAACATCAGTGTGTGGTTACCTCTCACATGCCCCCTACTGGGGACCTGGCTTGCAACCCAGGCATGTGCCCTGACTGGGAATAGAACCAGTGACCCTGTGGTTCACAGACTGGTGCTCAGTCCACTGAGCCCTGCCAGCTCTGGCTGACTTTTTTCCCTTTTTACATTGTTTTCGTATTTTCTTTCTTCTAACATACTTGGACTAATACAGAATCATCCACTAATATTTGTTTTATATTTTACTATTACTATTGAACCATTTGAAAAGCTGCATTCCCATTCCACAGGTTAGAATATCACAACTTTCTTATGCATGAACTTCTTCATTCATTTCTTTGTCATTAAGGAACACCCCATACTTTTACATACACACACACACAGGCACACATATTTTTCCATTTTAAATTGATTAAAGCTTTCTGAAAGATATCCCAGACATCTTTCTGAGAGTAGTAAAATTTGTTTTATTTTTCTCCCTTTGTCATGGTTAAGGGGGAGCCCTACCAAGTTTTATGTCTTTGCATTATTTTGAGCAACTCCCTGTCTCTCACCCCCATGTATAATCCCTCGTATAGTCTCTCAAGTGTTTTCCTCTCCGGTCCTCACACTTACCTCCCCTTTGCATTCTCACTGCCACTTTCTGAGACCAGAGCCTGGTTGGAGCTGTTGCAGCAGCCTTCTTACTGGCTCTTTGTTTCGAATCTCTCCCTCCTGTAGTTCTCAAGCGGGCAAAGCACAGGGCCAGGAGGACCGAGGACATGTGGTGGACACACAGGTGAACGAGGATGAGCAAACCGGCCGAAAAGTCACCCTCATAGAGGTAAGAAGACAACTGGGAGAAAGTTGTGTCATAGAGTCAGTAGGAGAAGATTTTGGAAAGGCGTGGTCAGTAATGACAAGTGCCAAAGAGAGAAGTTGAGTCGGGACTGAAAAGTGCCCTGCAGCCCAGAGGACGGAGCATGGTTTGGTGGAGCCCCAGGAGCAGGAATCAGATTCTCCTGCCTAAGGGGAAGAGGCCGTCAGAATGGACTGCTCCTCCAAGAGGCTGCCTTCAAGGAAAGACAAGGCTGGGCAGTATCCAGTGTAGAGAAGGTCTTGGTACAGAGGGGAGTGACAAGAATATTTACAGACTGAGAGGAAATTGTTCCTTGAGCGGAGCCATCGAAGGTACATGAAAAGAGGGAAATCCCTGGGGACCTACGGAAATACCTAGGATTAGACTGTGTAACAAGCAATGGGGGCCCCTTTGCCACTCCGACAGGCAAGCAGGAAAAAAATGTGTTTGTGTGGTCATTTTTCTCATGGGGGAGGAGTATAAGGAAGGCCCCTCAGAAGACTCCGTCTTTCCTGTCTGGTACCGGCACCTTGTCTGCTGCAGTAAGACGCTGCTGCTCTGGCGTGTCTGCTTTTATGAAATTTTCATCTTCTGGGAACTAGATTCAAATTTTTCATCAGTATTATCAGATTTTAGTTGTAAAAATATAAAATCTAATTGTACAGAGGGCATAGAGGTGAATAGTTACGTAATTGAGGGTTAGGTGATAAATTTTTTTAATCCCAATACCAGAATTAGAAACCATTTTGAAGCAGATTTTTAGATTCAAATAATAGAAACTTTAAAACGATGTGCAGGCATGTCTCAGAGATAGGGTGGGTTTGTCCCAGACCTCTGCAATAAAGCAAATATTGCAGTAAAGCAAGTCACATGAATTTTTTGGTTTCTAATGCATATGTAAGTTTTGCTTACACTATACTGTAGTCTGTTAAGTGTACAGTAGCATTATATCTATGGTACACTTAATTTAAAAACACATGATTGCCCAAAAATGCTGGCCACCGTCTGAGCCTGTTGATGGAATGAAGCCCTAGACTCCCTCAGCGGAAGACGGCCATGAACCAGCAGTTCGTGAAGCACAGTGAACTCTGTGATTCAAACAGAAGAACCGCCATAAGCAAAATCTAAAATCCTATGATAGCCTAAGATAGGGGAAAACTTCATAAAATATATGACAGATAAAGGATTAGTGTAATACCCTTAGCATATAAAAAGCTCTAAAAAATAGCAAGGAAAAGGACACCAATAGAAAAACTGCCAAAAAGTGTGAACGAGGCACTCTTTTTGGGTTTTATTTATTTTTCTTTGCAAAGAGGGAAACGGAGGGAGGAAGAAGGAGAGAAAAAAATTGATGTGCAAGAGATATATCCATTGGTTGTCTCTTATACACCCCCAACTGGGGACCTGGCTCAAAACCTGAGCATGTGCCTTGACTTGGGATCGAACCAGAGACCTTTCAGTTCACTGGCTGGCACTCAATTCACCGAGCCATACAGGCCAGGGTACACAAGACATTCTCAGAGTAATTCTTAAAGAAATATTATACACACACACATACATACCCCAGCTTGTGTGGCTCAGAGGATTGAGTGCCAGCCTGTGAAATAAAAGGTCTCCAGTTCAATTCCCAGTCAGGGCACATGTCTGGGGTTGGAGGCCAGTTCCCAGTAGGGGACACACGCACATTGGTGTTTCTCTCGTTCTCTTTCTCCCTCCCTTTCCCTCTCTCTAAAAATAAATAAATTGTTTTTAAAAAACAGGAAGAAATTATACATATGTGCGTATGTAAATGGCAGTGAAAATAGGAAACATACCCTCTGTCAGTGATCACATTAAGAGAAATTAAAACAAATACCTTATCCTTCACAAGGATAAGGATAAATGGCAACAAGTTTCAAAGGTAAAGTACCAAGTTGATACACTGATAGCAGCAGTGTGCGACTGATCCATACTTTGTGGAGGGTGGTTTGGTTTTGTTGTCGTTGTTGTTTTGAGGTTTAATTTTCAAACTCGCTCCTGTACTTTGACCTGAGAGTTCAGCTTGCAAGACTCTAATGGAGGAAAAGGGTCAAGTGCACGTGCAGAGATTCAGTTAAAAGGGTGCTCCTGTAGGCAGTGGTTTACAAAGAGCAGGAGCCTGGCTAAGGCCGTGTAGCCAATGAATGATAAACACTAAGACTTCTCGGCTCCTGACATTTATTATTATTATTATACCTGGAACTTTCATTTTAGTGTATTTTCTCATCTTTCCACTCTGCCTGTTTGATATTTACTCCTTTATCATTTCTTTGTTTGTTTTGTTTTGGGTGTTTTTGTTTTTGTTTTGTTGTTGTTGTTGTTTTAAATTTTTTTTATTTAATTATTTTTCAAGTACAGTTTTCTGTCTATTACTCACATCCCATCCCACCTCCCATGCTCCCCCCCTCCCTCCCATTTCCACCCTTCCCAGTTGTTGTCCATGTATCCTTTACATAGGTTCCTCTAAATCCCTCCCCTACTTCCCCTGAAATTCCCTCCCCTCTTCCCTCCGGTCACTGTCCGCCTGTTCTCTATTTCAGTGTCTTTGGTTATATTTTGCTTGCTTGTTTGTTTTGGTGTTTAGCTTCTTGTTAAAGGTGAGATCATATGGTATTTGTCTTTTTAAATGAAAGTAATTTCAGAAAATTTCCATGGCCTGCTCTCTCTACGTGTAAAAGATTCACGGTCTCCGAGTCACCGCTAAAAAGTGATCAAACTAGGACTTGATCTTTTGGCTCCTAGTTCAGGGTTATGTCTGTTCCCCAGCACTTTGCTAACTCCGATGAGATGCGTGGATGGCGAGTGCGTGTAGGCAGGGACTGTACCTGCTTGTGGGCGGCCCTCGGCCTGGGGACTTGCCACCTACTAAACCTGTGGGGAATATTTACTGGATTGAATTTCTGGTCGGGGAGAGCCCAGTATTTTTATGAATCTTCTTTTTCACATGTAACATACCCACAAACACAATTGTGGTTTCATATTCATTTTCAAAATCTTGCTGTGCAGGTTTTCCTTTTTCCTTTCATGCGATTTACCTTTAAAAAGGCCCTTTGTTACTCTCTTCCTCTGTTAGCTCCTCCCCAGGACACTTTAGGTGGAGATGCCTCAGAGGAAGACCGGATTTGGACTCATTCTTGTGACTTTGGTTAGGGGACATTCCTTCCCTCTTGCAGCAAATCTGTCTCTTAGCCTTTCAGCCCCGGTATTGTCACCAGTCACCGTGACAGTGGGCCGTTCCTTCTCCCTGGTTGTCAGAGGTGTAAACTTGACCATCTCTTCTCCTTTGCAGTTCAGTCCCTTTTCTCCTTTTCGTGGGCAGCCTTTGTCATTCTCCTTGCAGCCCACCTTCCTCCTTTTAGCCTGCTTCATTTCCCGTAGAGACGTTATCTGTACTGCCTACTTCAGCTTTTTCTCATTAGATTTCTCATGGTTCCCTCTCCTGGGGGTCCTCCTGGCTCCTCTGTTTACCGACCTCACAGTGCTGTCTCCACCCGATTCGTTTAACTGGCCCTGTGTCTTCTGCATGTGCGGGGTTCCTTCCCTCACTTCCAGCTGTCCCCCCGTCCTTCCCCTTTCCTGGTTTCCTTCTTTGACTCTGGCCTGCCATGGTCGTAAACTTCCTCTCCCTCTATTTTGCCTTATTAGTCTTCTGAGGGCCTCTTAACCATCTTCTCTGTCCCTTACACATGTTTGTAAGACTCTGGGTGACTGGTGTCCAGCATCCATTTGAGCCTTTACTACTCTCTCATTTTCATCGGACCCTAATTAGCTGCAAGTTTTTTGTTTGTTTTTTTTAAAGATATTATTTATTTATCTTTAGAGGGGAAGGGAAGGAGAGAAGGAGAGAAACATCAATGTATGGTTGCCTCTCATGAGTCCCCTGCTGGGAACTGGCCCGCAACCCAGGCTCGTGCCCTGACTGGGAATCAAACCGCAGTTGTGTGGCTCACAGGCCCGCGCTCAATCCACCGAGCCACACCAGCCAGGGCTAATTAGCTGCAAGTTTTATGTACTCGACCTGTATCCACACATGGACAAAAATGGTGCTGGGTTTTTTTTTTTGTTTTTTTTTGTTTGTTTTTGGTTTGTTCTTTTTTTTGCTCCTATGAGACTGTACCTTGGCACATTGTACCTGTACCATTCCCTACTCCAGTTTCTTTTGCGAACTTCATTGAAATCATTTTTGGGTTTGTCTGTCATACCAACTTCTCTGTAATTAGTCTGTTTAACAAATTAAAGTCAGGAAGCACCAACTAACAAAGGACTTTTTGCCCCTTGTGTGTAAATGTTTTTCATATGAAAAGACAATGCAATCATTTCCTTAGGAGGGTCCTGTCCCCAGACACAGATGTTCCCTATCCCTCTGGGCCACCAGGGAAGGCCCTTGGGAAATAGCTAGCCTACACCACCCCTGGGAGCGACCCGTGGAGTGCACCACCACCTTCCCCAGGATGCCAGCATCCTTAGGCTGTGGTCTGTTTTTGAAGAGCAACCAAGTGTTACGCCTGTCTGTTTAGGGAAGAGACGTTGTTTAAGTCCAGATACTTTTATTGGTAACTAGTGTATGGGGTCAGGTTCAACCCCACTTGCTTATCGCCCTCAGTTGCAGTGTACTTACTACGTGGGTTCTAAAGAGGCAGCTTTTTTTTCATCTGTGGTTTTCATTAATGGTGTAATTGTTTTATCTCAAAGCTGCACCTAGATGCAGAGTTAACCATCACTGTCTTTGTCCATCAAAAATGACACACAACATTTTTTTTGATTAATTTGAAAAAAATACGTAATAGTTTACCCACTTATAACTCTGAAGCCTGATCCATGACAATTTTCTTTCCCAGTGAATGAAGGGTTTTATAAACTCTGATAGCCTGCTCTTAACTCCTGGGAGGCATCTAGTGCTTGGAGTACTTAGTGTCTGTATTTGAGAAGTGGTGGTTGGTGGTTGTTTTTTTGTTGCTGTTGTTGTTGTGTGTTTTTGGGGGGGGGGGTGCTTATACTTAAGTTGCCAGTGCTGGAACAGGCTTTCAGCAACTGCTTATGGTACTAAAAGATGTTAACAGTATTTTCACAAGACACACAGAGGATGAGTATTATAATTAATGTTTTGGTGGTTGTGCGTGTGCATTGCACGTGGGTTTTATTGCCTGTGCCGTTACTTGGCCTGATCATGCCAAGATTTGACTGTGGCCAAAAGACATTAAGTTCATTTAGTAAATTGTGTATATTTTTCTCCTAGTAAAGAGTTGAAGAAGAATGAAGAGACAAAGAACCAAATACACAGAAATGAAATGACAAATTAAATCAAATGGAGTTTCTCTTCAGAGCTGAGAATTTTCAGGAACCAAGGAAGAAAGGAAGAATCTACTATTCTCATCCATATGATAGAATCTAGAAAAATCAGAAGCAAGAAGGTATGATTAGAAAAATAAATGTGGCCTTTTGAGCTTAATTATTATAAACCATTGTGATTTGTTATTGATCAAAGTGTCAGTACTTGTACTTATTAGTGATTACATTAAAATTACATTACCATTGTTCAAAACCAGTAAAGTAAAAACCATAACTGCTACTCAACAAATGTGAAAAAAAAGTGTTTGTGTTGTTAGGGTGTTCAGTTAGGTAATCATCTAATGCTATATCCCTAATGTGGGAACAGGTGTGATGTTATGCTCAAAATATGAAGTATCTGCTTCTGACATGTAATTTTATTTAAAATATATGTGGTTTTAAAATATTGTGTATTCAGAGCCGTTCCAAGTAAGAAAGGCATTAAAAGGGAACAGATTTGTTTTGAATGAGTCATAAACTTGATATAGATCAACTAAAATGTCTTTTGGCTAGAGTGGCAATGGCATTCCAAATTTCTTTACTTAAAAAAAGCCTTTCAGCCCTGGCTGGTGTAGCTCAGTACACTGAGCGCAGGCCTGCGAATAAAAGGATCGCAGTTTGATTCCCAGTCCCGGCACATGCCTGGGTTACAGGCCAGTTCCCAGCAGGGGATGCATGAGAGGCAACCATACATTGATATTCCTCTCCCCCTCTCCTTCCCTTCCCCTCTTAAGATAAATAAATAAAATATTTTTTAAAAAAGCCTTTCATATTTAAGCATATAAGTGATTTCTAGGCATACAATGTTCAATATTTATTTTAGTCTTAATGTTTGTTTTAAATGGTTACATTGCATTATTTTTTTAATTCCAGAATAACACTTGTCATTACTATGTGACTATATATTTTGAAGTGTAATGTTATCATAGGAAAGTTTATTTCATTTTTCTTGACTTCTTTTCTTCAACTGTGTGATTATAAGTCTGTCAATGAAATATTTAACCCGCAAAGGTCAAAACTAATGTAAAATTAGAAAACTTATTTACCAAATTAGACAATTGATTCCATTAAAATAAGAAGTGAGAAAAACAGTGCTGGGCACTGAGGTGTGAACCTCGTCCAGATGTGCACCCAATGCGAAGTGTCTTCTAGCAAAACTGCATTTGGCTCTTATCCCTGCACGCGGCGTCGAGGCATGAACACCGGTAAACAGCCCCTGCTGTGTGGAAGTGAAGGGAGGGGCGTTTCTGAAAGTGGTGAGTGGTGGTGGTGAGTGTGCAAGCCCTCGGGATCAGCGCAAGTCCCTTCCTACAGCAGTGAGTTCTCATGGCTCTGGATGCTTCTGTCCGTCCTTCAGGCGCAGCTGGGCGCAGCCAGCTTGAGACACCTTGTGCAAGCGTGTTTTGTGTGTCTTGTGACTGCCTTGGATAATTCAATAAAAATACGCGTCTCTGCAGCTTCAGCTCATAGTTTTGATGTGTGTGTTGATTCTTTTATTTTGGTTTTAATCACAAAGATTCTCAACACATTGCAGAAAACTTCAAATCATGGCAATTGAAAGAAGATGTTAGGAGAGCTAAACATAAGCTGAGATCTCAATGTTCATATGAAAAATAAAGGGTTGTTTTTATATTGCAACTCCTGAAGATGAAAATCACCACTGAGGCAAACAGCAGGAAAAGTTGGCTCCGCTCAAAGCCCAGTCATTCTTGTCGTTGATGAAGAAAGACTGGGTTACGTTCACAAGTAAATTAATGAAACATCTTACACCACATTCTCTGAAATGAGATCGGATGGGGGAGATCATAAAAATGCCCCACAGGTAATAGTTCCAAATTATACTCAGGCAGAAGAATCAGACAAAAGAGTCTGAAGATTTCTGACAGCCATACACTTTCTTAGTAAAAAAAAACGTTTTTTTGTTTTATCTTCATTCTGAAATTAATGAATTTTATCCCATTTTGATGTCTTTTTATTTTCCAAACAAGTAACACTTTGACACTCTTTTTCTAGATCTAAGAAATGTTTTAAACCATTCTTAGAAATTTGTTTCCCAGTTATTGATTATACTCTAGCTTGATGACTAAAGATTCTTCAGTATCAAAAGTGTCAATAAATAAGATTTGCAAAACTAGAATAAAGAGCAAGCTTTTAAAAGATTTAAAGCATGAAATCTTTTATACCGTAAATTCAGTTTTATATTTAAAATGCTAACACTTGGTGCTTTTGAAATCTTGTGTGAGGTTTGTTTTTATAAAAGCAAATTCTTGACCTTAATTTTATTTTTAAGCTATAGACATTTTTTTTCTTAAGAAGTTCAGCAAGATTATATCTGGGAAATAACTTACGGTTTTATAGCTGTACATGACAGGTCACTTTAGTCATTTATTTCACTCACAAGTATTTTTAAGAGGGTTAGAAAATTCTGTAAACTATAACAAAAATTTTTGAACTTATACTTTAATATTTAAGTGATTTCTATCTGAGGGCTAATATCTGTTAAGTGAATTATGGGAACATTTTTCAACAATCCAACATTTTAAAACTATATATATTTGTTGATTTCTACATCATTGAACTTCACTACAGAAAATATTCTCCAGCTCTTCAATTTAGGTACATGACCTCATTTACTCTTCACAGCAAACCCATCAGGTAGATAAAATCTTTTCTGCGCTGCAAATAAGGAAACCAAGACTTTGAAAGCTGAGGAACTTGTCCAAGTGCCCTTGGCGAGTAAACACAGTGTCAGCTGTGAATGGAGGCTTGTCAGACTCGTCCTCTGGGAGGCCTGCAAAGTGCTGGGTCTCAGTGGCCGAGTGGAGTAAGGCAGCAAGTGACTAGAGTCAGATACTCCAGCATATGCCAGAGTGACTACCTGACAACCACATCCAGGTACCAGAAATGTCTGCCTTGTCTTTAATGCAACAGTGACTTAAATAAAATGAAATACATCTGGGTAAAAAGAAATTAACTGATCATTTGTTTATCCATAATTATTTTGATAAATCTTTACTCCATACTCTAATTCTTACATTTTCTTAAGAAATAGAGTCTGTGGAATCAAACTAATACATATATAACCGCGTATTATTCGAGAAGCAGCCTCGGCGCCATTCCAGTCGTGTAAGAGATGATAATAAAAACATCAAAACTCATGTCAATCAAAAGGCTCTGTTGACTGGCAAACTCAGTCTGTGGATGGACCCAATTATGTGCAGGAGAACTGGATGTCAGCATCATTTAGGGTTAACAATGGACCAAGTAGGCAAAAGCAGACAGCTAGACCCGGAAAGCAAACTTGGTAATGAGGCACTTCATTCATCATATACTTCTGCTCTAATTATTAAAGTGAATAGGAAATACTTTAAGTTAAGGCAGAAACTAGATAGTATAAAAACATTTGTTTTGTAAACACAAAGAAGGCTTTTTTTCTAATGATGCTCTTCAAGTCTGCATCCAGCATATGTTGTGAGCATCCAGTTTTCTGAAGTTGTTCTAACACCTCAGCTTCATTCTGAGTATGGAGGAGTGATTTTTATTTTCTCAAAAAGTTAGGGAGGATAATGCTAAGAATCTACAATTTTAATTTCTACTCTCAATCTAAAAAAAGTCTGTAACCATACATGTTCCACCTCTCACACTGTGTCAGAATCGTCCAACTATATCTGCTTGTGTCATTTCTAAAAGTACTGAGTAATCTGATTTTTACTTAATCTATTGTGCTTCATTTCTTAAGTTATCACTTGATCTTTTCAAGAATTGTGAAAGAATATGGTAGCGGAAAAAGTAGGAATGGTTTGTTCTACAACATTTATCTAAGTAAACTTAACATATTGTCAGTCATTAAAAATTGCTGGGAATGGAGATGATTTGTTTAATGAAGACAAGAAAGAAAAAAAAGCAGAGTTCAAAAAGAGAAAAAAGAAGGTGAAGAAAACAATCTTGTTGCCAGAGCAAAAATGGACAACCGAAGCTTGTAAAAACCAGTCATGAGACCAAAGGAAGAAGTTTCCCTGGAGAAAAGCGTAGTAGCTTCAGTTCGTTTTTTCAGTGTTTTCAGCTGAAAATCAGTAGCAGTTTCTTTTCTGTTTGTTCACAGGACCATTTTATATAAATGTTCCATATAACTTTTCTCTGAGCTACAGTTCTTCAATTTAAAGTAAAAGGAAGATGGGTAGGCACAGTAATGTTTTAACGATCCCTGCTTGTTACACAGAAGTTCATGTTCAGAAGTATCTGTATATGCTACTTTTAGCAACTAAATATTTCCATCGTGGTAAAGAAATGTCAGTAAAATCCATACGCTTTAAGAACATCAAATTCTTATTATACTTATCATGTGTGCAGGCAGAGTACATAATAAACTAGTCTATAGCAGCTGTAAATTTCTGAGGATTTATCTAACCACAAATACATTGAAATGGGGAAATGGGGCTATATTAAACTATGCAAGATGCTGCTGGAGCTTTGCCATTTCTGCAACATCCTGTAATTAATTTATCATGACAGGTCTGGCAAACTGAAACATCCAATACACTTGCAACAGACTTTTTTTTTACTATGCTTGCTGGAGATCCTGCAGACACATAAAGTGAAAATAGATTTCCCTTTCAAACATGAGTATAGCCCCATTATATTTACTTTGCCCTATAGCCAAAGGCAGACTTAGTATTACTTTGGAATTTCAGAATAAGAATATCTAGAATGTAGAAAAGATCCCGGGCTGAGATCACAAGTTCTCGGCATTGTGTGTTTTTTTTCCTAAAGAGGGACAGCCGTGGGTAGGGGGTTGAGAAGTCTGGTCAACCCTTCCAATGCCTGCCTCGTGCTAGATGGGACGGGATTCTCTCCTGGGAGATTTGAAGGTCAGTTCTCTAGATAGCCTCCTGAGCACACCTTTCCTGGAAACAAGACTCTCAAGACCTCCTCCTGCATCTGTGTCTCGTTGTCTTCTGGAAGCCACAACACTGCCATGTTGCAAACATCCAGCACAGATAAATCTGCTCCAACCCCCTCCAATCCAGAGAAAGAAAGACAAAAAGAAACACAACTGTTTTTTTGGCCAAAATAGATCTCCCTATATAACAGTAAGTCCTTTGTCATTTCATATCAGTTTGAAAAGGCAAGCTCGTGTGTGTACTACAGGTGTTAACAGTGGTCGATGTTAAGGATGGATCGTAGTAAACAGGCTCCTTCGTGCCGGCGGAGTGGAGCTGCCCACCCCTAAAAAGTGAAATCTGCATTGTGTCAGTGTCACAGCCTTGCTGTTTCCTTTGGGAGGCCTACAGACTGCAAACGAGAGCACCCAGAGGGGTCTGGGAACCTTGATCTGGAAGTTTCAGGGAGAGGGAAAGGTTGCGGGTGGTAGCCGGTGAGATGGGTCCTATTCAAAGGAGACAGATGTGAGAAGCGAGGCTAGGACCAGGGGTTCCAGCCCAGTTACCGGGACTGACCGTAAACACTTGGTGTTCTTTGCATTTTCTCTGGTGATAGTCTTTCTCCGTAGCCTTACTACTGAAAATGGATCCTGTCTCAGAGGACATGAGCAGTCTGTTGCTTGGGCCTAAATTAAAAAAAAAAACAAAAAACCAGAACTCCAAACTGAATAACCTGCGGGAATAATGAACAAGGCAGTGTACTGTGGGAAAGCTTTTGTACCCTTCCACTACCTGCACCTGAAATGCTCCCATCAGAGCTCTCTCCCTGGAACTTTGAAATGGGATGAGTGTGTGTGTCCCCAGAGTAACACCCAAGAGCCTTCTTCACACACCCCGACTGAGTATAACTTATCTGGAGTCACAGAAACCAGAGGCAGGTACTGCTCCTACTTACTGGATAAACATCCTCACTGGACTTACAGCTGCATCATTAAAACCTAATTCTCAGAACAAGCCCTACATTTCCTCCGTCTCATACACAACTAATAGGAAATGCCCTATACAGAGAATACTCTACATTCAGATAAATTCCCCTTAGAACTAGGATATTACAAGTGGTACCTCTGAGTGAGTGAGTGCTGGAAGTGGGGAGAAAAGATGACGTCAGGTCTGGAGAAGTGGCACTTCTGTGCATGCATGGGCAAAGAGTTTGGCTTCTTTGATTTTAGTTTTCTTACTATGTTGACAATTGGATAGAGATAGGGACTAATTTTCAATAGCTGGAATTATTAACTACTTCCTTAAATATATTTTTATAATTCTGGGTCATCAGTGGTTTAACACCTTTAATGTTTTTAACTGTGTGTGTGTACATGAATATTATCATTAACACTAATTATCAAATGCCTGTCTGCCCCTCGTTAGACAGGAGCAGACGGGCCGTTGAACCAGAAGCTTCTGCTCTTCTAGTCGACTACCTTGAAACTGTCCCCTGCTTACGGCCACTGACACCCAACAGTGACTTTCAGAGCACCTCCATGTACATTACCAAACTTAAACCTATAATAACCTTTGGTAGTGCAGAAGAGGCATTATTCCCCTATTTTTCAAACAAGTCATGAGGAGATTAAATGACTTGCCCAACAACTATTGGTCAGAGCCCAGCTGTGCTCCCAGGGCTCTGTTCTTTCCAACCAGTAATACTCTTCTGACGTGGGAAATGTAGAGTAAATAAATTATATGGGAAACCAGTATCTGTCCCCTGTGCAACTGTAAGTTAATAGTGATTTAGATGTGTGTCTTTTGGAATCCATTTATGATCTGTAGTCAGGTATTTGTGTTTTTGCTGCCATCCTAGAGAGATCTTCCAGGCAAGAAGGGGCTGGAAGGAAGTATTCCAAGTCATGAAAGGCAAGGACCTACATCCAAGATTGCTCTATCCAGCAAAGCTTTCGTTTAGAATGGAAGGGCAGATAAGGTGCTTCTCAGATAAGATCAAATTCAAGGAGTTCATCATCACCCAGCCCTTATTATATGAAATATTAAAGGGACTTATCTAAGAAAAAGAAGATAAAAAACGTGTACAGTAAAATGACAGTAAACTCACAATTATTAACAAAGAATATTTTTAAAAACAAGAAACTTACATATGAAATTGTAACAGAATCCAAATAACAGCCTATAGCAATTTTTTAAATTGTATTTTGTAGACAGAGGAGGGTGGGGGTGTAAAGAAAATTTCCAAGTCCCTTTTCCAAAACCTTTTTGTAAATCAAGTCAAAAAAATAATTTCATGCATTGTGTATTCAAGCCAAATGACTATTGTTCAAGTGACCAAATAAATTACATTTGCTATTAAAGGGCAATTTCCATTGACCTAGAACTTCATTAGATCAACTGACCATCTTAGAGGTACAGCAGAACCAACCTTTCATAAAATGCAGACCAGACCACATCATGCCCTGCTTAGAACTTCCCTGGTACCCCCATCCACTATCACTCAATTCACTGAGCTTTAACTGTTTGCCTCAGAATTTCTATAAATCCGGTCCTGTGCTATTCGATATCTCAGGAGACTCTCAGATGAAATTGGCACTTAGGAAGAGACCGCAAAAGTAGGAAACGTAGTCAATATCTAAATAAGGTCCAAACCACTGAGCTTGTGACCTTTCCCCTGCGGCTTGTCCCATTCCATGAGTGTGTCCGCCGTTCCTGTGTTCACACCGCTGCGAGGCCATGCTGCTTCACTCCGGGGACCATTGCAGCTTCAAGCCCTGGACTCGAAAGCACCTTTTTCCCAAAGCCTTTGCAAAATATTGCCATTTGAGTTTCATTTCAAATGTCAAGTGGACTGAGGTTCCTGTCCTCATTATGATGAGTAATTGTGTTCTCATTAAGACACTCAGCACGTGACATTGAAACTGACCATCTGTCCATGAATGTACTATTTAACATGAAGTAATACATGATCTATTGGTCAGTGTATTATCTACTATGTTTGGTCTGTCTGAGATAACTTTTATAAATCTGCTTATGCTCAATATCACAGGATATTCTCAAGTGGAACATACTCTGCAAAAATTCTGAATGTCCCACAACAATACTGAATTTAAGGAAGCAATCTAAGAAAATGTCATTAGTCACTTGATCACACCTCTCCATGGTCACATCAGTCTTTTGTCTCTTCATCCTCTCTTCCCTTTCTCACGCTCTCCTCTTTTTTCCCTCTTTTTTCTGGCTCATTATTTTCTCCCCTGCCTGACATCAGCCAGTGGCACTCACTGAACTCAGCATTAATCCATTGATGCCATTGCTGATCACATCTCAGTTCCCTCCTGACCCTGAGGAATCCAACATGGAGGACCCATCCAGGAGTGACTCTGGATACCTCTGTTCAAGCCCCCAAGACATTCTGAGCGGCACCTCATTTACACAAAGACACAATCCTAAAATGTGGCTGTAGTCTTCTTTTTATATCTTTAACTTCTTTTATTGAGGCAAATCATCCAGAAGATTAAATCAGGTTTGCATAGTATTTTGCATTCCCATTCATCTGAGGGTAAAAATCCTTCAGAAACCTTCTGGAATTTGTATATCTGAACTCTGTTGTCTGTGAATCTGATAGTTTGACTCTCTTTTCTTAAAATTTCTATAGTTTTCTGAGAGAAAAGTTTCCTAGACTCATGCAAAAGTCCAGAGTATCACTCTTGCTGAGTCTAAGCATCTAATTTTAAGGATTCACATTATGTGTTTCATGCCAGTAAAGGGAATCTACTCACTTTCATCACCCAAATAAAAAAGAGCCTGGAAGCTTCAAACAACTCTTTGTTCAACAAGCAAGCCCAAGACTGTGGAGCAGCAGTGTTGACATAAAAAGTGTGGAGACCCCCGAGGCAGAGGGGTACGAATCCACACAGGAATCTGTGGCCAACCGGAGCAGAGATGGGGCTCAACATCTTTTGGCAAGGGGTTCAGCTATGTCAGGTCTGCTTATGGTCATGACACTTTGCACTCAGCTTTCTATCCGACTGATGTTAGAGATGCTGCTGAACACTCTTAACTTTTCGTCTTGATGTGCTTTCAACTTCTGATCTTATAAGACCTCCTAGGATTAGTGAAACTACTACTGAGCATAAACGTTAGCCTGGTCAGCTTCTTGAGAATGGAAGCCATTGTGGGTAACCTCACCGTGACACTCAGTCTGTCGACACAGCCAGGAAAATGTGATTTGGATGTTTATTCTATTAAATGAATGTCTTCAGTACTACTGGGTCATCCCACTCAAAAAATCATTTAACCATAACACATACTGTATCTCCTTTTAAATTCAGTGACTTAAAGTGCTTTTTTCTTTCACTGTTGACAAAAAGTAACACTAAAAAATAAGAAAGCTAAAAAAATAAATATTTAATGTTTTTCAAACTTTGAATGCCTCCTGCAGAACAATCTTCAACAAAAATAGGTTGATCAAAACTGAGTCTCAAAGTTGCACATTGCTCTGGAAATATTCACATCAGCCTTTAGCACTAAAGTAAAATGTATTTCTAAATTTTATGTGCTACAGAGACGTTATCCTAGCCAAAAGGAACGAGTAACACACCAGTGCCTTTCAAGCCTTTGTGGGGGTTGTATCTATTGGGGTTGCTTCTGGGGGTGAAGAGGTTTGAGTAAGATCTTCCTTTTGGGTGTGTTTCCTCTTTAGTCTTCCTTCACTATCCTACAGGAACACCGGGGTTTCTTAGGTTGTCATGACCCGTGGTACATCACTGTAGCAGCCGTCACACTGTAAGTCTTAACTTGCTGTCAGGTATCTTTTCATCGTTTATTCCCAGTTTTTACTTTAGTGCCTGGCACATAGTAGGTACATTCAGTACTGAAGAAGGCAGATCACAGGGCCAAAGGCTTACTTGCTATACGTAGATAAATTGAGGATGAGTTGTATGCAGGGATATTAACATATCATGGGAAATATGTAGCAATATCACACCATTACAAATGTCTGTATATTTTCCCATTTCCTCTAGTAAAACTATTTCTTCTCCTCTTTCTTCTCTCTCCTCCCTCCCCTCACGTTTCCTCCCCCCCGCCCCCTTGCTCTCTCTCTCTCTATCTCCCTCTCCAGGACTTAGGCCCACAGCAATGGCTTTTAAACTCTTACATACTCTTTATTTACAGTCAAAATTGTTTGCAATGCTCCACACCTTCTGGCTTCCACCTGGTACTTACATTCAGGTGCAAACAAAAGCAAGACAAACACATATTGCATCTGCACCTTGAAACAGCCTCAATCCCAGGTGGTTGAAAGCACTCCCTGGGGCACCTGACATTCAGGTGGGGCCACAGCAGTGTTTCCAGCCCAGCCCTCCCGTAATTCCCCTTTCCTCTTTGCTGCCAGCAGCTGAGCGCTGGGTGTGCAGAGCCGATTGCTGAGTTCTGTCGGGTGTGTCCGTCCTTCTGGCTCGTGCAGGAGTAAGGGGCAGGCTGATGCTCTGAAATGTCTTCAGCTTTGGCTTCCCTGAGGTCATGGCCAAGGGACTTCACATGTCCACCTGTGTTTCCCAAAGAGCATTTTCCTCCTGGACTCGGGACAACCCAACTTGCTATGTTTTTTTTTTTTTTTTCCTGAACAGCTGAGCTATGGATGATCTGTGGGGCCTGTGCTTGGAGAACCAGGGCACTCAACCATTCTAGGGCCAGATGGGAAGTGCTCTAGTGAGCTCTGTGAGTTTTGCTGCTTCCTGTCACTGCCCATGGATACCTCGTAGGGCCCATGTATTGCAAGGCTTGTCAACACTTCCATTACACGCTTTTCTTGTCACTGATACATGACATTAGCACACATAATCATCTGGCCCTAATCCGGGCAGGAAGCAAAAGGTGAACAGTTCACAAGAAAATAATGTGTGCAAGTAGTTACAGGTAGTTATTTTCTGACCAGGAGAACCAGGCATACTGTGGCAGCACTTCTTCTAACCTCACAGTGTAAAACGTCCCCAAGGGGACAAGGGACATGAATGAGAAAGACAAGAGAAGTGCCTGAAAGTGAAGTGGGCCTAAAACTATAGACGCCTTCTTTTTGGTGTTGAGTTCCTTTCTGCCAAGAAATGACGAAAACCTTTTAACACCTTACACAACGTTTCCCGTTTTCTTAATTCTTCCCAAATTCTTTTATTTAAAGTTCAGTTTTTAAAATTGGGAAATCAAGTAATAAGGAAGTCCATTTCCTTATGGCACAGCTTAATAAGAGACCCAAGATGAAAACGCAGTCTCCATTCCCAGCAGCGTGAGGGGGAGAAGGACCAGGTTTATGCAAAACTTCAAAGGAAGCCCCTCCCTACACCCACCTCCCCCTCTGCGTGGGTGTTTCCTTCAGCCCACTACCACCAGTGTTGGTTTTTATGTGAACATAATTGTGCTTTTGTCTTGGAGTTGGCTCACCTCGCAACACTCCAGTCTGAGATCCCCTGGCTTGAAGCCCAGGGTGGGGCTTTGCCTCGGCACTGTAAATAATGGTAATTACCTTTACAAACTTGAGGGGGAAATTTTTTTTCCCCAAGGCCATGAATATCCACAGTCTAAATCATTCTCTATAACCCCTTGTGCACAAATCTGTTAGAATGTGTGTGGTGATTAGAAAGACTGCCTTCCCTGTGTGGTGACCAGAGTGGAAAGATCACAGCCCTCAGCTGCCCATGGGTCACTCTGAGCCCGGAAGCTGTCTGCTTCCATTTGGTGGCAGTGACGTAGGTCCAAGTGACAGGAGTAAATACTGAAGTCGAATTTAGGACTTTTTCTCACCAGTCATGCAGAAGTTTTTGTGAATCAGACTGAGGCAGAAACATGTGCCCTGTGCCCACTATGAGCTCAGGTGGAGAGGAGCCATGCCGCCCAACTGGTTCCGAGGCAGTACTTCCTACGGTCCCCCTGCCTGGCTTCAGTGCTGCTGTTCTGTGAAGTTGACATGGGTCCCAGCTTTCGTCTCATTAGATTATCACCGTGGTGCTCAGCCTAGAACTTCTGCATGATCTCGGTATTTTATTTCATGCACAATCACTAGTAGCTATTATCCATGTCTGAGATCAAAGCAATTCATGAAAATTCAAAAATTTTAAATTCAATAGCTTTTGGCCACATAGGTATATCAGGGCTCACACAGAAGGTTTGATTTATGAATGGAGTAGATTGGTTTCCAGGCCACAGAAGTCCTTTGATTATTTTACCTCCAGATTAACTGGTTTGAGTGTGGAGACCTGAACATCTGGACAGATGCCCTCCGCCTAGCCTGGACTCATTTCAAAGGCCATGGCAAGGCCAGAGATACAGAAAGTGGCTTCTTCGGCATGTTTGATCATTGGAAACTTACTGAGACTCTCACAGGAAGTGTCCAAGCTGTCTGCATGTCATTTTTCCATTCAGAAGTCAAACCATTGCTCCCTGACTGGGAGGGGTGTTGCAGTCATGCTCTGCACTCATGTCATGGTGTGTTCCAGGCACTTGAATTACCAGAAATGTGCATTGTGAGGTCTCTTGTGCTAAGCGGAGGTGATTTATAATGCACCTACCAGAATGTGAAACCATCTGATCCACAATACTATATTGTCTCATTAAAATCTCTTTCCCTGGGCTCAGGACCCTGCTGAGGATGCAGAGAACTAAAGGGTCCACCCCAGGGTTCAGTGCCTTCTCCTGAAGTGCCAACTTGTAGTCAGCAATGGCAAACTTCCCTCCTCACTAGCAGGGCTCACAGCCTTGGAGATCTTTCCCCCATGCACTTGGCCTCTTCCCAACTCTTCCACCCTGGTGGCGGTTCTGACAGCTGTTTGTGCAGACCTCACAGTGCCAGCTCGATCATTTGTTAAAGACTACCCCTCTCTCGGTCTGATTGCTCAGTTCACCCCCTTCCCCCATGCAACTTCCAAAGACTGCCCAAGTGAGCACCATGCACATGGTTCATCTGTCTGGACTTCTACACCTTCCAGGGCGACTCCCCAAATGGCTGATGTCCTCGTGCCAACTGTGAAAAGTAGCCCCACAGTGGGAGTCATGGGGGAAGAAAACAGCAAACCAGCACAGAACCAGTGAGACAAGTCCGTTCAGTTCACCATCTTTGAAAGTTTCAAAGCTGGCTGCATGACAGTGTCTCCTCTCTGCTGCTCACCCTCCAAAATACCTTGTTTGGTGGTAATGGAAAAAGCTGAGAGCAAACAGGAATTGGTTTTCTAGGTCAGGTACTTTAAGGCTTACTGAACAGCAGGCAAATCCAACGCATAAAGTCACTCTCCTTCTAGAGGAGCTTCCTTCACACGCTGCCTCTGCCTGGGTCCTATCAGCCTTCTCAAGGGAGCTATAAAGACCTAAGGAGCATTTTTCAAAATTTTTGTCTGAAATTGTTCTTTCTTCCATTGACACTGACATTGGTTCAAAGTCCCGTTGCCACCCATTTGGGTTGAATTACTTTGGAACAGACAGGGTAGGACTTGTTTTCTAAACCCTAAGATTTGACTCTTGCTCCTCGAGGAGAGAAAAGGGTTAAATCTTCTGGGTAAAACATTGTCAATCACGAGTGACTGCCACCAGATGAAAAGCAAGCTGCACCTGTACATGGGCAATTTAAGAGACTCTGGCCAGCTATTTTTCTCTGGTGCTTTGTTCTGCCAGCTGCCTCTGTGCCCTGGATGCAGGTGGAAGCATGGACTTTGCTATCTATAAAAAAATTTAATGGTGAAGATCAACTTCCGCTTCACCTCCCCAGGGATCAAAGTTTTGGGGCTTATTTTTTCCCCTGAAAGGCTAGTGGACCAAAGCTCAGATCAGACAATGGGTATGTGGTTGAGGTGCCCGGTCTCCCTTAGAAAAGGAGAAGACCTTTGGTGGGTTACATTTTTTCTTCCCAATTTGAAGGAAATAACGGAAGCAGGGAGGTGCTGCCTCCATAGGGCAAGGTAAAGCCTCTGCTGAAAGGAGAGTGACAGCTGGGGAGCCTCGTCACTGCTGCTGCATGGACAGCCACCATCGCCAGCCCAATGGGGAGCGGCAGAGATGCCAGGGAAGTGACAAGCTCTGCACCCAGGAGCGGGAAGGATGCCCTCACGTGCTGCCCCATCTCTTGAAGCTCCGGTGTCCCAAATGTTATGTATGGTCAGAGTACTTTCCATTTACACAATTAATGACCAGTGAAATGGACAGGTACAGAAGAAGCTTAAAAAGCAGATTCGCTGGTACAAGGAACTCTTAAGGGATGTACCCCACCAAGACATCATCAAAGTGCTTGCATTTGTTCAACAAATGTGTATTGTCTGCTGTGTACCAGCCACTGAGTTCATTATTGTGCATACAGCGGTGGTTCGGGCTGGATTTGTGTGTCCTCAAAATGTCTATGTTGAAGCCCTTATGCCCAGCATATCAGCATAGAATTTTATTTGGAGACAGGGCCTTTAAAGAGGTAATTAAGTTAAAATAAGGCCATCAGGGTGGGCACTAGTCCCATCTGACTGTGTCTTCATAAGAAGAAATTTGGCCAAAGAGACACAGGGGCGCACAGAGAAGGCCATGTGAACGCACAGCAGAAGGCAGCCATCTACAAGCCACGGAGAGAGGCCCAGAAGAAAACAAACTAGCTGACACCTTGACATTGGACTTCCAGCCTCCAGACCTGGGGAAAACTAACTTTCTGATGCTTAAGCCACCCAGCCTGTGGTGTTTCATTGGGGCAGCCCTACCAGGAGATTTTAGCAACTAATAAGACTAAGTCCTGGTCCTCACTGAATTTTCAGACCATTGAAAAAAGTCCCAGTCTCATGTCCACTTGCATAAAGGAGAAAGGGGGGTGACTAGTGACACTTTTGAACATTGTCTACACAGCCAGAGTCGGTCCAAGAACCAGGACCAGGAATTCCAGCTAAATTTTAGACATATTTTGTAATGGCACGTATGGCCATTAACCTCTATATCTGAATTAAGGGTTACACAGTATTATCAGTGCTTCAACATGAGAAAACAAGAAATCCTGCGCTGATCACGTGGCGGAGGAGGGAGGAAATCTAGCAGATGGGACCTCAAAGGTTAAATGGAAAAGAACTGTGCGGGTGAGGGCGAGTCACGTGCCGCAGACGCATCGCCAATGTGTGGGCTCCAGCATCACCAGCAGAAGCGAAGGAACTCTGTATATTTTTATAATCACTACACAAGTGCTTAATTTAGATTGTTTTCTTGAAAGTTGTTAGTTATTCCTTTTCAACCTCACTGCCCTAGACTCACTGCCTCAAAGGAAACGTACACTAAGACAAAAATATAGAAGTTGTTATCTGGGGTTCAACAGGTTAAAACAGAGCCCAAAATAGCTCCCAGGCATGTCGTATGGTTGGGTGACTATTTAATCTTCTGACAAGTAAGAGAAATGGCTGTGCTCTAGTCTGCTTATCTACCAACTGTGCATGAAGCTTTACTGTCCTCGGGATTTTGAGCACGGCCCCTGGGGAACTGAGCTCCATATTCCCAAAGGAAAGCACAAAGCTCTCGTAGGCTTTGTGGAGAAAAGCATGACAAAATACATAATTTCTGCTGTGTGGATGATATGCTCATGGTATGTTCAGACATTGTGACTCTGTCCAGACAGGCAGGACCCCCTGCATGTGGAGAAATGGAAGTGGGTAAGGTCTCAAATAAAGGGAGAAGTCACTTACTGGAACTATGGAAAAGCTTCCTCACACCTCTAAGGGAGGTATGGAGACCCCGGGCTGGAACCCAGAATAAGGATGGAGTGGAAAATGTGATGCAGGTGGCAAGTTCAAATTGCTTTTGTGGTCTTCACTAGGGTTGCCAGGGACCATAGGAGCCTCCCCAGTGAAATTCAAATTTCAGATAAACTAGTCATTCGTAATATAAGTATGTCACATGTGCCATTTTGGAACATGCAACATTTGAGATGCACTTATACTAAAAAAAATCTTTGTTGTTTATCTGAAATTCCAGTTTAACCAGGAGCCTTGTATTTTTATTTGCCGGCTGTGTTGATGCTATCCAAATGTCAGGTACCAGCTTCAGGCTGGAGAAGAAGTAAGATTTGCTCCCTCTTTGTGGAGATGGGCCTACAGCTGACTCATGTCTTCTGTGAAACTGTACCCATTTTGGGGGCTGGATATGAGTGGTCTTTCTATGTAGTACATGGTGCCAGAGCCAGTAGGTCTAGAAAGATCAGAACACTATACAGTGTATACAGACCTGATAGCTTGTTCTTCCTGTGTCCTCTTGGCTCGCTGGTCTTTTCTACTTCCTTCGTATTTAATGAAGACTTCTAGAATTCCCAGGCTTCAGCTGCTGAAGAGACAAACCTAAGGAAATGATTTAGGTCCAGACTTTGGCAGGAGCATTAAAAACAAATCACAATCCCCTGGGGGGATGGCAAGTGCTGGAATCACATGCACAAAATCAGAGACATCTCTGGGACGTGTTTGATGGAGGGAGACAAATGCTTCTCCCAAGTATGAAGAAACCATGCAGAATGCAAAGGCTCCCTGGTACCGCTACAGCTGATCCCTTCACCTTCAGGCACAGGATTCCTTAATTCATCAACCTATATGTATAGAGGACCCACCCTGTGCCAAGCCCTGTGTCACTCTGGGAATTTAACTCCTCCAGACATTGCTTTTGCCCCAAGGAGCCTCTGGTCGGGATGCAGATGCTGCTCGTAGCCTCAGCCCTGGCCCCTTGCCGTGTAGCTCACCATCTCTTGCCTTGCACAGGCTCATTTGGTTACTGCCAAGTCCTCTTCAGTGTGCGGAAGTGAGTGTGTTGCAGACACTTGTGTTAGTGACTCATCATACAAGCCTGGGGCTGTTTGTTTTCATTCCAGCTGGGTCACACACACAGACACACACAGCTCAGCTGTCGCCTCCACCACCACCCCCCCCCCAGGTCCCTACAGGATCCAAGTACATTCAAGTTGAATGACTGTGTCCAGGGTATCACGCATGCCCTGTCACTCTCCATCACATTCCCTGTTTTGTGGTCCTCACTGCACCCATCACTACCTGAAATGGCTTCCTTTGCTATTTGTGTATGTGTTTATTGCATCTTCCTAAACTACAATGAAAACATCACAAAAGAAGCCAACTCATCCCTAATTCACCATATTGCCTTCAAAACTTAGAACAATACCAGATGCTGGTAGACACTTACAGTAGTGAGTACACGAATTAGAGTTTATTCCTATATTATTATTTAGCAATTATTGTATTGTTTTCCATACAAACAACGATAAACCTACTTTTGCCCGCCTCTGTAATTATTTAATGGATGGGAAACTGAGTGAATAACTGGGTGAACAACCAAAACACCTGTCCCAAGCAACCAGTGACATGTATGGGGTGGATCTCATACACTGAGGCATGGCTGTATTTCGAACATGTTAGCGGTGTCTTCTAAGGATGACAAGCAGGTGCTCTTTTCCTCATGGGGATATCTGCTACTGAATCTGTCTTATCGTGGTCAGGGGCACCAGCCGGCCACCCACACCGGGAACCTGGGAATCAACAGTCTTCTCCTTCTCTGGTCCCCTCCCTCCACATGGAAACTGTAACTGAGTGTTGTTTATTCTACCTCAATATGGTAGACTTATTGAACCATCACCTCTTCCGCATGTATTAGCCAAGGTTCTCCAGTGAAACAGAACTAGTAGGATCAATTATGTGTAAGAGTCTGCTTTTCTTGCCCTTCCAGAAACATTCAAAAGAACCCAATCCCCTATAGTATGTCCCTTTCTGCTTGAAGTAGCTAGAGATTTGTTGTTGTGTATGTGTATATATATAACATATATACATATATATGCACACACACACATATATGAGAGAGACAGTGATTTTAAATAATTGGCTCACATAATTGTAGAGGTAGAATTTCTTCCTCTTCTGGGAATCTCCGTCTTTTAAAGCCTTCAACTGACTTTGACGAGGACTCCCATGTGAATGGAGTGTTAACCACATCTAAAAAACACCTCCACAGCCACATGTGGACTGGTGTTTGACCAAGCAACTGAGCACCATACCTTAGCCGAGAGAACACATACAACTAACTCTCACAGAAGCCTTTCTGCCTCCACCCCATCCTCCTCTACTGTGCTTTCTGTGTCGCAGGGAATGAAAAGCTAAAAGTTGTTATTTCTAAGACTCCCTTGCAGCTAGGGTTCTCAACAGGGCAGAAATTAGCATGAGGCCAGTAAGGCACCTCAGTCATCAAAGAACTCAGCAATCAAGGTAAATATTGTTAATGGAGTATTTTAAAAACTGAAATGTAATGTGGTATTACTGGTATTTCCTCTTGCTTTTATCTCCAGTACAGCTTGGTATGGCATTTGTGTGAAATCTGGAAGGCAGAAATGAGGTGGAAGGTGTATTTCTATGCTGGTTTCTGCTAGCAAGTGTAGTTCTCCAGCATTCAGCCACTTGCTACAGTGAGGTTTGCAAAGCATGGCTGGGGCTTGCACGTTTTGCTGTTGTAAGTGCAGCAGGCAGTGTATAGCTCTAGAGCCCCTACTTGCAAGGACAGCTGCTCCTGTCACAGGTGCAGTAGGCCTTCCCAGAATTCTACAGTGCTGAAGTTGGCCTCCAGATACCCCCACTTCTCTTATTCAGGCAGGGGTACAATCCCCAGGTGGGCCACTCTGCGTTGTTGTTCATTTCTAGGAGTTGTTTAAGAGTCTGCTTCTTGTGCCCTCACAAAAAAAAGTCTGAAATAACCCAGTTTCCTACATTGTTCCCCTTTCTCATTAAAATACCCAGAGGAGTCTCTGTTTCCTACACCTGAACCTCAACCAGTGGTATCATCTCTCTCATATTCATGCCATTTTTTCCAGTTCCATCTTCCTGCCCCTTATTCGGGCCCCCTTTATGTGGTTTTTAAGATGGTCTTAACATGAGCACTTACTCACCCTCCACACATTTTTTTTTCATTCTTTTCTCCCCACCCAGATAGAGTGTCCTCTTCCCTGTGGGCTCACACTTTACTATGTCAATTCACCCTGTTCCCAAATATTTGGATAACATGAGCACATCCTGTGGGAAGTCCAATGTCAAACATCCAATATAAAAAATCTACAGAACCTCCTTAAATTCTCAAAGAGCTTACATTCACTTGCTACCTCCCATCTCTGTTGAATTCTTCATTTCTTCATTTCACATATTCTGCCTATTCTCACAAGGCTTTCCTTATGCGGAGAAGACCTTATTGAATAGTTACATACAAAGCAAATCCTTTTTTTCAAAGAGTCCTGTATCTTCTCTTCTGTTCAGTTCAACAATCCCCAATTCTATCCTCCCTTGTATATTTGTTGCCCCTCTCTCAGAAAGAAAATTCTTTAATTCTCTAATTTCCAATTGTACTTCATTTCTTCCACCTCCCTGTTATAGACCTCCTCTTACTTTTACACGTCCAATTGACTTATTGAGATTTTCCTTCTGTAAAATGGCATTGCTTCTCAAAGAAGGCTTTTCCTAGGGCTCAGTTTGGGAGTATAAGCTGACAAGACCTAATCAGTCTAAATAATTTTATCAAGGTCCTGGAAGTCTGTGAGAGTAACCTGGGAGAAGAGATGAGAAAGACGCAGGTGAGGAGGGGGTCAGGAAAATGGCTGGAAGTTGCCATACTCCATGAGGTGGTCTGGCCAAAGAGAATCCCCAGTAGGGTGGGGGGATGACTTTCAAGGGCAAAAGTGCCTGATGTTCACTAAAGTGCCTAAGAACATGCAGTGTTTAGGAGAACAGGCTCTGGGTCTCTGACTGTGCACCACCACTGATCACTAGCTCTGTGACTGGCAGATTTCTGATCTCTTTAGCTTCATTTTTTTTTTCGTAAAATGCAATAATAATTGTTCTGAAAAATAGTATATTTCTCATGATGATTGAGGGGTTAAATAAGATAATATATGAAAGTGTCCGACAGAACAAGCCAGCTGTCTGGAAACGCTGGCTATGTTGTAAAGGACCACGCTGAGCGGATGCCGCCTCTGCTGCCTTGCGAATCAACATCGTCTCCTCGCAAATCTTTGGTTTAAAGTCCGTGGGTTTGTTTAAAAGTGTTTCAAATGTTAGTCACTGAATGTCCCACTCTGGTCGACATAGCAGTGAAAGCAAGGGCAGGGGAGTCCAGAAAATGACCTAATGCCAGCAGAAGCAGTTGCTCCTGGAGACAAGCAGGCCCGCTCCTGAAGGAACAACCCAACTCTTTGACTTCCCCGTGGCCGGGGATGGAGAACTGAGTCCATTGCTCCCAGATCTGAAAGGTAAAGGGAGAACCCAGCTGATACCTGAGTTAGCCACTCTTTAGTAGCCGCTGTAGAGACGGCTACTGCGTGGCAAGGAGGCTGCCCGTGCCCACCTCTCGTGGTAACCACTGGCAGCACTGCTGTGTCGAGAAGGATTCTGAAGTCACACCTAAGCTCAGCTTGAGCTTCCAGGGTCTTGACTGATTGCAGAACCATGTTATGACTCATTCATGTTCTGTGGTTCATTCATGTGTCTGGGGTCCGCAAACTATACCCCAAAGGCAGATCTAGCCCACCCCCTGTTTTTGTAGGACCCAAGAGCTAAGAATGCTTTTTACATTTTCAAATGGTTGAAAACATTTAGAAAAGAATACTCTTTTGTAGAACATGAACATGATATCAAATTCAAATTTCACTGGCCATAAATAAAGTTTGAAATATGGTCAAAGGAAAAAGTAGTGGAAAAATTATTTTTCCCTCTTGTTATAAAAGTGCCTACATGTTATTTTAGATTTTATCTCTTGGCCTAGAAAGCCTAAAATATTTACTATCTGGCTCTTTTCAGAAAAAGTCTTCCTCCCACGTTTTATGCGGCTCGGAGGAGTGGAATAATACTCTGCCACACTGTGCCGTCTTCCTCCTGCCCTCGAGGCTGTGCTTATTGTTTTTAACTTGACTTTTATCGTATAAAAAGTGTGGGTGGGAGCCCAAGGGGCCTGTAGATTGATTTCCTTTATTTTGGTTAAAACATACATTTTAAAAAATTTCAACATAGTGACAAGCACATGGTAAGACACGAATGCAAGCCCAACTGATTTCTTTTTTACTAAATACCATAAACGAGTCATTAGCTCTCATTGTTCTCTGCTTTAGTGATAAAGGTATGTCCACATCTTTCTCATAGTACAATGTTTCTTAGAGTTTCTTCTATTTCCATGGTGACTGCCCAGTCTAATTTAGTTTTTTTTCTTCAAGTAAAAAAAAGATTTCTTCTCTGCCCACTACCAGCCTACCTCTCCTCACTGACTCATTCCAGACACTTGAAGAGGATTTGCTTTCTCAGTGAGATCTGTGCTTGGTTTCTGTACCTGCCAGGTGAGTGCGCTGCTTTCACCCCACCGCTGGCCTTGCCCACCTTCCCCACCCCAGCGAGTCAGGCACTTTTCCTTCTCCTCAACCTCTGTGTGCCCTCTCTCCGGAAAAACCGTGTGACCTTTGAATTACAAAACTGTAATAATTTCCCTGATAATGACATTCTAATACCAGTGTAGCTTATCTTCCTTAGATTGACTTTCAGTCACACCTGGCACCGATTCCTAAAACTTTCTTCTTCTTGGCCCCACCAGCGCTGCAGTTAATGAATGATCTGTTAACAAATGGGTGAGAGCTTTAATGGAATTGCCTTTTTTAAAAAAGGAGCCCACGGAGATCTTTTAGAGGAGAGAAAAATCCTTCTCAAAGTGAATAATCATACCCTAATTGTACGTTTCAGGTTCGGGGGGACTTTATTTTCATCCTCACATTTTCTTAGGGTTTGCACAATATTCTCTCTTTTCCACAAACTTCTTTCCTGAAGCTTATTTACTCATTCATCAACCATTGACTTTATTTTTCTTAATGGATTGCACAAAGCAAGATAAGCTCTTTGTGACAAGTCAACAATAGACTTATAAAGGAAATCACCTATCCCTCCTTCCTGTAATCTTCTTCGCTGGGCTAACCAAGAATTACATTTAGAATGTCTTCTATCCACTGTGCTATATTCAACTAGGCAAAAACAAATGTAAAGAGCTGTTTTTACACCTTTTACCAAAACTAGAGGTGTACCATACATATCACTCTGCGACTATAATCAATATGAGTGAATCTAACTCACTCCTTAGTTTTGCTTGTCATTCCATAGTAGAGCTCCTGATGTGTCTGTTGATAGACTTTGAATTCCACAAGCATTTACTTTGCGCAAAATGAATGCTAGACACTAATTAATGCTGGGGAGAGAAAAATGAATGATACATCACCTTTGACGAAGCCAAGTTCAAGTTCCCGTGGGGGCTATTAAACAAATGATTTCATGTGAACTTGAAGTACTACCAAGTAGGAGTGTACGGTTATAGAGAGAAGGGATAGAGAACCTGGGGGATTCGGATTCATCTGGAGATGGAACTGACAAAGTGGGAAGGCACTGTTGAGGGAATACCACGTGCAAAGCCAAGAAGCTTCATGAAACGTGACACCCTTAGGAACCTGGCTAAGGAATGGTATGGAGCAGCTGGGAAAGAGCAGAATGCTAGGTTGGCACAGAAGTGAGTGGACGTGAATACTAAGCTAGAGGCCAGACTTGATACTAAGGTAGTGTGGGATGAGAGTTTCGGGGAGATTTGTAAGGGCTTTGAGCAGGAGAATAAAATCCTGGTTTTCAGAAAGTTATTTGAAGGGCATCTGGAGGATGAACTTGCGAGGAAAGACCAAACACAACAGGAGAGGACAAAAAGCAATCGCAATAGTCTGGTCTAGAGAAGATGATGGGCTGAAGCAGGGCATTGGTGAAGGAATGGAAGGAAGAGGCTTAGAATTAGCTTTTTGAAGGGAGCCCAGGAGTAGGACCTGTGGGCAACCAGATGCATGCGCTAAAGGGAATGCAAGAGAGGACAGGTCCATTCAGAAGGGATGACATTCGTTTTTCCAGTGTTGAGTTTCAGGTGCCTGTGGAAACATCTCGAGGTCTTTGAACATTTTCCAAATACGTGGCAGTAATGGCCCTCCTAAAATACTTCATCTAAATTTGTAATAGGTTTCCCGCCTTCACAAAGAAAAAGGAATGAAATGAATCGATAGGGTTCCAACTGCTGTCTCCAATCTCAGGAGGTGGAAGCTAACAGCAGCAGGGATTCTACCAGCACGTGCAGTGCCTGCAGCTGACAAGCTGCAGAAAACAGGACCCCCAGGAGAGATTGGTAAGTAAACAGCGGCCTTCCGCTGGGTTGGGGCACACAAGCCAGAGGGCAGGGCTAGGAGAGTGGACGTGGGTATGGTTTCATTGTGCCAGCCCACCAGTCAAGCACTTGTGTATAGATCCCAGCCTGCCCAAACACCAGCAGAAACCCCAAAGGCAGGCTGTGCCCAGTGAGTATTTCGTCTGGAGTGACCCTGGTCACCAGTAACCTCCTAATTTCCTAAGCCAACCCATACTTATTCCACATCTTACTTCATTCAGTAACCACAAAACACTGCACTCTACACCAAGCATGTTGGGTTCCAGAGACACCAGAATGAACAAGACTCACCCTCAAGGTAGGTACCCTTGGACCAGAAGGACAGTCTGAGGTGACAACCCCCCAATCCCATTGCCACACGAGGAATGCTTTTGTACTGATAGGGACAAAGTATAATGGTGCTACAAAAGGAAAAGCTACTTTGGGTAGAGTTATGGAAAGCTTCAGAGAGAAAAAGCAGAGAGACTCTTCCAGGGCCAGCAGGACTCCCCAAGATGGACAAGGTTCTGGGAGGGGTGTCCCACGGAGGGGAAGGCCAAGGTTCCCGGGCCTGGTCAGGGAGCTGGCTCCATCAGAATCAACCGGAAATCTTTTCGGGGCTCCAGCAAGGGAGATGTTTGCAATGCAAAAAATCTGACAGTGTCAGAAAGAATATAGACATCTATTAAGCCACAAACATTTGTGCCTTAATAGTTCCAGAGAAGGGGCGTCAGACTCATTTACACCAGGGGCCACATCAGCCTTGTGATTAGTTGCCTTCGAAGGGCCGAACTTACTTTAGGACTGTATGAATGTAACTGCTCCCTAACAGCTGAGCAAGAGCTCAGTGCTGCCGCCCACTAGAAAGAAGGTTTCGGGCCGGATAAAACGAGGTTGAGAGCCAGATTCGGCCTGGTGCCTTTTTTTTGCCTCCTGGGTTCTAGAGGCTGGGAAGTCTAAAATCAAGGTGTCAGTGGATTCAGTTCCTGGTTCGTGGATGACTGCCTTCTTGCTCTGTGTTCAGACGGAAGAGAGACAGAGAGAGAAAACCAATCCCATCATGGGACTCTATCTTCATAACCTCATCTAACCCTCATCACCTCCAAAGGCCCCACCTCCAAACATACATTCATTACATTAGGGGTTAGAGCTTCAACATATGAATTTGGGGGAACAGAAACTTTCAGTTGCTTGCAGGAAGGAAGTTGAAACTGGGGAGGGGGAGGGAAGGAAAGATGGGAAGAAGGGTCTCTGGCTGGGGGCAGGTGAGGTCAGGACATAAGGACAGCCATCACCATCCAGCTACTTCTCTGTTGGTGGGAAGGGACAGGTCATTTTAGGAGCGGTGGTGTCTGGTCCTGAACAGTACCCTGTCTCCTATTTTTCACTGTCTCTAGTCCCCCCCAATTCATTAGGTAAGGTGTACTATTCACTAATTAGTGTCAGTCTGGTGGTGATGCTCTGGGAAAGAAGGGTGGGGTAAAGAGACAAAGACAGGACAGGGAGACCACCGACTGATCAAAGGGAAAAGTTGAAGGCAAGAGTTCTGAGCTGGGGAAATAGAAAAAGGAAAAAAAAGTAAAACAAGAAAAATCTAAGAACCTTCTCCCCTTTAACCTGGGAAGCTTCAGAACAATTTAGGAGAAAAATAAAATTTTTTAGAGACTACATATCATGGAAGCTTGAGTTCTTTCACGTAGTTGGAGTCATAAGTCTCATTTCATGTTGTCCATTGGTCCTGTTACTGGACGGGGGCTTGGACCTGAGCAGGTCTGCAGGGGCCAGCTGTCCTGTGTGGGTTCTCGACTCCATGGAGGAAAGATTCCACAGCACGAACCCGTTGGACTGCGAGGGTCCATTTATGGAAGCTGGAGACAATGAAACAAGGAAGGTTGTAGCAGAGAAGCAACAGGACAGCCTGGGCTGGGCTGCCTTAGCTCCCTGGGAAGTCAGAGAACTAAGGGGGTCTTGGGGGCAGGTTCAGGGGGTCAGCCTGGGCCAAGCTGCCAGCTGCCCATTGCCTTAGAGTTTGGGAGGTGCGTGCCTGTGGGGAAGGAAGTGGGAAAAAGGAAGGGAAAGGAAATGCCTCCGGCTGCTCCCCAGAGGGAAAGCACCTTTCCTCTTTCTCCTGCAGGCAGGAAATCAAGGGAGGTCTCGGGGGAGGGTTTCCATGGAATATTCCTCAGCTCTCCAGGTGTGCCCTTTCGTGGCCTCCTCTGAGTGGTCAGTGACAGGACAGGGGGTGTTTAGTCATTGCCGTTGATTCTGGCCTCACCAGCCTGGTTTTGTTGCTTTTCTGGGCCTGAAGCCAAAACAAAACTGCAGCCTAGATGTTGTCTCCAGGGAGGCCAGGTTCCCCTGGGGGTGAGGTCCTTGCTCTCCCAGGTTTGCCCCCTACCAGACACTTGGGGTCTTCCGCCCTAGTGACATCTGCACCTGGGGCTGTGAATTGCTCCGCCACTGTGCTCAGCTCTGTCTCAGTTTCCCTGTTCCACGCGCCAAGGACTTTTCCCAGCTTCTCAATGTCCTGCCTCAGTCCTGCTAGTGAAACCAAATTTAGCTAATTGATACAAACAAGAGTTAAGTTCCTAGGACATCTCGACATTATAATTGTTATAATGAAATGACTTTGAACAAGATAATGTTATTTGAGGGCCTTCTGTACTGCTCTGATTCCAAGAAGCTGGAGGAGTTGAAAAGTACAATATAAATACAGATTTCTGTGTCTACCTGCCCCTGAGGTTTGGGGTGGGGTCATGCCCAGATGTCTCTGAGGTGCCACCAGGCCTGGTGGCTATGGACACCTCTGCCGTGGACTATGAGGACCAGGAAAATTTCAAGGAAGTTTCTTTTTCTTTATTTTTTTTCTTAAAAAGCTCACCTTGGTGGCAGGTAGTGGTGGGCTAACAGGGCACAGACACCAAGTGGGAGGCCCGGCCATACTAACTGACCGTGGCCTGAGCCTCAGGTCCTCCTGGGGCTTCCCGTGGGGGCACACCTGTCTCGTCCATCCTGACACTTGGTGCTACCCTGTCTCCCGAGGAGTGAGCCTATTTCCTAGCAGCAAGGTGTCTCTCTTTCACTTGTAATTCCCACTGCCTGTTGCTGAAGAAAGATAACAAACCAGCATGTTTGTTTTTCATGAGAACACGGTCTCTGGAAGTCAGGACAGGGCCAAGGCCGACCAGACCTGCTCCGGTTCCTGCGAGCTGCCAGCTTCTGTGTCTGTCCCTCAGGCAGGAGCTTGCCAACTCTCCCTCCCCTTTTTTGGCATCAGACAGGCCCAGCTTCCATCCCAGCTGAAGTCCTCCAAGATGTCCCTACTCTTCAGGAAAACAGTGGAATAAAATTGAGGTGCCGCTGCGCTTACAAAATGCTATTTAAAATGTGTCCTTAATTAAAGCCGGGATTAGGCAAACCCATCTAGTGGTTTTTCTCCCCTCGGAAATGCTTCCCGTGCTCTGAATTTGAAGGACAAAATACAGCAATTCCTGGGCATATTGAAAGGAGCTGCATCTAAGCCACCCAGCCTCCACCCTCTGCGCCTCCCTTTTTAATGTTAATGTGGGCAATTCCAGGAAATGGGCCCGGCACAGTATTTACAGTCTTCATATCTCTACTCTGTCTATTTGGAGTCTCAGGTAAACATGCCCCCAGCGATGGAGCAAGGCTGAGTGCGAGCCCTGCAGCCTCTCCCGTCAATTGCCTCCTCTCCCAGTCTGATTAGCATCTCTGGAATCCATTGTGTACTTTTGGAGTCAAAGAACAAAAGACCCTGTGCGGGAACTTGACAGTAGTAAGTGCCCTACACAGGAAAAGCCTTTCATACGGGTTCTTTTCCAAACATGAGGAGGAAACTTATACTTCAAGGGTCATCTCACTCTGTCCATGGACACATGAACACTTTAATATATATGTATATGTTTATATATAAAGGTGGCTGTGTATGGTATAGGTAGGGCATGTGTAAATGTATTATTATTAGTACATAATTCCTCAGCTATAGTGTGATATAATTCATGAATTGCATATAAATACATTCCCCATAATTTGGAGTATTAAACACTAGGCTAACATTAGTACTGTTAATAGCTATAGAGCATTTAAAACGCTAATTGTCATTTTCCAGAGTCCAGGCACTGGTTTCGGAAGAGCCAGGCCACAGCTTACATTGTTGGAGCAGTGTGGCCAGCTGCAGGCTTCACCACAATGAGACCCATTGTTGGGTAAATGGAGCCCCTCAGGTGAATGTAATTATGCAAATCCTTCCCTAACTACCATTCCTCCCTTGGCCCTGTCCCCGGGCGGCCTCCCACCAGTGGGAACACTGTCACATTTCATTAGGGGAGGCCTCACTCATTTGCTGGGAGTGCCCCCTCACATCCTCAGTCCTGATGGCCAGAAAGAACCCGCTGCTGGCCCTGCCCCCGCAGGCCTGCCAAGCCCACTAAGGAGCTCAGCAGACAACCTGGTCCTTTGTGCCAGCTGACACGTTTCTTCACTACACACCAAACGTTGCAAACAGACCTTTCATTTCTGAAGGCGGCATTTACCCTCTGATTCAAGGCAGGTCTGCACACAGGGAATTCAATGCCAGAGGTCCGAGAGGTGGGATGATGGAGTGCCTTGGCTAGAGATGCTGGAAGTTCTACAGACCCAGGGTCAAGTGGTTTACACACACACACACACACACGTACACACACACTCTTCCTCATTTGGTCCTGAGCCATGCTCTGTGGTACTTGAGCTAAAGCTCCCCAGTCCACAGACCAGAGAGAACTGAGCTACGTCACTTGTTTATTGACACAACTAGAGACATACCTAGACACAGGGAACCTGGACAACCAGATCTCTTGAAAGTCCCGCCCTTTCAAATTTGCCTGAGTCACTCATTGTGCTGGGGTCATTTTCCCCACCTGTATGGTGATTTCCCACGGACACTGAAGTAGAGCTCTGCCTGCAAGTGGGTCCTGCATTAATGTTGAGGGAACTCGAACTTACACTAATCTCTGTTTGCTGTCTAGGACTGCCTCAACGAAGTGCAGATACTAGTTTAATTATTATATATATGTTATTACTAAATAATGATACTCATCAGCCCTTCTTTAAAAAGCCACCAGGAAGGGCTGCCAAGAAGTCACGTCCTGGGCATGTCCTACAGTCACTACCTGCAAACTAAACTTTTTTCATCAAAAATTGCAATATTTTTAATCGCAATAATTAATACTTATGTGGACCTAAAGATTTCTGAAAGCCACTTTTAATTCTCTGTAGTGTCATGATTCCATTCGGAAAGTTTTCTTGTTTCCTAAGTACCTGGTATGTTCTATGAAATATTTGTGTAAATAATAAGAAAAATAAATCCACTGAGAAAAGCACTTTTATTAAAAAAAAAAGATTACCTCAGTGAGGCAAGTGAGACATTGCATCCCATACATACATAAAACACACTTTCTGTCTTTCTAACTGGATAGGTGCATGAATTTATACAGTCCCAGCCACAGCCTGTACTGAGAGGTCAGGACTCTGGCTCTGCCCCAGTTCTCGTCCATATCAGCTTACGTAAGGCCGTGAATTCTTCACCAAGAACCAAATCATGCCAGTTGTACAATAGAGAACAGCAAATGATCTGCCAGAACTGTACTGGAAGTATCTTCAGGGTCTACAGTTAGTTGTTTACGTAAAATTCCTTTTGCAGTAATACTTTGCTAACTCGTAGCCACCACTTTCTCCAAGGCTCCTTTCGAAAATCTTCATGTCAGGCCCAGTGGACTCTGGGAGACCAGGGCCAGAGCTATACAACTGAATGGCGTCCTCGGAAAGCTAAATCATACTTTGCTTTTCAAGATATTCTAAAACCATTAATGTTAGTGCTCAAAAAAAAAACCCCACCAAAACACAACCCACATCGCAACTTTAAAGATTTTAATAACCTGTCAAAAAGGACAGTTTTGCAACTATGGGAGTGGAAGGCAGGAAATAGAAATCTCTTTCTTATGTTGTAGTTTAGGGCTGAGGTGTTAAAAGGAAACAGGCACTTGTAGCTTTTCACAGTTGAGGAGGCAAAAAAGCAGGTAGGGCTGTAAATCTGACATCTCTTCCACCTAAAGCTGTCAGTTCAGAAACGCTGCTGCCCACTGATCCTGAGCCAATGCAGCGGTTTCTGGTGTGGATAGAGGCTTTTTTTGTTTTGTTTTGTTTTGTTTTCTTTGGCTGCCAGGCTGACAGCAATGGAAAGCCTAGAAATGACAATTGAACAATAGAAAAAATCCGCCACGTTGTTATTAATCATTGAAAAGGAAAGCCCGTCCCCAGAGAGCAGCGGGACAAGCCCCCCGAGGGGCAGACAATCTCTGTGCCCTCCTCTGGGACCACACTGGGGAACTGAGTGCTCAGACGAGGGCACGGTGGTGGAGCCAGGAGGAAGCCAGTCCAAAGGCCAGAGCTTCCCATTTTCTTAGGAAAGGTGTCTGCTGTTCCTGGGGCGGATCCCACTGTTTTCAGATAAAGGCCAGTGGAGCAGCGTGTGCGAGAGTAACTAACACACGGTTTCTTTGATGGTGATGACTAATGCAACAAAGCGCCCAAACAGGACTCAAATCTCAATCCCTATCCAGAAGATCTTATCAGGAGCGTTTTTTGAAGTTTTCCTGGAAATACGAATACGAGGACCTGCACGGTCTTCTCTCTCGTGCATGTAGAAGGTGGATGCTTTTAGGCCTCTCCTGGCTTCAAAAAAAATAAGTAAACAAAGTGTTCATTTTTTCCTCTATTTTTTTTCTTGTTTATCCTTGTTCCAGAAACTTCCAAGGTCAGTTAAAAACTGATCTCATCATCTGGCCTGGAAGAGTTGGTGAGTGTATCAGCTTTCTCTGGAACAACTCTATATCCACATCACTAGGGGCAGGGAGATAAAGGGACAGCAAAGAACACTTGGAAGACCGAGGGAGTAAATCCCAACGACCTTCACCTTTGCAAAGTCTCCTGTGCTGATGATATTCCTGCCCCGTGTTTGCATGGTGGCTAATTCAATCTGTGTAAAGGACGCACCCTGCCTTCTTGTACTGGATATTAAATATTAAGTGGTTACTTGCCTTTTGTAGTTTACACAGTATTTCAAACGGCTGCATTGCACCATAACTTGATTAATGCCCTATTGTTTTCTTCCTTGCTTCCTCCCAACTTCTTAACTTCCTACCTTCCTTTCTGTCTTCCCTGCTTCCTGTCATAAATCCTGCCGCTTCTTATTTATTTTGGCTTTTTAAACCACATTTCCAGAAATGGGATGAAAAATGTTTTAATGTATACTTTTTTATTTTTAAGGAGGTTTATAATTTTAAGTCTTGTTGCTTGCTAATTATGCTTTTTCTAATCATTCATTCGTCTACTGGGATTTTGCTCATTTTCCTTATGAATTTGTATGAAAGAATTTACTGTATTTATGGTATTTGCTGTATACCTTTTTCACAGCCTTTCGTATGCTTTTTATGTTGGTTAAAAAAGACTTTTTTTTTGGAGATGTGAAGGCTTTCAATGTCTCTTCAGCTAGATCTACTGACTGATACTTTTGTGATTCAGTCTTTCACTGCTAAGGTTAATAAAGCCATCCAGCATTTATTATTTGTTATTGTTTAATAAATATTCAACTCTTTTTTTACAAATTAAAATATTTAGGTTTTTACTGTATCCTATACTCTGTGGTACAGGTATGAATGGATTTTCTGCCTAATCACTAACTATTAACCACCATTGATCTCCCTCCTGGTCGTTTGATGAGGCCTCCCTTAAGATGTGTTAAATTCTCACTGCTGCGCTGTGGGTGTAGTAACACCCACCGAGCTGTAAACATGTATTTATTGTTGCTAATAGAGGGCAGTGCTGGCTCCCCTTCTTAGTCTTTTTTTTTCTAGGGTACTCTTTGATATTTTAACCTAATCCTTCTTTGAAATGAAACTTAATATCGTATTATCAGATTTAAAAATATCACGGTGGGGTTTGATGGTATTTCTTTAAACCTGAGAGATTCTTTCTTGTTCCACTTGAGATAAGGTGAGTAGGATATTTTATTTGCTCAGAACGGCCTGAAGCAGACAGGAACGAACAGGACGACCAAATTATAGCCAAGAAGAGGATTCCAGAGCCATATTTGAGAAAAACGTCAAGAATCAGGTCCCAGGGGAGTGAGTTAGCCTTGAAGGTAGAAAGGGTGCTAAGAAATCTAGAACCCTGGAGATGAAGAATAAATCAGAAGACAGACTTTCACGTGATTATTGGTGCATAACCCAACCTCCGATTCTTCCTCTTAGTTCTTTCTAAGACTCCACCGAATCTCCCTCTGTGTCTGCAATGTCTTCCCAGGCCGGGCCACGCATTTCGTGAATGAGACAGCAGCTCTCAGAGCCGTGCGAAGACTGTCTCGATGACATCCCAGCGCCCGTGAGACTCCCATGTTGTTCAACGCGTTCTGCAGGAAGCTTGCGCACATTGTCAATGAATCTTTGATCTCAGTTTCTTCATTAAAGATTTTTGAATCAGCTGAAGAAACATTTGCTTTGTGGTATTCTGTAATATTTTGTTTTGAAATGTGTGCTTTTTTTGGAACCAACTGTAAGTCATAATATTTACTTTCAACTCTTTTCACATTTTTTTAAATCAGAAAGACATACACCCTTTTAACTGTAAACATTGTTTGCAAGGAAATAAACACTGTCAACAACAACATGTACATTCTATTTCCTGAAATCGAAAACAACAGAGACTAATGTGCCAGATCAGTCCCCCATTAATCTGTCTTGACTCAAACAGTGCTGAGTTCAAATACTTGATTTATGCATGTTTTCTCAATTTCTCCAGAGTTGCTTCTCTCCATTAGAAACTTTAAAAAAAATAAATAGCATCTCCATGAGTAAATATTATTTAAAGGAACAAGCATCAGATAGACAGAATGTCGCATCCCAAGATTATTTGAACTTTCTAAGGTATCTGCAAAATTCTGGTTGAAAATGTTTTGCTGTTCTTAATCTTTGGGGAGTGGTCATTGTAGACAATCATATTTTATCTGTCTATCGCATTCCTCTGGAGGAACTTCTCCTTCCCCTGCCTCTACCACGAGATCTAAGTGGTAGCAGCCATCGTTTAGGGAACCTCATATACTTGGCCATGGCGACTACTCAAGAGGAAAGTCTCTGAATTTGTTGAAGATACATAGAATCCCAAGGCTCTGACCATAGCCCTTGACCATGGAAAAGCCACGTGTAACAGCCACTCCTGGTTCTCTGCACCAGTTCCCGCAGGCACCCACTTTGCACGCCTGTGTCCCAGCTTTGCTGTGTTTTGCATCCGAGAGCTCGCACCTGTGACTCTCCTGGGGACTGTCCCAGACAACTGGAGAGGCTTGGCCTTCACACAGCACCTGCGAGCAAGTGCAGTGTCAGAGCGTCAGGAGTGTATGCTCTCCTGGTGGCCTGCAGCCAAGGACTAGCTGGTGTGGAAGTCTGAAAGTGCCTCAAACTTGTCTCACGTCCAGACAAACTCTGAGAGCTATTTGTACTCCAGAGCTCCCTGCAGGATTAGGCTGAACCTGAAAATGGCCCCAAACAGCACCCTGATTTGGTGTCTTTCCCCTTCCTGCCCAGCTCCCCTGATCCTTTTCTCCTGAAAGCACTTTCATTCTCAATTACTTGAACACACAGCCTCTTCCTTCACTGGATCTGCTCCTAGGGAGCCTGACCCAAGCCAGCCTTGACTCCAGCTGGGTCAATGTCTCTGCCTGAGATTTTTGCACCTGGAGTTGGGAGGTGGAGAGCTTGTCAGGGTGCACCTGCCGCTGCTGAAGTTTGGAGAGAAGGAAGCTCACCCACAGAAAGCAGCAGAGACAGCCCTGATGCTCATAACCCAGCCCCCAGCTGCCCCTCAGGCATCTCAGGACCTCTCCAAAGGTGTGGTTGAGATAGAAGACGTGATTCAGGTAGTTCAGCAGGGGTCCTGTCATTCACATCCATGAAAATCCCAACCAGTGTTGTGGAGACCGAAGAGCTTGCAAATGCTTACAGATGCTTTTGAAGGAAAACAGCACAGTTACTCCAAACTGTGCATGTAGTTTCTGAGATGCGCATTAGCAGATTCTCTATGGTTCGGCCCCACCTATGTGAGAACCCTCTAGGCACGTCTCACTGTATGAAGATTAAGCACCTACAGTTTGGCTTTTACCTTTTTCATCATAGTGCTTGCCTCCCTGGGTAGTCTCTTAAACATTTTTGAGAAAAACAGTAACTAGGACTTTTGTTTTGGATTTTCCCCCCAACCAAACACAGTTACCAATCTAGAGATCATAACTGATCAAGTTAATAAATATGAAAGTAAAAAAGGCATGTGCTAAACATGTTCATATTCAAAGATGTGTAAATGTTCGCAGGAACTGGAAGTTCAGGGGAACAAGTGGGCAGAAAGGGAGACAGGGTGCCATTGAGCTTTCATCTCACCCCGAGCCACACCTCAGTGCCTGTGGCTTCGCTCTGACTAGGAGAAAAGTGTCGGCACCGGCACAAGATCCATAGAATCCTGTCTGACGCTCCTGAATTCAGCCCCCTGGTTATATGCAGTTAAGTCAGTTCTCTCGCGTGTCTAAATGAAAAACACAAACACAAAAACACTTCTCTCAGGAGAATTAGGAAATCTGCTGTCTTCTCCCTGCCCTGCACCCCACAGCAGCCTCACCTCCACCCTACACTCAGGGCATTTTTAAATGTGTATTTATTGATTTTAGCGACAGATAGGAAATGAGAGAGAGAGAGCGAGAGAGAGAGAGAGATACTGCTTTGTTGTTCCACTCATGGATGCATCCATTGGTTGTTTCTTGCATGTGCCCTGGCCATGGATTGAACCCACAGCCTTAGTGTATCAGGATGGTGCTCTAACCAGCTGAGCTGCCCAGCCAGGGATACACACAGGATATATTCTATCAGAAGGATTAAGTGGCCCAACACCACTAGACCCACAGGGGCAGCACCGCATCCAGGGCCCACAGTTTTTCTTTTAGTCTCAGACCTGTGCTCAGATATTCCCCAGACCCTTCTCCAGCCCTGACGCTCCTCTCTATCATGACGGAAGCCCAGTGGGTGTGGACCTCAGGCCAGCCGGCAGCTGGACTTGCTGAGGGTGCTCTTGGGACATTTGCCTTCACGTCCCTGCATCTCACAGCAGACATTTGAGAACGGGCTGGGACTGGTTTGCACTAGTGCCTTGCCCCTGATAAGCTTCAGGAAGGCAGGGTTTCCACAGTGTCGGTTAGGAGACGAGCCAGGAGGCCACAAAGGTCTTCATGCCTGGCCAAATCCGCATTCTAGGATGGCAGTGTGGTGTACGCCCGGGGCTCTACATCCCTGTGGGGAACTTTTGGGGACCTGGGAAGATTTACTTCCCTCTGACCGTGTTATCTTCTACTTTATGAAAAGCTGTCTTTATAAAACATAAACTTGTATATATCCCCTGATTTTACCAAAGAGAAAGAAAAGAAAGCCAGACGCCCACACTTGATCATGCACTGGCAGCATCTTTCTGTTAACCACGCCATCGTCTCATTTTGACAGGCATACGCCAAACTTGACTGCTGCCCCCACCCCTGGGCCTTAGCTGAAACTCCTGTCACCTGACGACAGCTTTCCTTCTAAGCACTTCTCGAGAACAGACTGCTCACATTCCCTCCCCTCTTTAAACTTCACACCTTTTAACTACACAGTCATATGCTGCCCCATGACAAATTACCACAAACTCAGCAACTTCAAACAACACCCATTTATTACGAGTTCGCAGTTATGTGGCCAGCCCTCCAGGGGGGCCTGGCTGGGTTCTCTGCTCAGTGCCTCACTGGCTGAAGTCAAGGTGCTGGCCGGACTGAGCTCTTCTCTGCAGGTTCTCCAAGTTCATCCAGGCTGTTGGCAGAATCTAGTTTCTCGTGGTTGGTTAGAACGAAGGTCCTCGTTTTCGTGCTGACTGACAGGTGCGGACCACTCCGCTTCTAGAGAATTCTCCATGGTCTTGTATGGGACTCCTACATCTTTAAAGCCTGCAACAGGAGTCCCCCGCACACTTCCAATCTCTCCTACTTCCACTTCTGCTACTTTCTGGGGAAGACGCTCTGCTTTTAAAGGCTGACCTGTCTCGGTCAAGCCCACCAATAGACTCTCTATTAAGATCCACTAACTTGGAACTTATATGCGAAAATTCCTCCTATAGCAGCACCAAGATTAGCATTTGACCAAGTAGCTGGGGTACAGAAATCTTGGGGAGAGGGGCGTCTTTAGAATTCTGCCTACCCCAGGAACCAACTGAGAATAACTCAGCTGGGCCCCTTGGAGGGTCTTTTGTTCACACGGAATTCCGCTCCATATTCCAGATCTAGTGTGAGTGCTTTCTCCCTGGGCAACTTCAGCTTTGGGAGTTACTTGCTTCTTGTCATTCGGATTTTGTCTCTATGCTTTATCATCTTACTATGTCTTCTTTGAGTTGGGCTGTGGGAGGCTTAGAGATTTATCCTGCCTTCTTGTTAGACTGAAAATTATTTTTAAAGTCCATTTGTTGACACTTACATAAAGTCTAGTTATATTACCATAAGAGGGCCTTTGTGGTCTATAGTGCCCTGTGATGATAGATTCGATACCCACTGATTCTTTATGAATTGATTGGAGTTGTGTTGCCATTGTCATTGGTGTGTGTGTGTGTGCGTGTGTGCGTGCATTTTACCGGTGGGGCAGCATGGCCACTGAGCAGTCAGAATTGACACTGGCCATGAACGTCCAGTGCAGATACATTGTAGCCCTGCTGTGCTCCAGTGTCTAGGAGGCACTTTACAAAAGGCTATGGGAGATACAAAGACAAACGTAAGAAAGGTCTGACAGAAAATTCTTGTGGGAAAGATGAGCTACATATGTAAAGATAATGGAGAAATTTGTGTCAGAAGAGAGAGAAGAATAAAATGCTTTGCCAAGTCAGAGGGGAGCGAGATTGTTTCCAGCTAGGGGACCCAGAAGGCCGCATGGGAGTGCAGCTCACAGGGAGCTTCCCACGGAGCCCAGGCCGCCCGGGGCTTTCGTCTCGACCATCTGTTTATCCAGATGCTGCTGGGGCTCCCGCTGTACCACGCGTGCCAATGTGCTGGCCAACTGGAAACGGGACTTTCCCGTCTAATTCAGGAGCAAGTGTTTTCTCAGTTACATCTACTTGTGATTGTTTAAAAATACACCATGACATCAGGACATCAATTTCACGGCATTAAGACACTCAGAGATACCCAACTTGTTGCTATATATTCAGGTACCATGACATTGGTTTTCTCTAAAATATCTTTGTTTCGGGTTCTTACCTTCTGATGGGCAATCCTGAACCAGGATTTGGTCCCTGGCTGCACAGCTGTTTTAAAGAGGAAGGTGTGCTGAGCCGCTCTAGGAGCATCTTCCCGGGTAAAAGTAAGTGATGTGGTGGTTGCTTTGATAGCCTGTTGGTAGATGTGGCTATAAGTATTTGGTTCCCCTCTCATGGTGATTCTGTAGCTCTTCCCATCAAGAATTGAAGTCTGTTCTACCTCCCTGTGACTTTGGGCTGACCTTGTGGCTTTCGTTGACCAACAGAAGACAAAGGAAGTGACTGAGCCCTGGTTTCCAGAGACTGTGCCCACCTGAGCCCTGCGCCTCCAGAGCCTCCAGAGCCGCTAGGCGAACAAGCCCAGCAGCCCTGCACCAGCCCCAGAGGCCAAGCTGGACTCCGGATGCTGGAGGAAACCCCGCTGAGAGCAGCAGGAATGGGGCTCACAGGAAATAGTTCACGGCTGTTCATTAGCACACGAAGCTTGGGACTGCCTTGCTCTGCCGCCAGGGTTCCATCTCTCTCCGGAGGCAGGTTAAGAGGGCAAATCCCACTCTGTTCTGTAGTAGCAATATTAGTGATTGGGGACAAAGGTTTCTCACAGGAGCTTAGACAGCGTGACGCATTTTATTTGTTTCAATATTGGGCAAATTACCTTTCTGTGATAGGTACACACAACTTTTATATAATTTACTTAAGAAGTACAGTTAAAAGTCACCGTATTTTATTTCTATCTTTTTTTCCCCTGAGAGTGAAAAAAACATTGAATGAATGATGAGTTTCAGGGGGCTTCCAAAAGGGCCACGGTGCTATTTACACAGCAGTGGCCACGCTTGGGGGTGTGCGGGCTGGGGAGGGAGCACGTCTGAGACATCTGGGTGACAAAAAAAGTCGTCTTATTCTTTTTATGAGTAATATGCATAAGGTACTTTATTCTTTACAAACATTATAACTGAAAAATGTGGGTATTATCCCTCCCCCCGCCCCATCTTACACATGACAAAACCAAGGCTCAGAGAGATGAGTGACCTGGAAGAGACCGTCCGACACCGCAGCCCACACCTCTCCGCGTGTGACTTAGGTGAGCAGTGGTTTGGAATTTGATAGGATGTTTCATTTAAGATCTTCAGGATGTTAATCGCATCTCCTTTTGCATGAAATTAATGTCTTTGATTTGGGAAATATTGAATAGGAAGATAAGTAACTCTAACAAGTCATTTAGTTCAAAAAATACAAAACTTTTACAGTCTTATCCTCATGCTTAGCTTTCTAGTGTTTATAATCTACAACTAAACTCACTGTTGACATTGTGTCCATCTTTCCCCCCAACTTTTTGCGACTATTGTAACATCCAGAAGTGTTGAAATAATGTTAAAGCAAATAGGTATATACTCACTGCTAGATTTTTATCATCGATCTTTTACAATATCGATGATAAAATATTAATTATACAATTTACTTGCTCTATCACATCATCTACCCATGTACCTATTCCTACCCACCTGCCAATTCTGTATTCGCCCCTAGTCAGACCATTCAGTAGCCCAGCACAAAATACTGTCAAGAATACTGCTTTGTGAGCCAAGTTTGATCGCTTTGCCTCAGCAGCAGGGTCTGCATACAAAACCACTGATGATCTGAAAGCCAGCTTCGAAGGAAGGGTGCCAATTAAAGCGCCAACTGCAGTCAGTTTCAAAATGACATGCACAGTCTGAAGGCAGGCACTGCCTGCCTGCTGGTAGCAAGGGTTGGCGAGAATGCAACGCTTGCCCACTGGCCCAGAGAGTGTTCCTTTTACTGCAACTCTACTTCTGAGTCATAGTTTGGGGCCTTTTTCCCTTCTTCTCTCTTCTCTCCCTTACTCCTTCTCTCTCTCTCTCTCTCTCTCTCCTTAGACTTCCCTCTCAACAGTGACATAAGTAAAAGAAGACATGCAGGAAACCCTGCAATCATGGATGTGGAAAGGTAGGAGATCACCCTGTGACTCTGTCAAAGGGCCCTGCGCCCAGATGAAAGGTAAAGTCACTGATGGAAAGAAGAGGCAAGGCACCTCCAGAAGAGTGATACAGCTGGACGTTAGAAGGAAAGGTGATCAATGTGTGCCATGGGGGGTGGGGACAGCGGGTCCTGGAAACACTCCACTACTGGTTTAAGACCATGATACCCACCACGTAGCCTGGTCGCTGATTTTCTGTCCCTGGAACGTGCCATTTCATGCCTTATTCCACTCACTTAATACAAGTATTGAACCAAGGATTTGAAACTTGCAGGTTTGGGAGGTCCACAAATTCCAATGTCTGCTGACAGCTTTTGTAAATTGACTGGGGATGTCCTGTGGCTGCTGAACTCTGGCTGAAGGGGTTTTCTCCAGTGAGTGAAGCCCTATGACTCCACTTCCCCCAACCCCTCTGCTAAAACCACAGCCACCTTGTTTGGGGATAAGCAGATGTTCATAGAATGTTACTACTTACCAAGAGAGCACTCAGAGGGGGCATTGGAGGAATAGAAAGAGGAAATTTTGGAGGAATTTAAGCAACTCTCTTGTAGTATGAAGAGTACAGGAAAATTCTACTTCACCTAAGTCTGTTATTAATGTAGTACATCATTTATGAATTTCCTGATGGACAAGATTACTTGCACTTTGACTTGAAAAATGAGGGTCTTCAGTAATAGTTTGTAGAAAAGAATCCAGAAACTAAGCTCAGGATGAAAACAATCATGTCATCTTAATTGGCTAAGGAGATAGTATAAGGCTTATGACCAGTGGGAGAGAGATGGATGGGGGTTTGCTTGGGGCCCTCATGGTGGGAAGGTCTGTAGAACCACAGTGGACAGGAGGAAATAGCCACTGAGCTGTGGGAGTGGAAGCCTCCCAGGGTGATTGGACCATCACAGCTGCCATGATATCCCAGACACCCTCAGTTCTCCACAAGACCCCAGTCTGATTGTGCCTTTGCAGTCTTAGCAGCTGAAGGAACTGAAAAGGGGAGACCTTCTTGTATTCCAAGGTGCTCACTGTATGTGTGTGGGAGGAGCAGAGGGATAAGCTATGTAATCTTTGCTCACAGTTTCATGTCACTCCTTTTGGAAGCATTGGGATCTTAGATATATTAGAAATAATATAATTTTATAGTTGATTAATAGGCTATGTTTATAGTCAGTAGTTGCTATGGACTGGATTGTAGCCCCTCAAAATTTGTCTGTTGAAGCCCTAACCTCCGAGGTGACTGTATTTGGAGATAAGGCTTTTAGGAGGTAATTAAGGTTGAATTAGGACCTCACCTCGAAAGGGCGAGGTCCTAATCTGCTAAGATTGGTGACTTTATAAGAAGGTCAGAAATGCCATGTGAGGACACAGAAATGCCATGTGAGGACACAGTGATAAGTGTGTGGCCATCTTAAGCCAGGAAGAGAAACTTCACCAGAACCTGACCATGCTGATCACATACTTTCAGCCTCAAGAGTGTGAGAATATAAATTGCTGTTAAGCCACTCAATCTGTGGTATTTTGTTATGGCAACCGAAGCTAATTAATACAGTGGTAATAAGATGGAAGTAGGAACCTAAGATCTGACTCCTGGTCAAACACTTTTTGCTCTTCTTTTTATCTGTAACCAGTGCTCTCACTTATACACTGTTCTCTCTCTCTCTCTCTCTCTGTCTGTCTGTCTGTCTCTCTTTCTCTCTCCCCCTCCTATCTCTACCTATTTATCCATTTTCCCAAGTGAGTGTTCTCTTCCTGAATTCCAGCGGATCTAGTGATGATCTTAGAACTTGACAACATGGAATTTAAAAGGGGTTTTTCAGAGGACTGAGAACTGTTAGGCTATGGGATTTCTATGTGCTGCTATGGTGTTCCTTGTTTCCCTTTCACAGTATTGACATTCACCCTTGAAGTTCTGCATTTCTCCCCAGAGCATAGAGAACATACATACAAGCCTGTTTGTCTTGTCCACTGCTGTAGCCTTACCACCTAGCATGGAAGAATCATCAACTTTACCTTCTGTCACAAAATTCTCCCATTTATATGTTCAAACACATTCGAGAAAGACTCATTATGTGCTGGGTACTGTGCCCATGGAAGATGGTAATAGCATAATGTTTCTCAAACTGTGGATCCTGAACCAGCAGCATCAACCTCACCTTGTATGTTGCCACCTAATAGGTAGCCAAGATTGAGAACTACGGAGGTAGTGGGAAGCCTACAGAGGGAAAATGGGATTGAAACTGAGCACACTGAAAGGGACCAAAGTATTAGGTTGAGTCACATAAAGTTGCCATACTTGTAGGTCAAAATTTGTCAAATGTTGGCAATTAAATATTGTTTAACCTAATAGATGTTCTCAACTCTCAAACAAAACAGTCGTGGCATGTAACCAACAAGAGGGCTGAGGAAATGGAGAAATCATAAACTCAACTAGTCTGTTTAACTAGAGCAGAGTTCATGATCTTCACCACTAATAATAGCTCTGCTATTGTGATTTTTTATTACTCTTTCTCCAGGGCTGGTGCCACAGATTTTTTCTGAAAAGCACCTGATAATGTATATTTTAGACCTTGCAGGCCACATGGTCTTTCTTGTAACTACTCAACTCTGCCATTGTTGTGGGAAACCAGCCATAGACAAGGTGTAAGTAAAAGGGCATGGCCGTGTTCCTATAAAACCATATTTACTAAAACAGGCAATGGGCCAGATTTGGCCAAAGTCCATAATTTTCCAACCCCAGTTTGATGGCATGGACTTTCCACGAGAGTGCTAGAGAATAGATGTAAGTTGCCCACGACTTTTGCATGATGAAACAGCTGGCTAGTCAAGTTAGGTAAAGTTATATGAAGTAGCTGTAAGACACAGAGAGCTTCCGTATGTAGAGTAGCTTTCAAGTGATACAATAGAGTATTGTCGAGCTCCTTGGAATAGAAGGGCTCCCACATAAGCAGCAATTGTGAGGCTTGGGGACAGAGATAGAAAGAGCTCTGAAGTGAGGAAACTCCTCTTCCCCTCTTATACAATTGGTGATTAGCAAACTGCTATGGCTACCATAACAAAGTACCAGAGACTGAGTGGCTTATACAACAGAAATTTATTTTCTTATAGTTCTGAAGGCTGGTAGTCTGAGGTGCGGGTATTAGAAGGTTAGTTTCTTTTAATACCCTTGTCCTCAACTTGCAGATGACTGTCTTCTTCTTGTGTCTTCACGTAGTCTCTTTCTGTGGGTCTGTGTCTTCAACCCTTCTTATAAGACATCAGTCATGTTGGATTAGGGCCCACCTACATAGCCTCATTTTAACTTAATTACCCCTTTCAAGGCCCTGTTTCCAAATATAGGCACATTCTGGTATGCTTGAGGTTAGAACTACAACACATGGGTTTGGGGAGGTGTGCATAATTCAGCTTTTAACAACGATGAGAAGCTTTACCTTTATGAGCAAGACACATGTCAAATAAATCCTCTAAAATCACCCTAGCTTCCCATTTGCCACATCTGAATGACTTTACTCACTCACAGATGGTGAGAGCTGAAAGGAGCCTGCAGTTGAGCTTATCCAAGCTCATTTTATAGCTGAGGAAACACAAACCCGGAGGGATGGAGAGGTTCACCATCATCACAGGGACAGGTGGAGGTGAGACTGTGTAGAGCTGCAAACTCACATTCTTTCATGGATTTTCCAAATATTGTTCGAGCACCTACCACATGTGGAGGTCAGGCGCTGGAGAAAAAAGGGGCTTCCCACCCTGAAATGGTTTAGACACCCACCAACCCATGAGCCATAATTAATTATGTGGCTTTGATGTGACTGGGGAAAGCAGACAAAGTTTGTGGCAGGCTGAACACTTGTTGGTTTTATTACTCATAAAGAAGTAGGAGTATTTTTTAAGATTTCTGGTTATAAATTCCAAGCTCTTTATTTTATGGTATCATCAATTATAAGGCTCTGTGGATTTAATAACAATTTTAAACATTTTATTTATTGATTTTAGAGAGAGGGAGGAAAGGGGAAAGAAAGAGAGAAACATTAATTTATTGTTATTCTTATTTCTACATTCATTGGTTGCTTCTTGTATGTGCCCTGACCAGAGATTGAACCCACAACCTTGGTGCGCTGGGATGACACTCTAACCAACTGAGCTACCCAGCCAGGGCCAGCAATTTTCAAAGAAAGAAAATTCAGGCTATGTTAAAAGATATAGCCTGGTGTCAGAATGTTTAAACATACCTGGAGTAGGCCATTTTCTTAGTACTTGGGGGGGGTGGGGTATCCAAGACCATATTGCTCTACCAGTAATTTGAAAATTATACGTATCAAATTATGTATAGTTTTGAATTCTACCTTGCATGGGAAGTGCTCGATAAATCTTTATTGAATAAGTGAGTTAGGTTCTTGTCAAGTAATCTCTCACCTGTTATTTTTATTCTCTGATTTATATATTTATGCCCTTCCCACCCCCCTCCCCACTCATGGTCAATTGGTTGAGTTTCCCAATGGAGTGGCATTAATTCACATCTTCAATGTACTGTATCTAACCAGAATACGTTTCTAACATCTTTTCATTTTGGTCAATTTGAAACCAGGGAGAAACATTGATTGGGGATGACCTGAATAAAGCCAAGTATCTACTATCACACCAGTGGCCACCTTTGTAGTGTCCTCAGCCTGTCCACTTGGCTGCGGCTTGCACTGACTCAGACACTGGCCAATGAAGGAAAGGCAGGAGATGTTCCCATTGCTGGGTATGCGGGGCCATTAAAGAATCGGTGGGTGGATTTACATTCTTTAGAAAAGTGACTGAACGAAAACAAACCTTAGTTTTGTCCTGAACATCTACCACAAAACAGGCTAAGGATGATTTATTAACTTACAAATACATTTCAGAGGATGTTTTCCAGCAGGAAAACCTCACAATTCTAAGTATTCAGATGTCTTCGAGCTACTTTGAATTTTTGTTTTTGATCTCAGGACTTCCAGATGCTTTGTAACCATATACAGGATTTACAGAATTCAATAGTTCCTCCATTTAAATAGAAATCCCAAGGCACGGAGGTGTAAAGTGAGTTGCACAAGGGTTTTCCTGCAAGTTGATTAGAGCCTGGTTTAGAACCAGGGACTTCTGGATGAAAATATTCTTTTTGTTTTGTTTTGTTTTGTTTGTGTGCTTAAGCTTCTTGCGATATAAATTCCCTTTGCTAGATCATGCCCAATAAAACCATAATGTTAAAGAGACATATTGGTTGTAAAATTATACTTCCTTACATACAGTAAAAATCAACAAAAAGATAGATCTGAAGGTTAAGGTTCGCTTACATTAAAATACCTGTAATATAGTGATTCTCTGCAGTTAGGAAACTCTACTTACAGTTAGGGCTTAACACATTCCTCATATGCTATAGAACAGTGGGTATTATAATAAAGAATTATGGGGTTTACAGGAGTTGAAAGCTATGGGTAGTGCTAGAAGGAAAACACAGGGTTGGGGGTGTAAAAGGTTTTGCCCAAGGCAGGGTCCACTGCCTTGGTCCACTCAGACCACGTACATAAGAATCACCTGGAAGCTTGTTAAAACATTCTGTGCTGGCTGGTGTGGCTCAGGATAGAGAACTGGTCAGCAAACCAAAGGGTCACTGGTTCAATTCCCAGTCAGGGCATGTGCCTGGGTTGCCGCCAGGTCCTCGGTTGGGGGCATGCAAAAGGCAATGTTTCTTTCACACATTGAAGTTTCTCTCCCCGTCTTTCTCTCTTTCTTCTCCTCTTTCTAAAAATGAATAAATACACTTGGCTGGTATAGCTCAGTGGGTTGAGTACCAAATCTATGAACCAAAGCGTCACCAGTTCAATTCCCAGTCAGGGCATGTGCCTGGGTTGCGGGCCAGGTCCCCAGATGGGGCACGTGAGTGGCAGCCACACATTGATGTTTATTTCCTTCTTTTTCTTTTCCTTCCCCTCTCTCTCTGGAAATAAAAAAACTCTTTAAAAAATAAATAAAATCTTAAAAAAAAAAACATTCCTAGACCTACAAATGACTCATGAATTAGAAGCCCAGAAGGTGAGGACAAGAATCTCCATTTTAAACAAGTCCCCAGTGTGCTTCTGATACCCCAAAAGTCTGAAAACCAATGGACAAGAAAATGTGTTCTAGATTAGAGAGTATTAATAAAATAAGTCTAAAACTAAGCCAATGATACCTTTAAAAACAAATATTAGATGGATTCATTATTGGACAAAACATGAGGCAAATCAAAGATTGTACCATATTTTAAAAATTCAATGGGAGATTTGGTGTTTCAAAGCCACAAGGAAGGTTTTATATAAATTACTGTTTATTGGTTGACATAGTCTGCTCTTGAAGGAGAAAAGTTTGATGCAAACAATTCTTTCTATACTGAATTATATACAATAAAATGTGAAAAATCTCGTGTATACTTCAGATCAAAGGATTTTTTTCAGTAAGAATTTCTGGAATTAAAGCACATTCTTTTGAAATTAAGAAGCAATAGGAAATGTACTGTGTAAAACCCAATTCATTGGGTGTAAGACTTAAACTGCAAACCTGAGGTTTAATTTTATACTGTCCATGAAAGAGGGATCTGAACATAATTATATGATGATCTGAACATAATTATATTCAAATAATTATATGAATAATTATTCATATAAATCAGGTATAAATTAATAACTTCATGTCCCTGCCTAAGACCACTTATTAAGTCCCATACCTCTCAGGACCAAGCTCTCGCTTTTTTAAAGAACATCTTCTGGGCTTCCTGCTCCCCCAGGCTTCCCTTCCCGTCACTCCTCATTCCCACCTCTGACACCACCATTACCTTCTCCTTGCCAGAAACCCTCCCTCTCTCCTCCTTCCCAGCAAGCAGGGAGCACGTCACACACACTGTGCCATTACTGTCATCACTGACAGTAAAGAAAAGTGGACATGCTTAAAATATACACGTGTATTTTCAAGGCACCGCATTCAGGTATTTCTGAGCACTCGAGTGTAAGGGAGGTAATAAAGTAAAGGGAGAAATCAAAGATGACACATTTTTGGCTTGAGGAATGAAAAAAATAATTAGGAAATTAGGGCTAATTACTATGAATGAGAAAACTAGAAGCACTGGGGGATTAGAAATTTTGTTTGGTTTAGACTAAGTGTAAGACGCTTATGTGGGGAGGATGTTAACCTGGAATAGGACACAGGAGTCTGCGATTCCAGAAGATGGAGATGGTATTTAAAGCAGCAGCAACAATGCAATCCCGCCGGGAAAACAATACAGAGGAAAATGGCCACTTCCCGGCCGCGGGCAGGAGAGTAGCAAACAGAGGAAACCAGCGAGGAAGGAGGAAAACCGGGAGAGTGGTGCCCCGAAAGTGGTTCTAGGAATTGGGGGTGTCAGTTCTGTTGAAGAATGCTGAGAGGCCAAGTAAAATGAAGCCTAAGAAGTGACCCCAGGATTTGTCAGCATGGAGGCCATTGGTGACAGGGACAGGACGGGCAAGGTGGAGCAGGGACGAAGAAAAGTTCGTGCGGCGTGGACTACCAACGAGAGAAGATCCTTTCCGCCCTAGCTGGTGTAGCTCAGTGGATTGAGCGCAGGCCTGTGAACTTGACGATCGTGGTTCGATTCCCAGTCAGGGCACATGCCTGGGTTGCACGCCAGTTCCCAGCAGGGGACGCACGAGAAGCAACCATACATTGATGTTTCTCTTCCTCTCTCTTCCCCTTCCCCTCTAAAAGATAAATAAATAAAATATTTTAAAAAATCCTTTCTAGGGGCGTCCAAGCATTTTGGCATCTCTGGGCCACACTGGAAGAAGCAGAATTATCTTGGGCCACACATTAAATGCAATGTAACACACAATCACACACACACACACACACACACACACACACATCTCATAATGTTTTAAGTAAATTTTAAGTTTTATGTCGGGCCCCATTCACAGCCATCCTGTGCTGCACACGACTCGGGGGCCACGGTGTGGGCACCCCTGCAAGCAGTCACGCTGCGAGGAGGAGCGGATGACCGGATCCGTGTGATGGTGTTGATGCGGGAGGAAGGGGAACTGGCTTTTACTCCTGGGAGATGCAGACCCCACTGGTGTGGTAAGATGACTTTGGAGGAAGATGTTACGAGGTTGGAGGAAGAGACAATATCTGCAGGACGAGGCCCTGGAGGATACAAGGGGATGGCTTTGTGGAGACCAGGTTTTTCCCCGGTTCTAAGAGTATCATTTTAATGAAACAAAAAGTTCTTCACTGCACATATTTCTCATTTTGGGTTATCAGTCTCACTAGCAGCTGGGAGATACTTCGGAATCTCCTCAGCATGGGTCCTGTCCTCCAGTGTTGCACGTGTGGACACAAGCTGAACACATAGTAACTCGAAAGGACAACCTGCCTTTGAGTAGTCAGTGATACTGTTTCAGTTTATGTTACTACTGGAATCTCTGCTGCAGAAAGCAGAAAGACTAAAAAATGGCCAGGATAAATCAATGTTTTAGAGATGCTTCTGAAATGGGAGTTTTATGAATGCGAGTATTTGTATATAAAATCTACATTTACACTGCTTTTGATGAGTTTAGTGATTATAAAGTTTAGAAACTTTCCAGTTTCTAGTTATTGGTTTACCTACTTGCTGGGAAAGTAAGTATTTACTTCTGTTCTGTACAGTGCTGAGTTCGCCCTTGCCATTAGTTTAATAGTGACGATAGGGCCGCTGAGTTTCATTCTGCAATCGGCAGTGCACACTATTGGCCAGATGAACATCTGATCTACTGCATGACCTGTATCACGTCATTATGGAAAGCATATGTAATAACAAACACATTGGTATGGTGCACTGTCTAGCACATGCATTTCACAAGAAAAAAGGCACAGAGGTTAGTGACTTGTCCAAGTTCAAACTGCTAGTTAAGTAGCAGTCAGCACCTGGAAAATACTTTAAGAGTGCATGAGTATAAAAAGCTTCCTAACACTGGGATGGTATATTGTTACCTATTAGAAACACAATCAAAGAATACTGAAGTTTTGAAGACTAGTCACCAGGGGTGACAAATTCTTGGCTCTAGGGACACCAAGGGCATCATGCATGTGAGAATCCCAGTCTGAGTTGAGAGTGACTGAAGGAAGTTATAAGGACCCGTGTGAAAGGGATACTGTAGTGCAGTGAAAAGAACACAGGGCTGAGACACGGAAGCCAGGGGACGTTCATCTGTAACACAGGGAGCTGGGCTGGGTAACTTGGCCGGGACCCTCTGTCCTTGCCCCAACAGATAAATGTCCTTTGGCTCTGCCCGAGGAGGCTGGCTGGCTGCCTTACATCCAGGCGCTCTCTCACTTCTGGTTGGTTCTGCCAGTGAGGAGAACCCTTGGCAGAGATGGGAGGGATAGGGAAGGGAAGTCAAGGATTATACTTGGCCGTCCCTGTAAGGTCTCCAAAGGTCATGGCTCCTCCCGAGGACTCTTGTTTTCTCTGACTCTCCTCCCCCTGCACAAGGCAGAGTTCTTCAGGCTTGCACCCGTAGGCATGCACTACTCCTGTGGTCCTCCTATTCCCTGCCCACATCTGTGGCATCAGTACCCTTGTAAATGAACTCTCCTTGGATTAGCCCAATTTCAATGCTGCTAGAACTACTGAACTTGGTATTCCTGCTCTTCCTTCTCCAAAGTAATGATTCTTGGCTTCTTCCCATGACATTTAGATGGTGTGCACATGAACAGAAGAAAGAAGTCTGAGTTCCCTCCATTTTTTAAAAAAGTATAACTAACATCCACGATCACAAGTAAGAGAGCCGTCAAAAGTAAGTAAAATAAGACCAGAGCTTTATTTCCTTCTGAGGCAGTTAGTACACTGTCATACCAACAGGTCTGGGCTAGGCACTGTGCACCAAATACTTCCAAAAGACCCAAGACTTCTCACAAGCTGCAAACAAAGGTTACGTGTGGCAGTTCTGAAACCAGGCACTTGAAAACCACGAGGAATGGCGAACGACACATGGTAACTCCCAAATTAAAGAAGAGGGAGGTAAACTCAAAATAAAACATAGAACACCACTAACATAGATCTCCCAAAATAACAGAAGTGCAACACATGCTCTCATAAACCAAGAGTAACAATAACAACAACAACAAACCAGGAACAAAGGCAGAAATCTCCCAAATAAGTTTCCCGATGTATTACAAAAGGAAAAAAAAGGATATATATAAAAATAAAAAAGTCTGACAAACTAGTGCATAGTCAATTACCAATCACCAAGGTTTTCTTTCTCTCCCAAGCTCTACTGCCCCTCACACTAGCAGCACGTCTACAGGCTAAGAGCGTAGCAGCAAAACGTATTTCCCATTTGGCATTTACAAAATTAAATTACTGAATAAAAATATAAATCTTTTTATAAAACTATTTCATACAGTGACACCTTTTAGAGCAAGCTAACAAAAAAAACTCATAAAATGGTTTGGTACGAGAGATGTACTTCCAATGTTGTGAACCATAAATGAGCATTTACAATCTCGATTAGTTGCCCTGGGGCACTGAAACCAACATTTATAGTAATGCATTGTGTTTAGTGACTGAGAAAAGTGAAATATTGGAGGACCTTCTTGTGCGTAAAATTTCAAAAACCTCACTATGAAAAAAATATGGATCTGTTGGATCTTCTAGACTATAGGTAAATTGCTTTCTGTTTCAAAAAGATCTTCACTACCATCTTAACAACTGACTACAATTCATTACCTAATAATTTAGGTAAGACTGCTATTTATTTTTTTTAAAAAAATCATTTTAGTTGGCTGAAATCCGGTGAGACTTCGTCCAGCTAAACTGCACTTGGTGCCGGTCTCGACTGTTGTACCACAACAAAAATAGGTTCTTCTCCCATTTACGAAAAGTCCCACACAGAGGATGGCTGCACCCTACGCAGACCTGAAGTGTTCTGAAACCATAATGCTTCTGCGGGGGCATCTCACATGACCAGAGTCCGGGTGGAGAAGGCGTTCGCGTATTTCCGAGCCTGACCCGAAGCCGTCATCTGATCTTCCATCTTCCCACAGGACGCAGCTTCCCAGGCTCCGCTACAAGGCTGAAGAGGGAAAGACGAGGCAATAGCAAGGTCAGACCGAGAGCAGAGTCGAGCCCGCACGCGAAGGCCCAGTCCCAGCAGAGCAGCAGAGGGAATTCTGACCGCCAGGTAGCAAGTTATGAACGCCAGGGAGCCTCTGTCAGATAAAACCTTAACTCTCTGACAACCAGGGATCCAGCATTCTTTTTAAAATACTTTATTTTGTTTTATTTTTTATAGAGAGGGGAAGGGAGGAAGAAAGAGAGGGAGAGACATATTGATAGGAGAGAGAAACATTGATTGCTTGCCCTTTTGCGTACACTGAAAGGCACCCCGACTGGGGATTGAACCCGCAACCCAGGCACGTGCCCTGACCAGGAATCAGCCCATGACCTTTCGGTTTGCGGGTCATCACCCAACCAACTGAGCCACACCAGCCAGGGCAGGAGAGCTTACTTTTTAAAGACACACTGGAAGATATAGGAAAGGACTACTATCTAATGGCAGCATCCAGATCCAGTTCCCAAGTTTGGCACTTAACACACACGATCTCAGGTGCACAGCACAACTACCCTGCGAGGGAGGCCCATTCCCTCCTCAGCTGGGCAGGACACGGAGACGCCGAGTGGAGAGAACATGCCCAAGGCCGCTGTGAGGGCATGCAGGGAAGGGGCATCGAATCCAGGTCTGTCTTGAACAGCCCTGGTGGGAGCAGTTCATTCAAACTAAAATATATATTCCCTGTGCCTTACTTTGTTCTCCAAAGGATGTCAAATGCTTACAAAATAAAGCCATGAATGAGGCAGGGTCACAGGTAAATGTACTGAAAGTTAACCACATGAAGATGGGGAGAGATTTGTACACAAAACACTGGCCATGAAGTGCAATGTACCTGCTGGATGGAAACCTCAACCTGGGCCCTGAGCTCTCCAGCAGTCAGTGTAAAGAGGGAAATAAAAACACAAGCAGATATAAGATCTGATGTTTGAAAGCCCAAAACGAAATCAATGGTATTTATTTATTTATCTATTTATTTTAGAGAGAGGGGAAGAGAGGGAGAGAAACATCGATGTGAGAGAGAAATGTCACCATTTGGTTGCCTCTGAACCTGCAACCCAGGCATGTGCCCTGACCAGGAATGGAACCAGTGACCTTTCACTTTGCAGGACCCACCAACCAAGCCACACCAGTCAGGGCTGCATCGGCAGTTTTTAAAAAGCACAACTATTCCTGGTATTGATGTCAGAGATTTTGCTTTCCATGGAAGAAAACAACAACAAAAAAGGCCTCTGCTCTCTAAAGCTCCGAGTGCCCATTAGGAGATAAGATGAACACACGTGAAATAGGCAGAGCGATGCAGGCGGTGGGAAAGGAGCTGGGCCCAGGTGAGGAGGACGTGGGGGACACAGAGGAACGGCCAGGGCCATGCTCCAGGGCAGCGATTTTCAACCTTTTTTGTCTCATGGCACACACAGACTAATTTACTGCAATTCTGTGGTACACCAAGTACTATAGTTTTTGTTTATCCGACAAAATAATAGGTATAATTTTGATTCATTGACACCAGATGACTATTACTGTTATCATTTTATTTGACAATCTAAGAAAAAAGGTCTGTGCCCTGACTAAACACTCAGATATTGCATGTTTTAAAAATCCTCGTGGCACGCCAGGGTGCCTGCTGAGGCACACAGGTTGAAAATCGCTGCTGTTGGGACAGGGCAAGAGTAGGCAAGATTTAGGTAGACAGGGGAGAGAGGAGTGTAACCCAGGTGGAGAAATGGCATGAAAGGGCCAGGAGGCCGACATGTGTGCGTTGTTTGTGGGAGGGGCTGGGTGGGAGGGAGGGGAGGAGCAGAGTGGACTGAATGACAGCACCCAGCCGGCGGGCGCTACAGGCCTCCCCTGCTCCCAGTGCTTCACACGAGTCATCTCATCCAGTTCTCACACCGAACACATCACACATCGCATCTGTTTACAAACCAGGCAATTTCAAAGGAAGAGAGAATTTAGGGCATGTCCTCGAGGTCACCCAGCTAAGAAGTGAGAAGCAAGAATGCAAATTCGGGCCCTAGTAAGCATAAGATGCTGCTTCTGTTCCAGCTCTTATCAGTGGAAAATGGTGGGCAGCAAGGCCTTGGAACGTAGGAAGAGTGTATATACGGTTTGTCGAGGTTGTCAGACTTTTAGCCAAGAGGTATGATAATTCTGAATGAGCGTGGTATCTGTATGGTGATGGGGTTTCCTCAGAGAGTGGCTGGAAAAAAATGTCAGTCACATAAGGTTTCTAGTACCTTGTGTCTAACTTGGGAACTTTCATGGGGCACAAACTGGGTTTGCCCACTTCCACCCGATCGGCCATGCCATCTCACCACCAATGTCAAGGGCACTGGCCGTGTTTGCACGTTTACTCTGCTCAGAGGATGGACGTGGAACCAGAACTACTGTGTGGCAAGGTGGAGTGTCGCAGAGTTTTCCTGGAGCTGTGGTTCACAAGGATGACAGGACAAACATGACAGAGGGCCTGACTCTGCCACTGAGCCACACTGAATGTTCTCCTGAACAAAGGTCACCAGGGTGGTTACAGCTCTCTACGAAGTGGTTCTGAATAAGGGATGTTTCTCTGGTGTGTATCTGTCCACCAAATTTCCTATTTTAGTTTAGTCATGGTGTATATGTTGTTGCTAAAATTTCTCAGTGCAGCACCAAAACACCAAATTGACACACAGAAAAACCCAGTTAGGAAAAGTGTAATGTGGTCCTTTCAAAACTGGAGCTTGTGTTTTCGGTCACTGCAGCGACGTGAATGTGGCATCCAGTGACCACTGTGTAGTGCTAGGCAAGGCTCAGGGCCAACAGGGCACAGAGAACACAGCACGTGGATCTCAAAGAACAAGTGACCAGAGAAGCAGCAAAAGGAGACATCTCAGTACACTAATATCCTGTAGGTAAGTCTAAAATTACACGGGATACACCCAAAGACCAAAGACACACATTTGGGAAGACTGCGTGCAGACACGTGGAGGGGACAGGGAGTGAGAGCAGGAGCAGAGATAAAGCTGAGGAGCACGGAAGGAGGCTTTTGTTTTTCACTGGTCGAGAATTTTCCCACTTAGCTGTGCTTCAATTAATAGGGAATTAATTTTTTAAATGTGTAAACTAAGTATCCTAAAACACTATGTTGAGACTGTTATGATTGTTTTACCATGCTTCTTGGTAAAAGTCAAGTTCTGATTCTTGGCATCCCGGTACTGAAGTTAATTCAGAATTGCCACAATGAGTTCTGAAGATTCTCATACCAAGTGTTATGGGTTTGATACATTTCCAACTTGAAACGGGACTTCCGTTCTTGTTGGGCCTCCCCCCGATCATCACTGTGTTCCTGTGGGCTCCTCCTCCAGGGCCGGATATTGAAGACAAGATCAGTAGATTGAAGGCACCACGTATTTGTAATTAGGGTTTTGAGAAAACTTTTCAGGAGCTTCTCTTACATCAAATGGAATTTACCAAGAAATAGATCAAGTTGATGGAAATGTTCCAACTCCAGAAAGCAGAGCATTTCAGGGGCATATAAGCCCTGAAGCTCAGGGCTTGGGAGGGGTGAGATGACTCAAAACACCTGAATCTCCCGGTGTAGACAGACACCGGGACACAGTAGCCACTGTGTACGAGAGTCTGGGTGCTGAACAAAAAGCCAGCAGAGAAGCGTGTGGGTGCCTCCTTTCCTGCACTATGAGAGCACAAAGCAAGCACTTCTTACAACAATGCATGAATAAGACTGGCCAGAGTGGACACATCCCCATGCTTTGGCATGGAAGCCAGAGCAGAAGGCCAGGTACTTGGGTAAGAAAAGAAACACTCCAATCCAACAGCCCAAAGGGCAGCTGCCTGCTCTTCTGCCATTTCCGTCTCTTTCCTTACCCTGAAGCCCTGGGGCCCTGGGCCAATTTCTCAAGCAGACAGAAGAGTTTGACAAACAAGGATTAAATGTCTTTGTGCTGGAAGAATATTTTTTAATACTGTCATGTAGATCTTTGTGCAGCCTCCCTATTCCCTCGCTTTAAAATTTAGTTTCATTTACAATAAAGAATTCATAAGAATTCCAGATTTGTGCAGGTGAATTCTTGTGAAATTATGAACACACAGGACTATTGCAGGCATGTCACTCTACCCAGATTCATTTCAGCATCAATAATCCTACCACACATCCCCCTGCTCTTGCCTGGGAGTCACCTTCCTTATCCTGTAATCTGTCTTTAATTGCCCCTGGGCAGAAGCGAACTGTAAGTAGACTGTCAAAAGCTTTAACTGGGATATCCTGCTAAAGCACTTTAAATAAATACTCATATCCTTTGCAGAAAACAGAAGACATAAAAGGAGACAAGACCAGGTTCGCAGGTGGTTTTCTGTCAGATTATATTCATACTTTTCATCTAGACTATGAACAGTTTTTCTCATCATGCTGAACAACTATTACGACTACTACTATTATATTCATACAGCAACTTCACACCAGAGCTACTGATATCAAAAGCAAAGTATGTGCTCTACAATTCAGAGGCCTAATAAGAATTCTGCATATATCATCAAAAATGATTTGGTAACACCAAGGCAGCTTGTGAGATGGCATGTTTTTCTTTTACTGCTTTGTTTTTTAATAAGCAGATATGAATAATGTCCAAAAGAGTAAAAAAAAGAATGATCTGATTATTCTGTTTAACCCATTTGAGGAAAATACTTGGACTAAAACTCTAAAAGTCAGAATTCCTTCCCAAAGGGGCATCTTTGGACAATGTGTTAGCTGTAAGAGCTAACACAGAAATCTTCACTTGCACCTTGAATGTCAGAGATGAACCTGAGGTGAACAGTCACTAAGACAAGGTTCATGTTCACCAAACTTTCCCATGCATAAATGCTACCCTATGCATACAGACACGAAAGCATTAAATGTCCCCTGGGTCAAAGAAAAGAGCCCTGAAGTTAGGGGACAGAAGGTCCAGGTGGTGACAGGGAGTTGCCCAATCCACCAGTACCTCCACCTCCCACCGGAGCCTAAGCTAGCAAGTTCTAACAGGCAGGGACTTCGCCTAAATGTGGAGTTTGTCCCAGACAAACTAGGGGTCTCTTCCCTTATATGTTTATAGACTTTCCAACAATTTACTTCACATAGCCTAGGGTGTCACAAATTTTTAGGAGAATAGCTCTTTCCTCAGTCACCTATCCGTTCCAGACTATTAAGATTAAGACAAGTGCCAAACTGCTCCAAAGCAAGTCTGTCTTTGCTGGCCAGAGGTGGCTTCAACATCATAGTGTTTACCAAACCAAACCAAACCAAACCAAACCAAAAGGCCACACATATCCAGGGCAGGTCACGATGCAGTGGAGAGCCTGACATACCTTCCCATTCATTTAGCCTTTCTCAGGTCAACCCCAAAACTATACTCAGTAAATTTGCCTAATTTACTTATTAAAAAAATTTATTGAATCTTATTAGGGTAACATTGGTTAAGAAAATTACGTAGGTTTCAAGTTTACAACTCTATTAATACATCATCTGTATATTGTATCGTGTGTTCACCACCCGAAGTCAAGTCTCCTTCCAACACCATTTATCTCCTCTTTACCCTCTTCTATCTCCCCTACCCACCAGACTTGAGTAATTCAGAACATATATTAAAAGCAGGTTGCTGACATACTACTGACAGCTAAGTAAATTCTTGCCAGGACAAGTGGAAAAAAGTGACCCAAAGAGAGCACCAAATGCATGTATACGTATCCTGGGTGGGGAGAGGCAGGTCAACTAGAGCACCCTGTACTCAAAACTGCCTGGAAGGCTCTGTGTCACACGAGACTGTTTTGTATCTGTTGACATGCCAACACAAGCAGAAAAATAGAGAAAACCCAGTCAATCAGTTGTTTCATCTCCATAACACCAAAGATATGACTACCTTTATTTCAGGAATCAGTTGAATCAGCTATCTCTTTTGGTGACCCACTGACACAGTTCTGCGAGAGGGGAACAGGGAATGAGAAAGCGTGTGCTAGAGGAAATAAGACAGCACAGGGCAAGGAGACGGGCCCTTGCTGAGGCCTCCTTGCCTGTGTTTCACGAATAAGGCTGCACTGGCCTTTGCCTAGTTAACAGACACCACCAATGAACACTGGCAAGTGGGCTGCATTTTGAAAGCATCATTGTGTCCATTTGGACTGCACAGCAACCTTGGATGATGAGGGAAGGATGGACTATAATCCTAATCCATGGACAAGAGCCTTTTGGTCTGAAGAGGTTAATGAATGAAAGACATGCAGTTAGAAAATGGTGATACCTAGACCAGAGCCCAGGCCCTTGGTGGCTGCATTTTATTTTATTGCCTGTAATCTATTACACTCCTCAGCAACACCGATCATGCAAAAAGGTTCACCCCATTTTAAAAAAATTGTAAGTAATTCTCTAAAATAGGAGCAATCCCAAACACATGCAATTGAAAAGTGAGTTTCAGTTGCTTACAACAATATTTTAAAATTCACTGATGCTGTGCAAATGTGTTTAAATAATAATGGCTGGAGAAATTTACTTAAGCTCACTTTTTAAAAAAGCAAGGCCATGGCAAGCTAAGTCAGGAAATTAAAATTTAAGGCTGTCACTCTGTGGTTACCAAAAAGAGGAAAGTGAGTGAGTAGAAAGCATATGAACACATCTTTTACACTTGGGTTTTAAATAGGAATAAAAGGAAATTATAATTTAAGAGAAAAATACAGAAGTTCAGAAGGCTTATAACTTAAGTAGTTTCGGATCTACTAATGAACATGTCAACCTTAAAAAGTGTTTGGTGGTAAAATGTATTTATTTCAAAATATAAAGCAAATTGAGAGCATACTGAGAAAATCAGGCACCGCTTTTCTCCTTGCTGAGAAGGGAGCTCATGTGTGTGCGCCTCGGGCGCTCTCTCAGGGTGATTTTTTTTTAGGCCACACCAAAGATACATTTTTATTGATTTTTAGAGAGCGAGAGGTAGGAAGAGAGAGAGAGAAACATCGATGTGAGAAGGAAACACCGATTAGTTGCCTCCCATGCACGCACCGACTGGGATCGAACCTGCAACCTAGGTATGTACCCTGACCAGGAATCAAAACCACAGCCTATTGTTGCCCTGGACAACACTCCAACCAACTGAGCCCCCAGCCAGTGCTCAGGGTAACTTTTGAAGAGTGCAAGGTTTCTCAGCTGAACGTGTTTGTCCTCACTTGTGATCATTTTTGAGCTTCTGGACTCCATCTGACCCCCACACAATGCGGAACAATGACTGCCCAGCAGGGAAATCTCACACATTCTGAGCTACAAAAAGACATAAATATCAAAGAGGTCTCAGAACATTTATGTTATGAATCCCTGCCTGCTTTTACAATTAAAGTTAAAGCACCTTAAAAAGAAAACAAGTCCAAATCATAACAAGATTATGCAGGCAGCACAAATTACTTTTGGAAAAAAATGAAGCATAAATCATTTTAAAACAAACCTAACGTTATGTGTGCATAATGGCTAACAACAGCTTCCAGTTAGGCATCACAGTTCATGTATTAGGGGATCTATGGAGAATTCCAACTTAGTAAAATCTGTTGCTTCTCACTGGCAACCCAATAACAAACAGGCACACTCAGCACCCTGCTTCTGGTCTCTACATACATAGAATGGTCAGGGCATCTTGGGGAAATGGTTGGTTTCCAAGAAGAAAGGAAGGACATGTGGTTATTTCATTAAAGCCATTTAAGTGAAACAAAGTTAAAAATTCTGTTCTTCAATGGCTCCAGGCACATTTCAAGTGCTCAATGGCCACATGTGACTCCTGGCTGGAAGACTGGACAGCGGCACCTGGGGCGTTTCGGTCACTGCACAGCTTCTACTGGACGCTGGTTCAAAGATCGAGAGATTTGAGAGACTTAAGAATCAAATGCAATGTGTGAAACTGTCTCCATTTTGACCAAGCAAATAATAAATAGATTCTTTTCTGGAATAATGGGGAATCTTAAATATAGTCCAAGAATTAGAATATCAAGGAAGTATTCTTAATAATAATGTGTGAGAGCAGTATTAGGGTGTATAGGAAAATGTCTTTCCTTTTAGAGATACATAAAATAAAATGTTGTATTTTCTGGATTTTAGAATGCTTCATAAAAACTTGATGAAATCAATATGAAAAAATGTTAATAATTGGTAAATCTAAACTATAAAATAGTCTCTGTACTACTTCTATGTATGTTTGAGATTTATCACAATGAAACGTTAAACTCATAGCTTCTTGCATTTCCAATTTTAAAATTTTACATGTATTACACAAATTTCTGTATAAGCATGTTTATTTGCATGTACACTTGAAGGTGAACCATGAAAGCCCAGAATCTGGGCCTCAAAAACAGTAATTGTCCTGCTAACGTGTTATTGCCATACTTCATTAAGCCAGGGATAATTAACTACAGAACTGCACAGTCACTGTAGTCTTCAATAAACTGTCCTTAGATGTATCAAAATTATAAAATATTTTAGGAAGCATAATTAAAAGCACTCTGATAAAAATATATATTGTTTGGCTAAAAATCTCACTTAATATTTGATTTATTATCAGTACAGATTACAGAAGTAACAGGTTATCAAAAGTACTCTTAAGTCAAATAGCCATGTCATTTAGCAAAGGCACAACATATTCACTAATAGTCTCTCTGAGAAATCTATCTAATTAGGTCAAATTATCAATGGAAACACACAATAAAGTACTGTCTTAAAAAACCAAAATTACCAAATTGCATAAAACCTATATAAATATTGTTAAATTAGGATTATATTAAATATGGACAGTTATGTTTAAATATTTAAAATTACTTGATGCATTTTCCAATATTTATCATAAAACTTTGAAACATTTTAGAAATCACATATTTCTATGGTATCAGAAGCCAGATCTCCACGACACGAAACAAAGGAGATACCTGGTGTGCAGCATTCATCCATTTAATAAATATTTTTTAAAATAAGTTAGTTATCTATTATAAGAGATTATTAAAATATATTTGAGCACCATAAATCAGTAAACCACAAAGTGCAGATGGAAGCTCAACCCTAAAATCAACTTTCAGGTGTCAGTTATTTGAACTGAACACTAGTAGAACTGACAAATATCACCTTCACCCTGTGATGTGCAAACTTGGTGAATCTCCACACACAGACATCAGAATCTGTAGAGTGCCAAATGGGGCTCCCTCTTATGCTAGAAATCTAGATGAATAAAATAAAACTACTATTTAATTCTGAGTTTCAAAGAGAAGTAGTGTTTTCATGAAATGCAATATAAATATGTTAATAATAAAGTTCAATACTGATTTTTTAAAAAATGCAATAGCAATGAAAACTTGAACTTACAAAGTTGGACAACCAACATTTTATAAGTACAGCTGACCCTTTACAAGTGAAGATCAGTGTATATTTCTTGACACTCCCAAAACTCAGTTGTCCCTCGGTATCTGTGGGGAACTGTTCCAGGAACCCCATGGGTACCAAAATCCATGGATGCTCAAATCCTTTATGTAAAATGGTGTAGATCAATGCACACAGTTAGTCCTTTGCAATCACAGATTTAGTCACAGATTGAAAATACTGTTTTTGATCCAAGTTGGTTGAATCTGTGGGTACAAAACCCAAGGATACAGAGGGCCTACGATGATGAATTCATTGAAAAAAAATCTGTGTGTAAGTGGACCTGAGCAGTACAAAGTCATGTTGTCCCTGGGTCAACTATACTGACAACCCCCCAACTTTATACGTCATGTATTTTATATCAGTACCATGTTCAGCTCAATGGTTTTGGTTGAGCACTATTTGGTCATGCTAAAAGTTTTAGGTTTGATTTTAGAAAAATAACCAAGAATTTTAATGATAAATGTCCCCAAATATAATTACGCATTTGATCTTTCAAATTTAGAAATTTGAAATTTTTTATATACTACTATAAATGTAGGTTGAGTCCCGGGCAAAGTTACAAAACATACATAAAACTTAATCTAGCTTAAGAACAACACTTAGTCAAACTCTATGCTGTGGGAACCAAGGGCCAAGACATTTAGGAAAGAAGAGGGAAAGAAAAACTGAAAGGCATTTCCCTGGTGCCAGGATCAGCATGAGGTAGAATTCTGAAAGAGCCGCCTTTGCCTGACATCCTTCTAACTCATCTTCTGTGTCCCTTTTAGGCCTCGGTGGGGTTCGTGCCCTTTGCCATCTCCCAATCCTTTGTGATGCTCTGAATCTTCTGCAGAGGGGGCCCACCAAGGCCTGACCACCTCAGGCCCCGCTTCATGTTCCCCACAAGCACTGACGTTCCCTATCCATACTCCGGGCAACAGTCACCTTTCGCCAAAGCAGGTGGGTCACATAGCGGCCACAAGGAAAGCAATCGACTGAATGAAGCATCAAAATATGCCGGTAGCCCTTCCAGCTGTATTACTTGCATTGCATTATTTGTATCAGTTAAAAAACCATGCTACCTATCACAGATACTTACACAGGGAATGTTTTAAGATACTCACAATTTGGAGAGAGAAGGCCTACCACAAAGATAGGAAAGCCATTGAAAGAAAGGGCAAGCTCTCCTAGCACACATCCCACTATAGTGCACATAACTCACAGTCCAAACATGACTGTCTGCTTCGGAATCCAGGTTCTTTATATGCCCCAGGGTTTGTGAAGTTCCTCTCAGTGTAGCTCAGAGGGATGGAGGGGAAGGCTCTGCAGGTGGCTGGGTTTGGGGCTATTTAATGTTTGGCAACTGCTTTAAATAATTTAGGGAGGAAAATTTGCATTCTTATTTACATTTGGCACAGGATTAATTTGGAATTTGTTGTATTTCATCAACATACACCGACTTTAGAGTTTCAAAGGAAATCTCTTTTGATGTTAAAACCCAGCAGCAGAGGGTCAATAACAGGCTGACCACATGACATTGACACTTGACTTTCTTACTCTGATAGTCAGATAAACTGTAATTATTTTTAGTTAGTTCATTTCACACTTCATTTAAAATCTAAACAGTGTCTGAGTTTTGATGGAGCATAAAAAATTGGGGGGGGCAAAAAGTAAACTATGCCAATGAACTTTTTACATAATATTTAAAAGCAGGAGGTATTGACACTGTGTGATACATGACCTTAGTCTCAGACACAGTGACAAATGCTTCACTTCATCATGCATTGGGAACCTGCTCCCGGAAAAATTTCCATTGTGTTTCATATGAGTGGCAACGAGGAATTTAAGGGTTTTTTTTTTTTTTTAGATATCTAGAGTTGTTTAGGAATACTACTACTCTGCCCTGAACCATGTGGCTCAGTTGGTTGTGCATTGTCCAGCAAAGCAAAAGGTCACTGGTTTGATTCCTGGTCAGGGAACATGCCTGGGTTGCAGGTTTGGTCCCTGGTCAGGGCATGTACCATAAACAACTGATCGATATTTCTCTCTCACATCAATATTTCTGTCCCTCTCTTTCTTCCTCCCTTCCCCTCTCTCTAAAAATAAATTTTTAAAAAGTGCCACTCCTTTATGTCCAAAATCCTTCTAAAAAAATCAAAACAAAAAGTTTTTCCGTGAACGGCTTGTAAGAAACCAATAAGGGAATAGCAATTACCTGCAAGGGACTTGCCAGGGACCTGTTTTTAGGTACTGTGAATGCTTTGAGAACACTGTCTTCATCCTCTGATACTGGAGTCATTAAAACGGAACTGGTAAGAACATTCTAAAGGAAAAGAGAATAATTTGAAATTTAAATAGGGTTGGATAACGTGAGAGCCGACACAGTTCTGACACTGTAGAGAGTAGATGGCTGTGATGTGACACGTGTTAGTGGGAAGAAATGCAGGTATCTGCCGGAAATTCTCTCCTCGGTGAGCGAAAAGGAGAACTCAGCTGTGTCCTAGCCCCAACCCCGTGGCAGCAAGCACCAGCACGAAGACAAGTTAGGTGTGAGCTGGGTGCTCAGAAAACATCTGTGAAATGAATTACTGAACACCAGCTGTTAAAAATGAAAGATTTACTAATCTCTGGTGAGGGAATGACTTATTTTTATATATATTGGTACAAAATATTTCAGAGCTACAAATTAGTGGCAGTATAGTATAGTATAGCAGTTAAAAGGATGTCAATGAAAACTAGACTTTCTGAGTTGTAACCCAAGAACCCTACTTACAACAACATAATCTGGAGCAAGTAGCAAAGCCTCCCTGAGCCTCAGTTTCTCAGCTGGTATAATGGAAATGATGTTATCAACAGGTAAGGTTGTCAAGAGGCATAAATGAGTTAACGTATCTAAAGCTCTTAGAATAGCGCTTACCACTTAGTACATATTGAATAAATATTCACAATTGTTACTAGCTTTGATTCACCATAAAGGATAACCAACCATCCACAAATTACAAACTTTAAAAATGGGTAACTAAGTGTTATAAAGAAATGACCTATCAAGCCATGAGGAGACACGAAGGAATCAAAAGTACATATTATTAAGTGAAAGAAGCCAGCCCAAGAACACTATGTACTGTATGATTCCAACTATAAGACATTCCAGAAAAGGTAAAACCAAAGATCAGTTGTTGCCAAGGGCTGAGGGGGAAGATGGGATAAATAGGTGGCGCACAGAGAATCGTTAGTGCAGTGAAACTACTCTATCTGATATCCGTGCTATAGTGGTGGATGCACTTCATAACGCCTCTGCCCAAGGCAAGGCATACGCCTTTGGGTAATGCCATTCCCCCGAATGCATACCACCCCCGAATATAAACTATGAATTTTGGGTGATACGTCTAACAAAGGTACCACTCTAGTAGGGGATATTTCTAACAAGGAAAGCTGTGCATGTGTGGGGCGGTGTGTACATGGGAAAATCTCCATACCTTCTGCTCAGCTTTGCTGTGAGCCCAAAACGACTACAAAAATAAAGTCTATTAAAATGGTGGTGTCCAAAGCAATCCAATACAGGGTGCAGTAAGGAGCACCTACTTATAGACACTGCAGTTAGCACTACACTGCACAGGACCAACCAAGTGACAGTCTAACAAGGAGGACACACTATATTTAGAAGACAAATAAATAAATTAAAAAATACATAAAAATTAACATTTCATTTTTATGGAAAAATATATATTTAACAGCAGATTTTTTTAAGGACTTTCAAATCCTAAGACTATAAATAACCACAAAATCTACAATATAACAGAATCTACTTCCAACACATAAACAAAACCTCAACTTTATATTCAACATTAATCATAATGTGAGAGAATATCTGGAGCAGGGGTGAGCAACCCACGGCCAGCGGGCCGCCTATGGCTGAGGACGGCTATAAATATGGCCCAACACAAAATCATAAACTCATTAAAACCTTTTTGTTTGCTCATCAGTTTTCATTAGTATTTGTTCATTTAATGTGTGTCCCAGGAGAGCTCTTCTTCCAGCATGGCCTAGAGACGCCACTGGGTTGGACGCCCCTGCGGGTGCTGACACCACAGGAGCCCACACGCCACGCGGAGTTCTGCGAGGCACCCACAGCTCCCAGCACCGGCCTGCACTTACCGGCACATCTGCCACAGGCGAGGCCTGTGGGAACAGCTGAGTGCTCAGACTCTCCGCTTCCCACTGGCTGGAGCAGAAGAAGTTCCCCGCTTTATCAGTCGGAGATTCCACCTGAAAGCAAACAGGAAGGACTTCGTTGTTTCCAGAACCAGAATTTCCCATGAAACATTTACACCCAAGAGTAAATTTCTGTAAGATAAGGTCTAAGGAGCTAACATTTAACAAGGTAACTGTAATTGATGGCACTGTATTGTATAATTGAAATCTTCTAGGAGAGTAGTATTCAAATGTTCTCACCAAAAAAAGGGAAAACTGGTGAGGTGATGGATATGTTAATGAATTCAATGGGGGAGAATCCTTTCATAATGTACACACATATCAAATCATCATATTGTACACTTTAAATATTTTACAACTCTACTCATCCCATCTCAGTTAGGCTGGAATAAAACAGATAGATGAATAGATAATAAAAAGAACAGATCTATTTCTTTCATCTAAAAGAAATAAATAGATGTCTGGCCAGTCTTTTAAACACCTACCCTTATATACAAATAAATTCAAGAGCTACTATGTCTAACCTATTAGAAACATTTCTTGCCACCAAGCTAAAATTTTGGTCCTTGAAAGTTAGATTCCTTGTCTTTTATACTATGAATTAAAGATACTATTATTTTGATTTAAATTTAAATTCTCCATGACTTCTTGAAAGTTAAATATCTGTGTGTCAATTGTCTGTCCATCTATACGGCAGTGATGAAAGAATAGTTAAAAAGCTGCTTCCTTCTCTTTCTCTAGCTTCTCCAGCATGTTTCTGCTCAAAACGCGAAGTAGGTATTAGTGGCTCGGCCTACCACACGAAAGGCCACCAACCTGCCGTCTGGCAGTGCCTCTGAACAGCATCTGGGGTGGAAAGTGGGGCTGTTCCGCCGCGCTGACGCCGGCATACGGAACTGCCCCCGAGGAGTCAAGGGAGCAGGATGCGCAGCCTGTTCCTTGCAGAGGGGTCTTGGATTTACCTCTTGTTTGATCTTCTTCAGTAAAGGTGGTCCATTTTCCGGAAACTCAGTAACAATTCCAGATTCATCAGCTTCCTGTTTGATCACATCCTGTAGGTCTTCTACAAGATGAGACGGTGTCTGAGGCTGAAGGGAAGAGTAGGAATGTTGGCATCGGAGGAAAATTTGTGTCTGAACTCATGTACCAACTGAACCCAAGAACTTTACCAACACTTACTAGCATCTTCAGGGGACCATATTTAATTTCTTGAGCTGCAAGCGCATGCTTAAATGGTGTAGGGGTTCTCGGAGAGCTTTCTAGGATTGACCTTTTGATAGCTGGAGTTCTAAAACTTTAAAAAGAAAACAAGTGTTGGTTCAATAAAGAATGTATGTTCCTCACACTGCTCCACCTACTATATTTAGTATTTTTCTACTAAACACAACAGACTGTTATTGATACGAAATTGGGTATGGCGATTACTCATACATGTATTGTTAAGAAAAAGATATTAAATATATTACATATTTTCAAATACACTAAAGTACTGTACCCCATAAGACTATTAAAATATTTCCCATCTTTTTCCAATTGATCTGAAGACACCCATACTGGCTCAGGTCTTTAAAAGGACCATAAGCATCGTGAAGATCTGATGTCACTTACCAATCCATTTTATCTATTCATTCAAACAGGACCCACCATAGAAAACACGTTAATCTTTTACGACATATTTATTGTACTTGAAAATAATCAGATGAAAGGTTTTTGAGGTTTTCATATTGAGCTTCTCTGACATTCTTTGAATGTGTTAAGCCTTTATTAAATATAAACGACTGCTTAATCACTCTTAGGCTTCTAATCATATAATATTACTGGTGATGTCAGAAGAGGCCCTCTCTATGGATAAATTTCAAAAAGAAAAAAATAAGATTAAAATGATATGAACTGAAAAGAACCATACTCATTCTTATTCTGAGGCTTGTTATCAAAGAGAAAAGGTATTTTCAGTGAAGAAGAAAAGGCCTTGTTGGTCAAACAGAAAAACTGAGTGGAAAAGTTATATGAAAACTACCTCTGCATATATAGGAAAATTTGACGTGACCTTCAAAAGCTAGTTTAGTTTATCCTCTCACCATCCACCTCTAGGTACTTGTAAGAGGCCCAGGACAAACCTAGTCAATGTGGAATACACACACAAATGGAACAGACATTTGGGGACTATATTCCATTAATTAAGTAGGAGTAAATAAGATAAATAACTTCATTCTTGAACCAAGGACTTACATAGTATTTTCCTTTTGAGCTTTCACAGTCTGGTCTCTATGAAATGGAGTTGTAACAGTCAATTTGTGACCACTGAGAGGGGCGGAAGTTAAAGAAGGCGTTTCCAAGTCCAAGTTTTCATGATTGCTGGAAGGGTTTAAGAACTAAATATGGGAAGAAAAACAATTACTTCAACAGTCAGTCTTTATTCAGCCCAACTTAAAAATCATACCATGATAACAAGCAAGTATGTTTTACTGACCCATTATGTAAAATAATAAAGATGCTGACAATGTGTGGTATTTATTGGATGGGGTATTGTTTTATTTTAATTGAGCACCAAGATTTGGAGTGTGACTTCCAAGAAACAAAATCGAGGGTCAATGCTGGGAAACTTGCAAAATCCTAAGAAAATATTGCCAAAAAATGGCACTTGCCATTAAAGAAACGAGATGCACTCTTACACTGAGACTAAAAGCATTACCAAAGTGATTTTTTTGGAAAGTAATGATTGTTTCTCTCTTATACTCTGTTTTTCTCTCTTTAATGATCTATGAGACATTATTATAGAAAGTTTACATTGTATGAAAAAGTTTACATTGTGTTGAATAATGAATGGGTAGTGTCTCTTAGAACACTAATATTCTGGGAAAATAATAGGTGTTCCTCAAACAGTTCCAATGTAAAATAAGTTTGGGAAACACACATATCATAATCTCCTTCTGGAAATTCACAGTATCCATCAGTGTATTAAAAATTGTGGGAGGCCCTGCAGTAAAAAAAGCAATTTTTAACTTAATGCGATACAGTACTTCCCAAACCTATATATACTTATATATGTAGATGTTTTTCTGGAACACCTATTAAAATCGTGCAGAATGAATATTATCCAGAACACAACTTGAAAAATTCAAGCAAAAATGCAAGCTGACTGTTTTGGCCAGGTGCATCATCTATTCAAAGCTGTCCTGAACACAAACTCAAGACTTTATCAGAAAAATGTTTTATAGTGCCAAATTATCTATTAACTTCAATTATTTTAATAATTAAGAAACACAAGTTTCTGATACGAATGAAAATTTTCATGCTTTTAAAAATACTACATGAAACAAGAATATCCATTGGCAAAAACTATGCTAATAAAATGTTATGGCACAAGTCCAAAGAGCCAATGTTGAGAAGAGAAAATTAAAACATAAATTGTTTCCCTCAAGCATTTGTCCTCAACTTCTTCCCACAATTTTCCACTTAAAGATGGAGTGGAACCTTTAAAATTTCTAGCTGCAACCCAACCATAGTTTGCTTCCCTCCTCCCCTGGGTCAGTGAACCACATGGCAAGTGATCAGAAAAAGCAGAAACCTGTTAAAGTTTTTAAAGGGAGGGAAAAAAGAAAGGGATAGAAACGTTAAACTCTAGTGCTGAAGGAAATAAAAGCGCATCTCATGCAACTAACCATCTTTCATATCACCCAAAAGATAGAATTGTGACAAAATCATCAGGCAGCCTACAGAGAGCCTGAACTTGGGGAGGAAGTATGACTTAGCAACAGCTAGATTCAACGATGGAATGAAATCAGTGAGGGCAGCAGTAATTAGTCATTTGTTCCAAAGGATTAGTTTCTAGATTGTTAAAGCTCAGTTGTCTGTTGAAAATTAGTAACAGCTGTGCAGAAACTGCGCTCTACCTGTGAGGGGGAGAAGGGCAGGCTTTTGACAGGGGACCCATTGGGAGTTGAACTACTGACATCAGCAAGTATGAAGGACCTAGAGTCACCAGTGGCTAAGGGGCTGGCATGGCCCCTCCTTGTTCGAAGGATGACCAGCGGAATTGTGCTGTGCCTCGCAGGAGGTACGGGCTTGAGCGGGCCAAGTGAACCCTCACTCAACTGACGTTTGCTAGGCTCTCTTGCAGGTCTATTCACATGGCCCTCTCCTTGCTGGAGCTGTAAGGCTTTGTCTGTGTGCTGTTGGCTAGGTGAAAAGTCTGCTTCTTCAAAGAGTTCAAAACTGCTGAGGTCACACCATGATGAAGAATCCTGAAACAATGTGGGAGGCACAGAACTCTGAGACAGTGTGTGCATGATGTGGGCCATCACCTGAAACACAGCACTGAGAAAGAGGTGCTGAATGCAAAGAAAACGCCTGCCTGGCTCCCTAGTTTGACTTCTTGAGCAACAATTTCAGGATTAACAGTTGTTCTGATACACTGCACATAGGTCTACCATGCTGCCCCAAGGCTGGTCCTGCACCAGTGATGCAGGGACCAGGGGTTACCCCAGCATTTGCATGCAATTTAAAGCAAAAAGAAACCCTTTTCTAGACGGCACACTGGGCAGTGTTCATCCCCTGTCTGATGGGCATGCAATAAAGGCCTGCTGACCAACTGGAAAACAAAGGAAATGAATTGATTGTCTGCTTTTGAGGGGCCGAACTCAAGTCTGTTTCCCTGAGGTGGTTTGTTTCAATCAATAATCAATGTTTTGTGGAGAAAGCCATGCACCACCAGTGAACTTATTACCACTTCAAACATTTTGAAAGGTTGCTTTAAGCTCTGAGTAAACATAATCTTAACGTGCCATTATTCAAAAGGAAAGCACAATTCTCGAGAACCACAAAGTAAATAAATTAAAAGATAAAAAATAACTCAAAACATCGTTCCCATAACCCAAGCTCTACTTATAGGTCATTAACTTTACTATTTTAAAAAATATGCATTTTGAAGGAAATGTGTGAAAAGCTAACTTTCATCTGGGCAGTGTATGAAATTAGATCTTTGAGAAAACATACACACAAAGACTAAAATCATACATTTATCTTTACATTAACATATGATAGTAACCTGATAGTTGCTATAGAAAATGGCAATGATTTGAGAAACGGGTTTCCTCGTTCCCCTTCTAAAAACATTAACTTGCCTTAACAATTCTACTTACAGAATCTATAAATTGAAGTGTTTCTGCAAATTCTAAGAGGTTCTTAACATTATCCAGAATGGCTCCTTGGTGGACGATCATGCACCTTGCTGGAGAGGCGCTTTCTTCAGGTAAGGAGCCGGGATCCACAGGCAGAGAGGGAGTAGAGTGGTGTTCTTCCAAACAGGAAACAGGTGCACTGTCTCCATGAGGTCTGGTGTGGTCGGCAATGGTGGTGCTGTGCCACCCGGGGTAGCTGCATGTGTGGTTCTGTGTCTAAGGAGGGGGTGGGGGAAGAAAGAAAGAGCGGGGAGAAGAAAGGGAGAAGGAACTTAGCAATGAAGTTGCACAAGGTATCAGACGCTGTTGGAGGAAAGATAAAAGTAGTTGCATCATCCAAAACTTGCGCCTATAAAACAGTTGTCAAGATGTTTCCTTTTATCAATGCAAGACCCTGCTTTTTGATAGTCATGTAGTCTGTCATCTGCACGATTACCTTAAATGTCCTCCCTTTGTTCAAAACGCACACAAAGGGACTGTGTTATAAAGCACAACCTCCACATGGAGTGAAAAATCTTCTTTAATACAATTTCCAATAGGATCATAAATGTTTGCTGTGAATTAAGAATTCTCGTAGTCTCTTTGTAACCTCCATAAGACTGGAAAATGCAAGAGTTAAAAGTTGCTTTTATCTGCATATATTCTTGTTGCTTCCGTCCCTTTCGAATGCTAAGGATTGCGCTGATGCAGGGAAGGGCTGCCAAATCAACGTGGTTAGGAAAGCAGAAGAGCAAAGTAACAGAAGTCTCCTTTCAGCATGACCACGCAACAGGAGACATTGCAAAACCTCCGAGTTAAAAAGTGGCCAAGCCAACATAAGCATATAATCATTCTAGTATTGAACCCAAAAAACATGTACTCTGTATCACATCTCTTTTCCTCTCTTGGCTGGTTAACTACCTACGTTATGAATTAATTACAAGCTGCTTTCCCAGTTTGCTGCTCAATCACTAAAATAGATGTCAGAATTCCAGAATGGTCTGCACAGCTTTCACACAAACAAACAAGAGAGCAGCTAATGTTATTGATGGAGAGACTGTGTACATCTTTTTCACAGGTACACACTGAACATTCATCAAATCATGTTTGAAATTATAAAGTATGAAAATCCAGGTTAAGAGAAATAATAAAGAGAAAGTGCAATGAAATGAACAGGCATCCTACAGATACAATATTTTGCAAAAAAAGCATATTTTTATTCCTTTGATCTCTGATAGTCCTTGAATTGATTATAGTCCTTCTAAAGAAAAAAAATCAGTGAGGATAATCACTAATAGATGTTGAGTTTCTACTGTAGCATAGAGGACGACTTCCAATTTAGTCAACATTCTGATACCAACTGTGTTTTATCACAAGCAACTTCTCATGTTTAAACGTTGTTAATAGATACTCAGAGTCTTGATTACGTGTTATTTAGAAGAAAAGGGAAAAGGAACAGAACAACACTGGAATAAAGCTGCTCCCCCCTCCCCCCATTTAAGCACCCAGTGACATTCTTACTGGTAGTGCCTGCTGCCCTTTGAGTTCATTCTCAGTTGACATTAGGAGCAACTCTAATTCCTTTATTCGCTTTTCCTTCTCGGGGTCTTCATCGTTATAGTGTCTCTGAAATGAAAAGTTAAGGGAGGAAAAAAGACAAGAGTCTGATTGGAAGCTGTAAATACAATGGCTGTGGCCCGTGGGCATGAAAAAACAGTAATAGAGCCTGGCATGAAACCAATGCCAGCTGAATGTGGCCGCCATAGAAATCTCTATGCATGCTATTCTAGATGTAGGGGGGGCGATGTGACATCTGAGGCTACAGTGGATGCTGACTGACGAGTTGTGTATACCATCAGATCATCCCAGAATTCCTGAGTAAGCTCGCTCAAGAAGTGAAGAGTGGTAGGTGGCTGGCTGGAGCTCCTGCCGCCTCTCCACTCATCCCTTCTCCTTTTATTTCAGTTGGTCAGGTGACGATAAGTGTTTAGGAGAAAGAAATAAAGCATGTCTCAAAACGGTACCTTAAACAGCTAGGTTTCTTTAAGAAAAGACCTTAAAATGGTCCTACCTGAATGGCTGCGGCGGCTGGCTGAGGGACATTGACTATATTGACATGTAGCGCGACAGGATATGGAACGTGACCAGAGACCTAGACAGAAAGGCAGAACAAAGGACGAGTCATTCGTGATTGCACGTGCTCCAGGGGACTTGGCTTCCTGAGGTTTTGCTCAAGGATAAGGAAAAAAAAAACTCCACTGATCAAATTCACATTTAAAAAAAAAACCTTCTATTTTGAAATTTTAGCCAAGCCTTTTTAACAACACCTAAATAGCTATAGCAACATAGTAAAAGAAATTTAAAGTGTTCATCAATCCTGGCAGGAAGTATTCCTTACTTAGAGAAAAACAATGAAAAAGAAATCTAAAATACATTAATAAATGCATGGGAGTTTTGGTGGGAAAAACTTATGGCATTAGCTGTATATAAATAAAAATATTTCTCTGGGAATAATATGAGCTTTAGTAAGTAGCACAAAGCCTCTTGTGGTACTTCATTCATCTGAGACCTTTTGGAAAGTCTGTAGTCAAATACATCTCAAAACTCTACAAATATATTTTGCATAGAATTTGCATATGAGCTCTATATTCTTGGGTAAATTACACCACTTCTTATTGTTAATTTTAAGATTAGAGTGTCTCAATTTTTTCCTCTTTATTCTTCTCTTTCCACTGACTAAGAACCTTTCTTCATATCGGGAAATGAAGAAGAGATAAGACTGATCCAAGGGAGATAAAAGGAGATACCAGGGAATACTGCTGCAAAACTGCGCCAGATGTGGAGTAAGAAAGTAAACGCAGAATGAATAAGTCAAGACATTTCTGTTCCATCACTACCGGAATGGAACTTGAAAATGATCTATTGAATTTCGGTGTCGATCTATCTCCTCTTTAAATGTAGTTACACTCCCTTTCACTGTGGGAGAGAAAAGAATTTGACTACAGCTGCCTTCTTCTTCAGCAGGACCTTAAGTAAGTTTACATTTAAAACCTAACTTCAGATTAGATTAGAGGCAGAGGCAGAATGGAACAGCTTGGATTCTAGTCTGCGCTGTCTCTGTGAGTTGTGTAGCCCTGGACAAATCATTTACCACCCTCGTTTCCAGGAACCTATCAGGAAGAACAATGTCTACCCCATGACCTGTTTATAAAATGCTTTCTGAAGAGCATGAAACTGCGGGGTGTTAGCATTACCTGGAGTTAAAATAACCATTTCCCTTGCTCAACAAAATTCTCAGGAGTGGCTTACGTTTTGTGCTTCAGAAAGGTGGTAATACGAGTAGTCGTTGTTCACCGAGGGCTGACCAGTTGGGGAGAGTTGAGCTGAAGGTGGAGCATGAGCAAAACTCATCAAATGACTGTTCTTCTGGAAACTTGTGGCCACGGTCGGCTGGCTGGCTTTGGAAGACTCCTGCAGATAACCTTCCTGTTCAACCTTCCGACGCATTGTAGAATTCCAGTGGTTCTTGATAGCATTATCAGTTCTGCACAGAAATACATCACATACAAACTTTACAAACAAAAATTTCAATTCAGATTAGACTTAATTGACAGAAAACTGTTTCTAACAGAGGCCTTTTCTTTTGGTTCACCAATAATGCCTTTTCTTTTCAATCATTTGGGTCATTTCTGTATTCTAAAATCATGCTTCCCCTATTACCTAATTTAAAAATCCATTTACAGCTCTTCATTACCTAATATGGAGTCGTAGTTTTCTATGAATATTGAAGTTCTTTAACCATTCTCTTTCTTTGATGAGAGTACTCTCAGTGGAACAGCACATCATGTGTGTTCTGACGGTGGCACAAGACTCTGATAGGACTCCAAGTCCCTGCTGTCCTAGAAAGCTGCTCCTTTGAGTTTGGCCTAGTGGGGCCCCTGCAGACGCCACAGCAGGCGCCGAGTGAAGTCGGGTGGACAATAGTGACGCTGCTGCCCCCTCATTGTCCTCGCTTTATCTCCAATAGCACTAGCCAGAAATTATGAGTGGAAAAAAACACTCCCACTTTTTGAAAACCACCACAAATTGTTCTGTTAACCAGACAGAAGCTGAGAATTGAAAATGGGATCCAGAGGGAAAGATGCTAACTTCCCATGTATTTCCAACTGCAAAGCATTTTTACTAAGGTCTTTCGATTCTCAGGAAAACAGTTTCTCAATTCAAAAGAACCGTTTTAAGCCTCCTTTTTAGTATTTTGATGGGGGTGGGGAATGCATGCTAAAGAAAGAGGAAGTTCAATTGCCCCTTAAAGTTTTAGAAGCATCAACAGCACATCCTCTCAGACCATATGGGAGAAAAGGAATCCTTTGATCAGTCTCATGAATTCACCGAGCTCCTTCTGAACCGCCAGGGAGGAGGTGCTTCGGAGCATCACAACATAAACCACAGGACCATGGCCTTCTTTGCAAGGACGCTTCCTCCCCTTTTGGATTATGAAGCTCACGAAGAAAACTACTTAAAATATTTTGACTTACATATTATTTTATGTAAGCTTTTTAAAAAGTCTGTTATGGTTGTTTAAATAGGGAAAATGGACAAAAATGAGCTTCCATACCTATCCCTCACAGTGAGGTCATTTTTGTGCTCCGTTCATTAGAAAGAAAGCATAACACTGACGTTATTTAAAAACATGGGAGCAGTCATGTTAATTGGATACATACACTATTTGTTTCTTAAAAAAAAACAAAACTAAGCCAAGTGGTATAATGGAATGCTAGCATCAGGAAAACGGTGGCCAAAGTCCTTCCAGCCATTTAACCAGCTCTGTGAAGTCAGATCACAGGCTAGCTGTCCCTCTCAGTTTCCTTCTCTATGTTTAGAGCTTTGTAGTTTACAAAGTGCTTTGAAATGTATGTTACTTTATATTAACATTGGCCCTGTGAACTATGTTATTACTCATTTGAAAAATGGGGAAACCGAGGCTGAGGACAGTCCATTGAGTTGGCCCAAGGCTCACCCTTGGGTGGATTCTCGAAGTGTTCCACCAGATAAACTCTAAGATCTCCTCTAGTTCTAAAAACTATGGATCTGGTTTAACTAACGAAACACCATTGATGGAATGGAATTCCCTCACCATACATTGAAAACAAACTATTCAATACCCACTCCCTCATTCTTCCCAATGAATATATTTGTTGACATATTATTACCGTCCAGGCAGTAGCTTTGCGATTTCTGCCCATCTGTTCCCCAGTCTCTTGTGTGCCTGGTAAATAATTCTGTCTTCCTCTTCTGTCCAGGAGGTTTTCTTAACTTCTGGATTCAAGTGGTTATGCCACCTCTCCCTACATTGTTTTCCAATTCTCCCCTTTAAGTGCTTGGCAATAACAGACCAACGTTTCGGACCGTATTTCTGTACAAGCTCTATCACCTTCAGATAAACACACAAAAATAACCTATGTTTTAATGTTATATAATGAGTCAGTGTAATCATTCTGTTACAAGTTCTTTAGAAAAATTTCTAAAAATCTGCTTTCATTCATTGAAAATATAGGAATAGAGTCCTCTGCTTCCTGTATGCACACTTTACCTGTTTCTTCAAGTCGGGAAACATTCAACAAGGACATTTGGGCGATACTCATAATTGTGATCCACCTGCCAATGAAGAAGGAACTTACTCTCTGATCTTCTTCTTTGGTCCAAGGACCCTTGATGAGCTCAGGGTTTAGTACTTTCTGCCACCGGTGCTGGCACTGCACATCTGTTCGATTCTAGACAGACAAGAGTGTGCATTGTCATGTAGATACAATGTGCTAGGTGCACATGAAGATTTTGTTATAACATGAAGCATGCACAGATAACATACAGTGAATATGTTCAAGAACATACAAGGGCATGTGTGGAGAGCTCCTCTGTCCCTCATTCCTTACAGCTAAGAAACATACAAATAATATATCAAAGTTGCATTTTAAGTGAGTTCTGCGTCCTGAGGGCAGGCAATAGTCCTGCCATATGAACAAAAGGACCATCATATTGCACATATGGCTGTGAATTTAACTTAAGCTGAATCTCAGTCTGTTGCATGTGGAAGTACCTAGGACTAAGATTAAGCCTCGTTAGAGATTCAATATTAAGGTCAAGCTTTTGTGGCAACCCGCTCTCACGACTCCCATTCAAACTAAGAGATGTGTTTCAATTTCGAACCACACTGTTAATGTTTCAGATGATGAATAACGATAGGCCCTACCTTATAAGAGCCTGTAATCTTATAAGCAGCCAAAGACAAATATACAATGAGTAGAAGGCAGAATTTGATTCACAGGCAAGAAGGAATCCATGCAAAATGGTATTGGGGTGGGAAAAGGAACGCCTCCTTAGGAGGGGAAATTATGTTTCCTTGGGAGGAGTCTGGAAAGGCTCTCGATAGGAACTTTGAAGGACATGAAGTAACCATGCAAAACATTCTAGGCAGTGGCATCGGCCGGGACAGAAGCTCAGAGGGAAAGCAGAAATGGATTCAAATGAGTGTGCTCTTTCTGAGAGGAAGCCAGAAACAGCACTGGAGCTCTATGTCGGAGCCACCTGGGAGTGTGCCAGGTCCAGGCAGTGCACTTGATTTGTGAGACGAGGTCATGGATGTTGACTTTGAGAAGATAGGGCACAGCTGCATTTTAGGAAGCTCCCTCTCCAGTGCACAAAAACAGTGGAAAACTCTTAAGTAGGAAGTCATTGTCATCATCCAGGGAAAGGAGAGGGGGTAGGAACAGAGAGGAGAATGAAAAGAAGGGACTGCTGACGGGATTCCGAGAACCCGCGGTCGCCGCTCAGGTGCAGGGGATGCGGAGCGAGGGGAGGAGTCTGGGAGGGCTCCAGAATTTTAAGCATCAGAGGTATGGCTTTGACAAAAAACAGGAAACTCAAAAGGTGACTTGGGGAAATATTACAAGGTTAGTCATCTACCTTATAACAAATCATGAAAGTGATCATTTATATTGTCCTAATAAATGAAAAGATAAGATGAAAAAAATTTAAATGTCATAAAATCCATTAATAATAATATTTAGATACACTAATTATATGTATTATAATATACACTACAAGCTATGGGTCAGGTATTTGTCCTTCTACTTCTTATATATGAGCAGATATGTAATGCTTTAATATATGCTCCTAAAATATCTTACTTAAAGATCTTTGTAAGATTTCCTTTTACAGAAAGAAAAACTTACTGACTTACCGGAAGATAATTGGCAATAACTTTCCAGTCATCTGTTCCATTCTGTTCCACCAGCTTCTTAAGTTTTTCATCCTAAGACATTTAAAGGCAATCCTAGGGTATCAGTCATTTACTGTACAGCTCTAATCTACTCAAGTAAAAGGAAATCAATCTAATCATCTGCTTCAGGGAAAAAATATACAAACACAACAGATAATTAATGTAATATACTGATTTAGAGCACAGGTTTATTTTTAAGTCAGAAAGACCAGAGTCTGAATCTTGAGTCTGTAATTGATTACAGTAGTTGTAGAAGCTTGGGTAAATAATTTTGCTTTTCTAGGCCTTAGTATTGTCATCTACACAATGGGAATGATGGTGTCAAAAAGGTTATTTGGGGGTGACATTCAGTAACTGTGCAAAACATATAGCATAATGCCTGGCTCCTTGAATGTTTAGTACACGGTCACTGTTTAAAGTTTTACCCTGTTGGGGGGGAAAATGAACTCCAACGTTAGATTCAAGACATTTATCTATGGCAATGGATAGGATCTCGAGTGAAAAATAGTTCAAACACCACGCTGTTGGAAGATCACTTTTCTTAGTTAAACTTGAAGGCATGGGTGATGTGAGAAAATCATTTAGTTTTTGTATCAATATGTTCATCATTTAAACTTATTAGAATACAGAACTTACTAGAACACAGAAGACACTAAAAATTGTGGGGAAAATCTTTCAGTTCATTCTTTCTAAACACGTTCTATCAATTGAAAGAGAACCCTCACTTTTTTGAAAAAATTAACTTTGCACATATTGTGGGTCCCTGGTATGACACAGACATGGGAATTAGGAAACCAGTGTTAACAACTGAACTCTGTATCTCTAAGGACCATCTAAGCCAAAATCTCCACCGGTAAAATATGCATTTCCTGTGGACCTCAGTGGAAATCCTGCCTGCCTATCAGGAGGAGCTCTGGTTTAAGTGAAGTAGAGTAGAATAAAACTGAAGAAGAGTCAGTACTAATAATTCTAACATAAAATCTTTTTTTAAAAACTGCTGTAAACTTTTTGAAACTTTAAAGATAAAGTAACTTCTCCCATATACTAATAATTTTTCTCCTTAAATATGTTTTCATTCCTACAAAAAATAAGCTTTTGATAAGCTATCAGAAATAGGTAAGGAGCAGATATATCTTCTTCCATTATTGATTGCTTTTAAAACAGACCTTCATGTATATGGCTCTGTGAGATACTATTTATTATATATCAAGAATGTTAAATGAGCCTTGACTGGTGTGGCTCAATGGATTGAGTGCCAGCCTGTGAACCAAAAAGTCACTGGTTCAATTCCCCATGAGGGCACATGACTGGGTATGGGCTATGTTCCCAGTTGGGGCCATGCAAGAGGCTACCAATCAATGTTTCTCTCTCTCTCTTTCTCCTTACCTTCTGCTCTCTCTAAAAATAAATAAAGACAAAAATTTTTTTTTAAAGAATGAATCCTTTATAACAAGACAAGTTCTATGGGAGTGTTGCTTTATTCTTTTGGTTCTGGAAATAGCAATTCATCAGTTTATTCAGGGAATACTTGTGAATATTCCATTTTGTGTCAGCAATTCTGGGTTCAGGGAACATAAAAATGAACAGATGTGTAGTCCTACCCTCAGCAGACTTGTAGTCTACTGGAAGAGGCATGTATGTCAGTCACAGCAACAATAGTAAGAACATGCATCCAAGGATTGGAGGGTGCATCTAGCCTGTGTGGGAAGTGAGGGATGGCTTCACAGAAGAGGTGGTATCTTCACAGGTAATGAAGTACTTAGAGGTTGTGGAGCAAGAGGACAAGAGCAGATTAGGCAGTGGGCGACACGGATGAAACATAAAGTAAGAAAGAGAGGACACTCAAAGAACTACAAGTGGGTTGGAAATTTATGGTATAATATACATACGGGAGAGCAGTGAGAGGTAAATAAGATTATGCTGCACAGGCAGGCTAGGTAAGATTCCAAAAGCCTGAGCTTGGACACTTGTAGTTTAGCTGAAATTTTGTTTTTCACAAATGGATACACTCTAGTTTCTCCCCATGTTTTAATAACATGGTTAGTTACCTCTTCCCTGGTCCACCTAGTTTTCCCCAAGTGACGCTTTCCAGACTTGGGAAGCAGCCCATCGTAGTCATGGTCACACATCTCGATGTCTTCATCATCCTCATCGCTGCTGTATATGCTACAGAAATACAAAGGAAAAGGCAGATATGGGCTGAAACCAGAAGTCTTAAACTACTGGGCTGCAAAATTGACACAAAAACTCCTCAGCAACCTTTTCAAAGCTAATGACGATAAAACTTTGAAAACCTGCACAACAAGATTGTTTTCTGCATTCGGTTGCTCTAGTATTGTAAACTGGTTCTGCTGTTACTGGTCTCCACAGATACAGCCAAGGACCTGGCACTTGCTTGCTGCTCTGCGTGTTTAAACCTGCTGTTACTGTTAGACCAGTGACAAGTTACACATTTGGCCACCCTCCAACCAATGAAGGTTTAAGTTGAAAACTTAATGTTAAGGACAATAAAAGGAATGAGAGCACATACCCTTTTGATAAGTACACACTCAAGGTCTTTGGCACACGTCACATCACTTAAACAATATTCCCCAAATACAATAAACAACTCAATTATGTTGTTACAATGGGACTGGTGTTTTATTAAGAGGGGAAAAATCAGGAAGTACTATGCCCCACAATGTAATTACAGTCACCCCTTAAAGATTAGAAGATGAAGAGAATCTAAGAGGAAAGGATTTAAAAACCCGAGGAAGGGTAAAAACAATCAAGGGATCAGCTTTGTGAAGAACATTAATATCAAACAGTTCAGAACTCCAGGCCAGGCTGACCCAGCCTGTAGCCGTGTTTACCGTACTCAGTTTCCAGAGTAACTGAATGAATAATTAGGCCACTCAATAGTCAGAATCTTATTTACTCTTCTGGTTTTTTTCTAACTCTAATGGAATGGTATTTGAACTATCTTAAAATGTCCCTAATTCAAAGCTGAGCTATTCCTCCAGATGGGTTAAAAAAAAAAACATTACTGTCTTCAAAACTGACTTTTATTTTACCTAGCTAACCAAAACTTTGAATTTGGATGACTTTTGAAGTTCCTCTATACTTAATCATATGCTGAATTATACTGTAATTTTACAGTAACAGTTTACTGTTACTTATAATTTTACTTACAAAGTTAAGATATGGAGAAAATTATACTTTTAGCAACTTCACTAAAATTTGTTTGGAATATTGAGAAACCCATGAAACTGAGACCAATAAAATAATATAAAGCAATATCATAGCCAACTTACTCTTTTTAAAAAGGAAGTTTATATTCATATCAGATTTGTTTTCCCAAACTTATAAGTATACACTACCCACTCTTTATAAGTCCAGCAAAAGTGCTTAAAAAATCCTGAATTAGAAGTTGTTACAATTTAAAACTATTATTTTGGGCAACAATCTTAAAGTCCAAGATGCATGGTAGCAAGTAAGTAGGACGTGACCCAAATGAAAAACGCCATCATTAAAAAAGGCCATTAAACTGTATTTATAATCTACAGTCGTTTCTTTCATTTGGTGTCTATCCCTTCAGAGAAGCGCCTAATCCTGTTCTGCAGTGTCAGCAACAGGCTCATAACTTCTGATCAATAATTGCAATAGTTTCCCTTTAGTAAAAAAACACAAGTATCCCAAGAGAAAATATTGTTTGAAGGCCCGGAGCTGTAGATCAGCATCTTTTGAAAGGTTCACAGGGAACTCCTTGGAAACCCCCGAAATGAAGTGGCATCCCTGTGAAATATCCAGGATACCAAGAAAACAGGAGTAATCAAAGTGGAACCTTAGATTCAACTCGATNGAGAAGCGCCTAATCCTGTTCTGCAGTGTCAGCAACAGGCTCATAACTTCTGATCAATAATTGCAATAGTTTCCCTTTAGTAAAAAACAACTTGTGTTTGGGATACTTGATCCCAAGAGAAAATATTGTTTGAAGGCCCGGAGCTGTAGATCAGCATCTTTTGAAAGGTTCACAGGGAACTCCTTGGAAACCCCCGAAATGAAGTGGCATCCCTGTGAAATATCCAGGATACCAAGAAAACAGGAGTAATCAAAGTGGAACCTTAGATTCAACTCGATTTAACTTTTTAGGTCTGGCGGAACCTAGAGATCAGCCTTTCAGAACTCTTTTGGAAACAGCTCAACACCCAGGAACAAGCAATATACTGAGCCGCCCATAGGGGGCAGCCAACATCAGTCGAGAGAGAACAGGCACCGTCGAAGAGGACTAGGGCTCTGGAGGCGAAGCAGCCAGTCCTAGTTTTGCCTCCACCTAGCTGCGTGACTTGGACAAATCACTTCCTCTCTCTCAGGACCTCGGTTCCGCGCGTATACATAAAGGGTTTGGATTCTACTTCTAAGGTACTTTCCAGTGCTAACAAATAATGATTCCATGTCTGCTGTGCCTCTTATGAATTAAGCACAGCCGCCGAGGTGTGCAAAGGCGAAGTCTCGGAGGGAAACGTGGTGTGCGACTTCTGCAGGTCCTGAAGAGGCCATGCAGGGAGCGGAGGGAGAGCCAAGGGCTGCTCACGCAGCGCCTGGGTCGGTCCGCAGGCTGGGCGAGGGGTCTCGCCTTTGCGATTTGCATGCGATTTCCTTGTTCTAAGTTGTCTCCGGTCGCCTGAGTAGCATGATTAATTTCTACTAAGGACCCGAAATAACTTTTCCTTTATCTATTCTGACAAGATCTCAGACCCAACAGTCAGAGAACTTTCAAAGGCTGATTTCAGGCTTGATGCACTCGACTCCCCCACCTGCTAGACCCGGTGTGGTTACAAGACTACAACTATGAATATTACATTCTGTCAAGGAAACAAACCGTGCAAAGAAACGAAAAAGAAAAGAGGTGTTGGGGGTTGGGAAGAGGGAGGGGAGCGGGAGGAAGTGCCTTGTGGCCGATTCTGTGATTCTAGAAAAGGGGTTCAGACTCATTTCGCTGACCTGGTTAATAATCCCAGCCGAGTTGAAGCTGGCCCTGCAAGAAACGGCTCCGGGCTCGCAGCCGGGTTTCTCTTCCCCCGGAGGCAGGTTCAAGGTTCCCGCCCCTCGGGGCCTCCTCCCCCCTCCGCTACCTGGGAGCCACAGGGAACCGAGAGGCCCCGCCCCGCGGGGACGATCCACAGCTCGCGGCGCGGAGTCTCCACCGCGCCTCCTCTCCGCAACCCTTTCCAGCTCTCTGCTCACCTCCTCCCAATTTCTGCTCTCAGAAAAAAAAAAAATAGGTGACCTCGGCTCTCCACTGTTAAGTCCCCAAAGCAAAGGTGAAACCACTTCAGGAGCAGCACCCGCACCCCGAGCAGCCGGACCCAGGGCGAGGAGTAGGGACCTAGAGTCCCCTAATTCGCCTCTTTCCCAGGAGCCCAGCCATGCTTCGGCGCTGCTCCGCTCTCAGCCAGGCGGGGTCCGAGGGTGTTACCGCAGGGCCCACACCCACGCTCTTTGCAACTTCCCAGTGCTAACCGGGGTCAAGCGGCCGCAGGTTCAAAAGCAAACACGAGATCATCAAACTACCCAGAAGAAAAGAGGGTTGGGTTTGCTGTGCCCCCAGAGACTTTACCCAGAACCTCTGCACTAGGGTCCGTCTGGTCACCCCTTCTCCGCTCCGGCGACCCGAGGTGGTGGGAGCAGAGTGCAGGAAGGAGCCGCGACCTCAGCCACGTCCACGTGTGCGCGCCGCGCGCGGACCTCTAGCCCTGCGGATTGCGTCCCGGTTGCGAGGCAGCGGCCTTGGGTGCTGCCCGCCTCCGTCCCTTTCCGCAGAGTGGCAACCGTGTCCTCCGCGGAGCCGGCCCGGGACCCCGCCGCCCTCAGGGAGCTCTGGCGCGTCCGGCCCGAGAAGTCCAGAGACCGGCTTGGAAGCGGCAGAGTCAGCAAATGACAGTTCAGACAAGTGTTTCCCTCCTTTTCTGTCCCCCTTCCCCTTGGTCCGGCCACGACGTAAGTGGACTTCATCCACCCATCCCAAGTGCGGTGACATGTGCGGCGCGGGCGCCTGTGCAATGTTTGCATTAGAAATAGCCTCCCAGAGAATAACGATTAGAACCTTCAAAACCAGAGCTTAAAACAATGTTGCAAGTATAGTGACTCTTTTCCTCCCCTAAAATCTTTCTTTTCCCAGCCGCCTGTCAGCTGACGCTCATCTTCGAGTCCATAAAGAATGAATGAACTCTAAACAAACTACCTGCAGCCTCTGAACAATCCGGCATTTTCCCTATATCTGCCATATGCTCTGCATTTCCAAGTCCAAACAAATCGTAGTGCATCCAGCAATTACACTGCGACTCCCTCGCCGACACCCGCGGCATCAAGCCGGGGACCTAGTGGACTCCCAGGGGCTGGTGGGCACCACTCTGCCCCCGGCTGGAACGTGCTGCCTTTTCTCCCTTAGACAGAAACGTAGCCCCGTGCAACCTGCAAAATGAGCCGCAGGGCGTGCTTCCCGGCATCCTGATATATTTCCTGCACAGACTCTTTCATTCATCAGTCTTTCCAGCGGCTTATGCTGCGGAGGCAGAGGCTCTAGGTCCTCGCACGATCTGACAGCCCCGCACAAGATCCGGGAACGAATTCCCACCTGCTCTCCGGGAGTCTGGCGCCCCGCGCGCCCCCACCTGCAGCCGCCCGCCCGGGCTCCCCGTTACCTGTGCCGGGGTCTGCGGGCCATGGCGCGGCGGGCGCCGGGCTCAGCCGGGAGCTGCGGGGACCGCAAGGGGCTGCCGCCTCCCGCTGCCCGCCGCCTGCCTGCGTCCCTCCCCGGCTGCGCAGCGACGTTCCGCACTGCCGGGCCGAAGTTTCTCAGGAGAAAGAGGAGGAGGAGGAGGAGGAGGAGGTCGAGGAGGAGGAGGAGAAGGAGGAGAAGGAGGAGGAGGAAACAGGTTGATATTAAAGTGTAAACTCTGTAAACAGAGATGCCATCAAACAAAGAGCTTTGGACACTCCCCCTCCCGCCAAATCTGGCGCCCCTGCAGTGCGCACGCGCCCTGCCCGCCGCCTCCGCGGTCGCCTTGGCGGCCGCCCGCTCCGCTGCAGGGCTGGCCCGGCCGCCGCTCCCCTTCGCCTCTCGCGCCGCCGCACCTCGCCGGGCGCGCCTCGAGGTCCGGGCAGCGCGCGGGCGGGGAGCCTGGGGCTAGGGAGGGGTGGCCGGGGTCCGCGGCGGCGCCTTTTCCTGCGCAAACCCCGCTCCCCGGCTCGGGCGGCGAGGGCCCGCGCCACCGCGCGCCGATGCCGCTCCACTCCGGACGCCCCGGGGCACCAGAACCAGAACTGGGCTCTGACTCCCTGTTGCGGGGGCGGCAGTGGGTGCGCAGTTCAGGTCGGGGGCGACTCCCGCATTAGGGATTGGATTTTAGGCAGGGTTTAAAACTCAGCTCTCTGAATACGGGGGAATTAGGCGAGGGTGGTAGTGATAGGGAATGGGAGCATATGTTTTCATGGGAAGTTTGCCTAGGTCCTTTTTAATATCTTTAAAATAAAGAACATCTCTAATTTAACTCGCTAGTGACAAGGGGCACACATTTCGAGTGGAACTGGAGCGATCACCGCTCCCTCGTGGAACACTCCGGCGGAACTTTGACTCCCCACCCAGATCCTGGAGCTGACTCGCCACCTCCGCGCTGTCACATGGCCGTCACTCTCTGCGGGGCGCACGCCCGGCCCCACCCACCCTGCCCTGCCCTGCCCGGACCGCGCCCACCACACGCCTCTGCCTCCGCGCAGCCCTTGGAGTGCGCGCCCTGGATCACACACCTGCAAAATCCACCGGGTCCCGAAAAACCCGCCCCCAGCAGAACTCAGAAAACCCCACGTTTGCATCTGTGGTTTTAAGAGTTAAGCAATATGTAATATGGAGGTCCGTATCCACGCTTAGTGTAGTTTGAGGACTGTTTTACTAGATAAAAATCACCCAAGACTTTTATGTCCATTTAACTAGGGGCTCCCTAAGAAGTAAAGGGAGAAGATAAGGGCTGAATTTATAAGGATTGGTGATTGGGGGATTTTAGGGGAGTTTTAGTTTTACTTCCGTTTATACACTTGTACCATTGGGGATTTTTTTTCATTCTCTGTACACACTAATTTATTTTTCCTTTAATCTTATAGGAGTTTGAGACTTCTGCTGACTGGGTTTGTGGGTGTCCCATGTGCCCCAGCAGTTCAAACTTAGCTCAGAAAGCATTTTTCTTACTAAAAAAGCATTTTCTTACTGAAATGAGTCATAATTTTATTAAATAGTAAAGTGTGTTAGGTTTCAAGACCTTTGTTTCTTAAAAACTGACATGTAGTTTAAATACTTATCAAAATGTCAGTTGCTAGTAAGGTTTTAACATTCCTTTCTTCATGAGAAAATACAACATTGAAACAAAGTTATTGTGAGATATTTCAGTGCGCAATTCTAAAGGACAAGTCACTTTTTAAGTTTATATATTTTCAAAGCCAGTATTTATTTCTAGGTTCTGTGATAAAGTTTCTCCACATCAAAAATAAACACATTTAAAAAATATCTAGAGACCATCCCCCTAAAGAACTGCATTCTGCCTTTGGGATTTCTTTATGACTCTAACTGACATGATTCCCAAACACTGAGCCTCTTCGCCACAGTGAGAACATCTGGACCCCTCCCAAAGTGAGTTCAGAGTCTCTTTCCCAAGATCCTTACGAGTTAAAACTGCTCTATGATTCTTAAACTCCTTTTAAGTAGAAAGATACCAAATTCCTGTATTCCCTTTGTGCATAATTTTCCTATGTTTTGTTTTGAGAATTTATAATATTTCCATTCCCCAGACATTTTGGGATATTGGTTCATATTTTTCCTCATATGCGTGACAAAAATATATATGGGGACAAACTTAGTCCAATAAAGAATATACATGCAATAATTCTTGCTAGGCTAATTTGGGATACGGTGCCACCTGATAATTATATGGAAGGATAGACTACAATGGGGTTACCATAAATTCTTGTATGTATAAAATATATTTTTTCAAAAACATTGCAGAATGTGTACTGTAACTATCTACATTTCTTTTATACACATATATTACAAACACATTTTAGATGACTTTATATATTTTTCATTACTCTCAATTTTTTTAAAAAAATTACTGCATTAGTTATTTTAGCTGTGGCAGGGCTAAGACAGGGCTAACTTTAGACACAGGCTTTTATTTGCAAAGGGGCCAGATTATAAGTGTTTCAGACTTTGTTGGCTGTGTTGCCTACTCTTTCTCTAGTGTCCGTCCTTCCTTCCTTTCTTCCTTCCTTCCTTCCTTCCTTCCTTCCTTCCTTCCTTCCTTCCTTCCTTCCTTCCTTCTAAGCAACCCTTTAAAAATGTAAGAACAGTTTTTAGTTCAAAGGCCATATCAAGCCAGCAGACCATAGTTGTTCAACACCAAAACAGTGATCCTCAATCCCCACAGTCCCAGGTGGTCCCCTAGAGACTGTGACTCAGTAGGTCTGAGGCAGGGCCAGGAATCTGCATTTTAGACAAGTACTTAAATGGCTATGATGGAGGAGGTTTCCAGAGCCCTGATTGGCAGTCTTGATATTAGAGTGAGGGCAGGATGGTTCAGAATGTTTTTACCTCTGCCAGCCATCTCTTACCACCTCCCCCTACTTCATTCTCTTCACCTCTCCTAAAGATTCAGGCTCTCAAAAATCCAAATTAACTCAAGTCCATAGGAAAGTAGGTACCAAGTGACCACAGGGCTATGGCAGCCTATTCCTTTGTCCTTTACTACTAAATTCAGCCTCACGTATGAAATTTGGAAGAAAAGGAATCACTTGCTAATTATCTTTATGATTCTCCTTGAGAAAGCAAGCACTTAAAGCATTTTATTTTACTCTAAACATTGGGGAAGGGTTGACGGAAGAAAGATGTATAGAAGATACATACATATTCCAGCTTTTTTGCTTCTGACTGCTGAGAAATCCTGTGCGTGTGGTAGATCTTTAATATCTGTGATCCGTGTACCAAAAATGAAGGAGCTTTTATCAATGATGGTGACAGACTAGGCTTTAGGGACTCTGTGTCTCTAACCACCCACCTTTCCCCAACCCCTCAACGCAATTTGGTTTAGAGCATTAAGAAGGACATAATTGCACTTAACACCAAATATTGAAAATACAGGCAATTCTTGATCATTTCAGTTAATGAAAGATAGACAGCTGGAGCACGTATACTTGAAATCCACAGGTTTGAGATAAACGTCATGTTGACTCACTGCAAACCTTTTAGTAATAAGCATGAGGGAAGTGCAGCGTTTCCTAGAGCCTCCATGTGAGACAGTGACCAAATAAATAGTTACCGGTTTTGGCATTTCCTCTGTGTTTTCACCCTCCTGATTCTCATAAACTTATGTATTCCTAAGACAACAACTTGCGTGTTTTCATTGCCATATAAATGGAGTCTTGAATATAAGGTATGAGTTTTTTTTTATGATGGGCATTCCAGTGGAAGGAAAAAACTGTGAGCATAAGCACATGATCAGCAGCTGCAAGGAATATTGCAGGCACTGGGAACAAGAAGCTGTCTAGATTGCTCCGAGCAAGGAGAGCTTTGAGGTCCAGATTTGTGCGTGTGTGTGTGTGTGTGTGTGTGTGTGTGTGTGTGAGAGAGAGAGAGAGAGAAAGAGAGAGATAGAAAGAGACAGAGAGTTTGTGTAATGGAAGAGCTGCATTTGGAAGAGTAATCTAACAGTATCCTCGGGTAGATCCGATTGAGATGAAGGGGAAGGGGAAGAGGTCAGTTCATTGGTCTGGACTAGGACAGTAACCCTCATTGGAATGAAAAGGAGGGGGCAGGTCTGAAGGACATCACACAGGCAGAACCTTCAAGACTTGCAACTGATTAGACTGCTTTTGGAGGCACCATTAATAGAAATAGGGAAGTCAAGAGGGGAGGAGAAGTGTGCACTAAGGACATTCAAAGAGGAAAGTGAATTTAGATTCTGGTATGTTAAGTTTGTGGTTTCTTATGGAAGAGATGTGGGTAGAGTAGTTCGGCAGGTGGCAGAGACAATGGGATCAGAGCCTGCCTGGGAGCCCGAGCTAGGACACCGGGTTGCCAGAGTGAAGGTCTGTGAGCCAGTTGTTAGACACAGACATCAGAAAACATGAAATTATATAAACCTACAATTAAATATATTTTAAAGGCAAGAAGTCTTTAAAACTCATCATTTCCTAATTATTTTGCTACACTTTACTGTAACATATGCTCTTGAGGTTATTTGCCTCTATCATATCTGCATGGTAGAAATACTGCGTAATGTGTGCTGATGTGCATATCTTTCCACTTCTGAGTTCAGTGAAGTCATGTGGATAGCTTGCAATGGGCGAAGGCTGGAGTATTTACACCACACACAGTAGCAAATGCGACAAATAGGGCCTTGCCCCAGAAAACTGGTTGTTACACCTTGACAAGGGCAACCCTGAATAAACGCTGTATTTAAGAGTTATCTGCAGGAAGGTGACAATTGTGCCACACCATGAATTTGCTAACATATATTTGCATAGAGATATAACCAAGGGAAAGTCTTTGGAGAATACTTAGGTTCAGAGATGAGCTTGAGACTGGCTGTGGGGCTAGGTGAGTACATTTCCTGCAAAGCAAAGAAATTTTTCTAAATATATACAAGTACATGTTTTTCTCTTCTTTTAGTGGAATTTTGTATTTTGTAAACTGATTTTGAAAGGTTTTTATTTACTTTTAGAAAAAATATTTTGGGGTAGTGGTCTTCAAATACTTTTGGCCGTGAAGAAACACATTTTTTATCCTACCTCAACACACACACACACACACACACACACACACACAATCAATCTATCAACAAAATAGCAGACTTTCACGAATAGAAACAACAATGACTATGGCATTTAAGGGTTTATATGAGCAACAAAGTGATAAGGTTTCCAAGCCTAACAATATTTTCATAGTTCCTTTTGTTGATAAACACACACAGTATTTACTCAGTGTTGGGCACTGGGTTGGGCATGGGTTTGCAGAAGGAAAGGCCTGGGCCCTTTGTCTCTAGGCCCATACACATTCAGGGCTGCTCTGCCAGTCCCACTGAAACCACCTCCTTCTAAATCATTATTACGTCGCCAAGCACTGCCATCCTAGCCTCTAACTAGTCTTCCACTCTATGGTCTCTTTTCCCCCCACCCATTCTCACCTCACTACAACCACTTTTTGCAGTTTAGTCGTCTGTTTAAAAACCCATAATTGGCCTCTAAATGTTGAAAAGATAAGATCTGAACTCTTTAATTTGGCCTTCCCTATCCCGAGCTTGCTTTGGCCTCTGTGCCCACACAACCTTATTCCCCAGGGGTAATGGTATTTAATAATCGGTGGCTCCTGTAACAACCAATCAGAATGGGCCTGGCTGTAGACAACCTGTGTAAGCTCAGCTGGGGCGCACGGGCTGAACGTCATTGTTCTTCACAACACAACCTATGCTCCAACCTTATCTCCTGCCATGCTCTGTTCACGCCGTTTCCTCCCTCTAAAAACCCATTGGCAATCTCAGGGCCTTTACTTACACCATGCCTTCTGCCTGCAATGCCTTCCTTCCTCCTCTCTGCTTATGTAAGTGTCCCTGCCATCCTACTCGCCTCAGTGAAGCCCAGCCTTCCTTCTGAAGTTATCTTAGACTTTCTTAATCCACAATCATTGCTCCCACCTGTGAGTTGTGATAATGCCTACTTTCCTAGCATTTACTGAGCATTTGGCCTGTATTACCTTCCTTTGCTATATATTTACTTACCCATTTTATCCATCTCTCTCTATATCTATCACTTTATCTTTTATAATATGCCTTATCTTGAGTATTAATTATAAACTGGAAGGGGGGAATGGCATCTTCTACCTTTCTACATTCTAAGTTTGGATCAGGGTCTTACGCACAAGTAAGTATGCACGTAAGTGTCCGTAGCACTGATGACAATACATGATGGATGAGTTGGAGTGTGTGTGTGTTTTAAATATACTTAATAATGCCTCATCTTTGGGTTTTAGAGCTTACAACAAGCTTTGTCATATATTACCTCATTCAGTCTTCACAATAGTTGTTGTCTTTCTGCTTATGGTCCCCCCTCACGTTATTTTCCCCATTTTGGGGTGGGGGTGACTAAGATTGAGAGAGGTGAAGTGATTTGCCCAAGGTTACACACATAATAAATTGAAGAGCTGGGATTGTTTAAATCCAGGTTTTTTTATTCCAGTTCCCAAGCTCTTTCCACTACTTTCTGGTAACCTCCAGCTTTTAATTCCTATGTTTTCTTGTAATTCTACTCAAATTGTGAATACCTCCCATGTTCAATTTAGTCCTCAAGTAAAAGATGATAACCTTACAAATTATATCTAAACCATTGCTTGATCGTGACTTCTTTCTAATATTTGCCTAGGTTATTGTCATGTTGGCAACTTGACTCTGGAACTGTTTTCTTTCAAATCACTTTTTTCACATATTGTTTGTCTGAATCTTATTTCTTCCCAGCCCACTCTATCACTACATATTTATATCCATTTATTTACATTAATATATCTTTATAGAATATTGAATTCTATTTCTTTATGTCAAGGAGCCATATATTTTGAAACTAGTCATAAAACCAATGAGTGCTTAGTCCCAGCAAATATGAAAAACTTTCTTAGTCTTTGCAAAGTTCGTTTGGTAAGAATTGGCATCTTTTCTAATCACTAACATGCCTTTCTCCTTCCTTCCTTCTTTCCTTCCGCCCTTCCTCCCTCCCTCCTTCCCTCCTCACTCCCTCCTATTCTTTCTCTTTTTCTTTCTTACTGTCCTTCCTTCCTAACTTAGAAGAAAATCTCACTGCAATATATTTAAAGATACCTTTCTGTGTGTGACTATCAGAATTTTCATTAAACTAATATTGATTCAAATCCCAAGAACATTTCATAGTAAGTAGGTTTCTTTGTAAATGTAATATGGGAACAGATTTTATTAATGCAAAACCTGATGCGGTTCCTGTGGAGTGATACATAAAGCCACGTTACGGTTTTGTTGGTTCTTTTTGAAGACTGTCAGTAGTTTTTGCATAGAATGACTAATTCAAAAGAACATGTCAAGCGAAGTTTTGAAATTGGAGTAGGCTGAGTTTATGTTCTCTCTCAGGGAACGGCAACACACCCTCTCAGTTAGTTGGGCCAGAATCTTGGGAGTCGCTCTAAACTCTCTCTTGCTCCAACATTCAGTGAAACACAGACTCCTGCTAAGTTCATTTAAAAAAAATTTATCCCACGGTTTCCCTCCTTTTTATCCCCTTTACCAGCACCTCATTTTAGATGTCTAGCCAGTCCCTCATGCTGGGCTGCCTCCTTAAAGCCATCCCCACTGTGGTTGTCAGACAGAAAACCTGTAAACATGGACTTGGCCTTAATACTCCTCTGCTTAAAATCTTGCTTATAGCAGTGGCTCTTGACCAGAAGATCTGGGGCATCAGGCTACAGGTGACTCCCTTGCCACCTTGACCAGTGAGCCCATTACCGGAAAAAATAACGGACCTACAGGTGAAAGATCAAAATTATTAGCATTGCATCTAAGACTCTTCCTAGCCTCCTGTCATACTCATGAGCCGGTAGGACTTCACTGCGTACACGTCACTGCATATGCCATGAGGTGCCCTGCTCTGTCCCATCCTCCTTGCTGCTCTCCTTCATCCTGCTTTGGTGACTAGTTCCTGCTGGTCGTTCCAGTCTCGGTCCGAAGGCCTGCTGCTAGATAGTCTCCCGTGGCACACTGTGAATGCTTCGGTGCCTCTAGCGGAAGACTTACGTTATATCCAACCTTTGTTTCCTGTCCCTCTCACCCTTTGGAAGACTGGGTCTCATATTTTAGTGGCGTAAGGATTGCCGTTCAACACACAGATGACTGAATAACCATATACAGAGAGTCTAATTCAACAGGCCTTGCTGCACCTAGAACCAGGTGGTGCCGATGCAACGGTTTCTGACAAGCTCCCCAGAGGCCAGTGTTTTGGCTTCTATTAACCTTCATGTAACAAGTTATTTTTCACTTTGTAGATACCCCACACATGTTTGAGGCCAACTGGATTAGACTGAACATAGCTTTGAAGTCAGGCATCATGTCGACTTTAGGATTTTTTTAGAACTTTGGCCCATCCCTTCATTTTTACCTCACCAAAAATCCCCACACGTCCTTGCTGTCTCAGAAACAGGAACATCCTGAAAGAGCTTAAATATGAAGACTCTGAGACTTGCGTTAGTAAAAAATTGAAATTTATCGGTGAAATGAGAAGTGATATTACCTGAGATTTTCTGTACACAGGTGATTGGATTTCCTGTTGAGCGGTGCCGCCAAATGGAATTGGACGCCAGCTTGCGTTATTTACTTTAAATTGCTTTTGTAGTCCTGTTTCTAAAAGTAAAGAGAAACTGACAACCTTAATTGTAATAATTTTGCAATTTCACTTTATTTCACCTGCTATATCCCAAATATTATCATTTCAATGCAAATCAATATTAAAAATTAAGAACATATTTGACATTCTTTTTTCTGGTCATAAGTCTTTGAAATCTGGTGTTTATATTATACTTACAAAACATATCAACTCAAATGTTAAATTTTTATCCGAAATACTTGATCTATTATGAGAACTTAAAAAATGTACAACTGAAAAACTAAACCTACTTTTTAGGTTTACTTTTACTTAAACTTATTAAGGTTTACTTAAAAGTTGTACAACTTTGCCCCGGCTGGCGTAGCTCAGTGGACTGAGCGCGGGCCTGCGAACCAGAGGATCGCGGTTTGATTCCCAGTCAGGGCACATGCCTGGGTTGCAGGCCAGTTCCCTGCAGGCCAACTCCCAGCAGGGGATGCACGAAAGGCAACCATACATTGATGTTTCTCTCCCTCTCCTTCCCCTCTAAAGATAAATAAATAAATAAATAAAAAGTTGTACAACTTTTTTTTAGTTGTACAACTTTATACAAGTTGTTTCAAAACATATTGAACAGCTTTCCAGTAACTGAAGCAAGTGTCAAGTTTTAAATGTATTATTCGGTTAATCAAAAATAAATAAAATGCCATCCTGGCTGGTGTAGTTCAGTGGACTGAGCGGGGGCTTGCGAACCAGAGGATTGAGGTTCAATTCCCAGTCAGGGCACATGCCTGGGTTTCAGGCCAGTTCCCAGCAGGGGACCCACAAGAGGCAACCATACGTTGATATTCTCTCTTTCTCTCCTTCCCTTCCCCTCTAAAGGTAAATAAATAAAATCTTTTAAAAATAAATAAATAGATAGATAAATAAATAAAATGCAAAATTCAGGTCCTCAGTCACAGAAGCCTCGATTTCACTGCTCAGTGGCCATATGTACCTCATGGCCACTATATTAGACCGCGTGGCTGTAGAACATGGGTTTGCCCGAAATCAGATGCTTATTAATCAGCTCTCTTCCAGCTGTTGATGCCCTCATCATTTTCTTAAGAACAAGATTTGCAGAATTCTTGAATGCTAAACTAAAGGACATTTTTCCCAGCAGGTTTCATTTAGATGATCTAACACGAGAATTCTCCTTGAATAGTTTGCGTGTTACCTCGCATGAAGGAAAGGCTGACGAGGTGGTGAGAGGAGGCAGGGTGCAGTGAGGGCAGAAAGACACCTGGGATTGAGGTCCGGGTCACTGAGTGTTCGCAGCTGTCCCCAGCCAATTGTGTGACGTGAAGCGAAATGCATAATATTTAAGCCTGTAACTCATCTACATCATAAAGGTGGTTCCTATTCTATGCACAATCCTATAGAATCAAAGTGAGGATCGAGGGGCAGTATGGGTCAACGTGTTTTCTGAACTGTAGATAACCTACTATGAGAACACAAATATTGTTCACAACTATCAAATTGAAACACCAGACTAATAGCTACCATTTATTAAAGCGGTTTCTACATGGCGGGCGCTTTGCAGGTTAACTCTAATTCTTCTTCTTGCCAGGTGAGTGATGTGATCTCCATTTGACTGTGAAGGAAATAGACAGTTGAAAGTTTAAGTGCATGTGCAAAGAGACACGACCTTTCAAGTTCAGAGTCAGAATTTGAACCTAAGCCTTTCTGAGCGCAAAGCCTGTGGGCTTTCCTTGAAAATTTATACCGCCCCCCTCCCGACTTCAAAAAAGAGGTAAGGTTCCTAAATTTCTTTGCAATAATGAAATAAAATAATCCAATTATGATTTTTGGAAACAATGAATAAGCTGAGAATGTAACTCATTCTGAAAGAGGTAATGGAATTCCAGGCCTCTATGTGGGTGTAAGTGAATAGAATGAAACATAATTCCACAGGGATTTTAAATGTGATTTAGTCCAGATAATTTCCCAAAGAAGGAGTATGTAACCTTCTGAGGTCAGCAATTATTGTCATTTCTGGCTGTGTGTCGTGCCCGGAACCATAGGAATTAGTTGGCAGTAATTAGGCATACACTCATCAATAAAAACAAATGGACTTTAATAATACTGTGATCAGGTTTCATGTAAATCAAAAAGCTTTTCTTTTATGGACCATGTAACTTGATGTTGAGAAAAGAAAGGGAATCAACAGGAAATACTCCAATCATTAGAGGTGAGCTTTGCTAAAGTCCAAACGTGAAGCAGGCAAAGACTCCATTATATTTATGTGTCTAGATACCTGCTCGCTCTCCCTTTTGTACCAAAAGGGATGTAAGGCAGCTGTAGCGATGTGGTTTACAAATTTTATGTTGCTTGGTTATAGTTGGAAAGAATTATATTTTACTTTCTTTTTTTTTCTGGGATTTAGAAAATAATTTTCAAGATTCACAGTTATTATGGTGTTGTGTTGGCCAAATTCACATAAGTAGAACATCTTATTACTTTTTCGGAGGCTAGCAAACACCCACTCAGGGTTTAATCCGCAAAGGCCTTGACAAAAACGGGGACATCAGCCTCCTCCTGGGAAGAGAGACACTCTGTGGCCCTCCCCACTGGCCTCAGCTCCAGGCTTCTGGGCAGGCCAGGCCCCTCCGCCCCCCCCACCAGCGTGGTCCCCAGGCAGGGAGGGGTGGCACAGCTGCCAGGCCTTGAGCACCTTTCTCAGGGTTAGCGGGAGCACAGGTTACGCAGTGGAGCGATGCAGCTAAAGGTCAGCGGGGCTGTCAGCCGGTCCTGCAGCGCTGGCAACAGCGGTGACTGCGACAGTTCCCTGGTCTGAAGGAGCTCAGTGAAGGGAGACCAGAATGTAGCAATTGCCACGCAAGGTGCACCAAGTTCTGTGGGAAAGGACTTAGGTTATCATAACTACAAAACAACCAGAGGAGGTGTTGGTGAGGGTTTTCCCGCATAACCCAGGCTACTGCGTTTTCAGTCGGCTGGCCTGTCCAAGGGTACTTTCTCTGTCCATCTGACAGTAACCCTAGGGTGACACCAGACTCCAGTTCAAACAATTGCTTTGAAGTAGAACACCATATCGATCCACTGATAACTATTACATCTCTGCGCATTCATTTTTGAGTTGAGGTTTGGCTGAGAATCAGCCCAGATTAGACACTGGACTGAAAAACCTCAGTTGGTAGGAGACCAGTCTTAATGAGGATATCCCATTTGGTGGACTTGGAAAGTAAGCTGGACTTAACCTGGCCTTTCCAGTTTTGCCCTGGTCTTAATTATGTCTGTAATAAATACAGTGCCCATCACGTATACATTATATTCAACATGCTGTAAAATGTGTTTTTTAAAGTTTTCTTCAAAAATACTCTTTTTTGGATATCGCTGAAGTCTATAAAATTACATCTTAGATTCTTGTTTCCTTTAACGTGAATAAACAGGCATGCCGCTGCCACTTGAACTACCTAGGTGAGTTCATTCACTGATGGCTTCAGGGACTCCACTTGTGGTCCAGCATCCTGAAATGAACTCTGTGGCCAGGTGTGTGATCCTGAACTCTGTTACTGACTTTGGCTGGCCAAGAGATTAGCTCCTGCAATTATTTGCCCATAGGAATGAAACTTCAGGCCAATACGAAAAATGCTTTTCCTTCTCAATAGAGATCTGAAAGAACCTTGATTTTGAAGGCAGCATCACACAGCTTAACTGAGGGCTGGAGATCATGGTTGGCCTGTCGCCAAGTCAGGGAGAAGCTGCAGGTATTTCCAGGAGACGCAGATCCCTTCTCTGAAACTGGCCTGGTACCTCTGCTGCTGAGCTGCGCTATTTAGCAAGTTATGACTTTAGGGATGATGAAAACTATAAGTACTCTCTGGTTTTGTTTCCTCTTCACAGCTCCCCCACCCCCAGGTGTTACTGGGGTTTATTTGGAAAGGAACTTACCTTCAGAGCTGTGCCTCACCTTGAGAGCAGATGGCTCTGAAGATAGGTGAATCCTGAGGTAAAGACAGAAGCTTATCGTCTGCAGCTTGGTCAGAGATCTGCTGAGGCTGCCTCAACTTCGCGGGGCCGGATATGGCAACCCTGTAGGATCGGAAGACAATCTTGCCACAGGATAAGTAGTTTATACATGAATGATATTCTGAGTCTATAGGAAAATCCATCAAAGGAAGAAAGGATGGGGTGTGGGAGGAGCAGTAGATGCAGTATTCGTGTAGCAGAATTTGGTCTGATTTCCAAACTCGTGTTTAGGTTGTCATGTTGCCAGTATTCTGTATTGCACATTGTTATCAGCCATGGTTTTCTTTCATTACAGGTTTTTTGGTGATTTCTCACTTTGCTCCTGAGCCCTTCACAGAGAACACTCGCAATCCAATAACTAATCCAAATCCAAAGTGTATTTCAGGAATCCTCAACTTGGGTCTGGGAGTAGACTCCAGGGGACACTTCCAATGGCATGTAAGTTGTAATGAATATGTTTAATTTTATTTTTTGAGGGGAGAATTTTCACAGTGGTCATTAGAGCCAGGCAGTCGTTGGTGCCCTCCAACAGTGAGGTATGTTTATTATGGGTCACACTGTGGAATGAGTTTGATTCTGCCCCAGGCAATGAAGTTGATAGAAGGCCGAAATCCAAATTTAAATATGGTTTTAGAATAACTTTTTAGCTCGTAAGTGTGAATTTGATGAAACCACGGTCAGGTATGTTATCTACTACACACAAAGATTGGAGACAAATGCAAGCATTATGTTTTATAATTGTTAAAATAAAATCATGTGCTTCCTTCCAACACTTAGAAATGTTCACTTCAAAGAATTAAAACTTTTAATTTCTTAATTAAGAATTTTTATTAAACTTATTTGGGTGACACTGGTTAATAAAATTATGTAAGTTCCAAGCGTACAATTCTATAATGTGTCATTTGTCTATCGCGTTATGTGTTCATCACTCAAAGTCAAATAAGAATTAAAACTTGTAAAATGTAGATATTGATTTCCAAAAAAAGATGAACACTTGTGTAAGATTTTGGTATAAGAACAAAGTTAACATTTTCCTCTCCCCAGAAATAAACATTAAGCTAAAGTGAATCAGAACTATGGTCATAAGCTTTTATTTTTTGCACTTGAAGAACTGAAAGCTTTCTCTGTTTGTTATATTCTGAGGGAGGGGGTTTCCTGTGTGTCTTTCTGAAGCTCTGGGGATCCCCTCATCGTTTCACCCTCGCTACCTTCAAGCATCCTTTGCATCAACAAGGGCTGCTGGCCACCATTTACCACCCCGTGGCAGAGCTCTCTGTGACAGTTCTGACTGAATCAGTGTCCTGTTTCCTGGCATTGATACAAAGCTTGCAGTACCTCCAAGTGTTGACTACCGGGGCTTGCCTCAGCGGGAGGCAGAGGATGTCCGGTTTGTAGGGACAAGAGGCTGGATTCTCAGGCTCACAAATCATGTTCACAATGTCTGAAATTCTACCTCTAGAAATGTATTTCTTTGAGATTTTCACTCCTCTGATGTGTGTGTCCTTTAAATGCAGTCTTACCTGGCAGTCCTACTATTATTAATCTGATACCTTGGCTAGCTGTGTACCCATAAATGCTGAGAAAAGAGGACGGTTTGTAGGCACAGGAGAATCCAGGAGGGAGCAGTTGGGGTCTGGTCCAACTTGGGAGGCAGACATGTCCTCCTGGCTGGGCCTTGGCTCTGCCCACTGCCCCTGCAATTCCAGGAATGACCGCTAGGGAACTGGGCCCACTTGTCAATTTGCCTTCCACCCAAGTTGTTGATAAAGGAGGTCTAAAACCTGTATGAGCTTTTCAAGCCATATGCGTGTGAAAGATACATTATCCTTTTATGCCTGAGATCTGGCACTTTAAAAATGAGAAATGGTGCTCTAACTACGTTATTAGTGCAGAGTACTTTATTGTAGTTCAATAAAGAATTCTGTGTCTCCATTACACAGACTGACACCTCCAGACATATTTACAGTAATCCTCAGCTGATATAGTTTAATTAATGATATAAGGACATAATTACATGTTTTAGTGATCTTTCACATATTTACAGGAACTGCTGAAACTAGCTTAATTAGAGTAATTATGTAAATAGCTGATAATGCACAACAAATTACCGAAAAAAAAAATCTCCTAGAGTCTAGTATGCTCAGTTTCTGAGTAAGCTTATAAAGGAAAACATTTACATCTGAGGATTAAAGTTAAAACTATATGGCTTCTAAATTTTGTTCTTTTTAACCCAGGCAGAACATAACTGTTGGGGGTTTAACAGTTAACTTTTCTTGCTTTTGTAGTTCTGTTGCAGACCTCATGTCAGTTGTTGTTTTATGAAATTGCTCATTTTGTTTTGCCACTGGCTCGAGTTTCGTGATGAGTTTTCTGTCATGTTGGGGAGTTAACATTGCACTCACTGCGAGTTGGAGATGGTGCTCAGGGAAAAGGCTGACAAACCTCACGCCTCTTTTTCATTTCCTTTCCTGTCCTTTCTTTAACTGATAGCTTCTGTCTTCATTATACTCATGCACAAAGATGTTTCTAAGTGCTTTTTCTCTAGTTAAACACACATGTGTAGAGTCTATCATTGATATTCTGCTATGGAGATCCGGCTCTCATTTGCACACCTCTCAGTTCTTTACCATGTTTCCTTTGCTGTTGAAGGGATGAGACTTAGGCCCTAGGAGAAAACAAGAGGCTCCTTTTAAAGTGAAATAATGCCCCTCCTTAATCAGCTGGTGTGTTTCCCTGGGGTGATTGACACCAGGCACGCCCTCTCCCTTCCTTTACTTTTGCAGACGGCTGGATCCCTGTCATTGTGCTTCCTGTGTGAGAAGACCGAAGGCAATGCAGCTGAGCCAAAAGAAATAGCAATTTAAGTAGAGTATAGGATCAAATTTTAATTATAATTTGCTCAAATTAATGACTCTTGCAGACTTTGCACATTCATTCCCTGCCAAGCTTTTCAGTATTTCACCTGGCTCGCCTTGTTTCCCACTGCGCCACAATACCGAGCCTCACCTGCACCCTCTCGCTGGCCCTGTTAGCGCATTCTAGACTGTGTGTGTTCATTTTACACATTCCAGAACATACGTGTTCCCTGTTCTCCTGGATTTCACCCATTTCTGAGGCCCTTCCTAGTTCGCCTCCTGCGTGAAGTCTTTCATCACTAATCTCAGCGAACACTGTGTAAATCAGTTAATTCTGTACTGCCAGGCATTGTGCACCCACCTCCTCTCTCCAGCTGGATGGAAGGCTCTGGAGGAAGAATGTATCTGGTATTTCTCTATTCCTCGCCAGTGCCTATCATGGTGTGGGTTGCATGGCAGACACTCCCTTTGTGAATTCAGATATATTTAATGAAGACCTCTGCACGCGGCTGTGTCGGATGTGTGCGCACAAGTCTAGGGGGCGCCATCCAACGGCGACTTTGCAATGCTTTTTACTGTTACGAGACCTCAGCCCCTTTTTTTCTCAGTGCCGCTGGCTGCAGCCACAGATGTCTTTAGCGGTGCTCTGGCCAATTAGTCTCCCTTTGCTGAAACCTAGAATTAGTCAGGCACTTCCACAGGAAGACACAGCATCCTTCTTTAGGGAATTCACAGGCTAGTAGGGAACACAGACATGGAAACGCATAACTGCTAAACCTTCAGTCTCGCATGGAATGGTAAAAGTATGAAGGAGTAACAGACATGGTAGAAGGGAGAGAGTAGTATTTAAGTTGTAGAATTAACAAGACTAACTAGATACTGGGTTGAGAAAGAGGTTAACGAAAGAGTATAGGGCCACTCCTCGGTTTTGGGCTCCGGAGACTTCATAAATGACAAATTACATCTTGTCGGGCATGTAATTTTGGATACGGAAAAGAGGGCTTGGAAAGAAAATAATAGTGTGGGACATGTGGCTTTTGAGATGCCTGTGAATGATGGGAGATGCCCAGTGATGTACTTCTTTCATTGGCTTGGTTCTGAGCAGCGGAAACTTAGGAGATCAGCATCATCAGCATACGGGTGGTGGCTGTGAGGAGTGCTGAGCTCCCCAGGAGAGTGCGTGCAGGACGGGAAGGGAAAGAGGCCAAGAGCAGAGTGTGAACAGACATGCATGCGCAGGAGCTCTAGGAGTCGTAGCCCTGTTATGATAACTGAGGACAGCCCATTCCAAGACCCTGCTTTAGCAAATACACATTTCCTTTCTAAACTTTTAAAATGTTATTTATTTGTGCATTAACTCTTTTATTAAGTTGTTATCTGTTCAGTTGAAAAATTAAGTTAGAATTAAATAACGAAGCAGGTGTTCCTTAAATGAATGTGGAGAGTAGGCTGAGGTGTAAGAACCGGCAGTAAGGTGAGATCATCACTGCCCCTTGACAGGCAAAAAGAAGGCAGAATTGCTCATTTTTCAGTCACAGCCCTGCCCCCAAAGCCAGTTTCCTGTTACACTGAGCTGTGATTGACACCCTTGACCCTGAAGCCCCTTGCAGCAAACCGTCATAACCCATCCTCTTACATTTCAATGTTCTTTTCCTCTGCTCTGCCTGCTCAGTCTGTGTTAGGTGTTGGCCCTTTGTTGCTTTAGGGTTCTTTACAAATGGCTTTAAATACCTTCTGTATACCTCTGCATCCTTATGATTCTGAAATTTCATCTCCAGTCTGGATCTGTCTCTTTAGCTCCAGACTCAAGTAGTTAAAAGCCTGGTCTTCACTTCCAGACCCTTCCAAGTCTTTGTCAGTAAATGACAACTCCACTTTTACAGTTATAAAACTTGGAGATTACAGTAGTCCCCCCCTTTATCCGTGGTTTCACTTTCCACAATTTTAGTTACCTATGGTCAACCACCATCTGAAATATTAATGGAACATTCCAGATATTTTGAAAGAGAACACGTTTATGTAATTCTTATTGTAGTTCATTGTTATATTTGTTTCACCTTATTAGTTATTGTTGTTAATGTCTTACTGTGACTAATTTATAAATTAAATTTTATTGTTATGTATAGGAAAATACAGTACACAAGGCCTGTCCAGAAAGTATGCAGCACGCACTATGAAAAATAAAGACATTTATTAAAGAAAATACACAAGAAACACCATCCTATGTGCAATAGGACAATGTAGTCCCCTTCAAAGTAGGTGCCTTGGTAATGCACACAGTTTTACCAGCATCATTAGAAACTGCAGCACAATGTTCCTCCTGCTCTGGTAGCAGAAGCCGTGGAACAAATTTTGCAGTGACATGTTTCACGCGAAGATGCTGCATCAAAGTCTCAGACACAGTAGTTTTTGGAATCTCCATATCAGTTTCTAGTTCTCACACTGTCAGTTGCCAATCTGTTGATTACAGCTCATGCACATTCAACCTTCTCAGGTGCTCTGCTTGTTGCAGGCCTTCCAGAACGTGGATCACTTTCAACAGATTCTTGACCACCTTTGAAGCATTTGTGCCGTGCTTTTATTTGCACTCACTGCATAGTCCCCAAAAGCCTTCTGAATCACCCAAATAGTTTCCATGGAGGATTATTCAAGCTTAATGCAAAATTTGATGTAGATTCATTGCTCTGCTTGCTCAGTCATTTTGAATGTGACAGCCACACAGTACACACGCTCACTCAGTGGTACAACTGCCCCCACTGACTAGTACAGTGAAGTCATTATTTGAACATATGCATCTTCTTGGACACTGATGCCAGGTTACATCCATGTCCCACAAGCTGTTCTTGTTATATTAACCATGGTTGGGCATTTTCCAGACAGACCTTGACATATATAATGTTTACTACCTTTTGTGACTTCGGGCATCCACTGGGGGTTCCTGGATAAGGGGGGACTACTGAATCCCTGGTTTTTCCATAATCCATCGAGAAATCTTATTGGCCCTACCTTTAAACAATACCTAGAATGCAGTCACATCTCATCACCTCCACCGCTACCATTCTGTGATTAGCCACTATCATCTCTCACCTATAATATTATCCTGTTCAAATCAGCTGCCTTCAGTCTTAGTCTCAACACAACAGCAGATCCTCAAAAAAAAAAATCAGCCCATTACTCCTATGCTCAAAACCTGATGGTTTCCCAAGTTAGAGTGAAATCCTAAATTCCTGTAATGACACATGTATATGATTCGCCATCACCTCGTGTCCCCTCCAGAGCTCCCACTGCCACCTTTATACCTTCAATCCTATCGTTCTTGCTCAGGCCACTCTAATCTCGGCAGCTCTGTAGCTGACCTTGGGAAATGCTAGGCATGCTCCCATTTCAGGGCTTGCTTTTCCTTCTACCTGGATGGTCTTCCCTGTGTCCACATGACTTGCTCCCTCCCTTTCTCCAGGTCTTCATTCAAATCACCCTTTTCAATGAGGCCTTCTTGTGCGCTCTAATATTTCAACTCTGCAGCCCCACATCTCCAGGGCCCCTTCCTTGCTAAATTTTTCTCTTTAGCTCACAACCACCTCCTGGTGCATAATAAGTGGCAAAGTCAAAAGGTCTCAGACTGCTACCATCTCTAATTTCCATACACCTATGTTTGGATACTTCACACATACATGTAAAAATGGGGCCATTTGCAAATGGTTTGGACCACATGTTAACAGGGAATATAATGAGCCAAAATATAGAATAAAGCTACAAAGACAAACTAGAGCATTCTTTTAAAAGCATATGCCTAGTTAAGTAAGTTGAATTATGGTAAGCACTATTGTATTTGGGAGGTTGTTTATTTCCATGGAAAATGAGAGACAAGATCTCATGCTGACTAATTTATTGAAAAAAATTTGTATTTTTCTTAAAAGTTGGAGGTCAATTTCTCCTACGGTAAGGAACAGAAATAAAAGTATAACTAATGTCATTATGCCTTAAATTTCCTGGTGAGATTGTAGTCAGTTTTCAAAAGGAAGCAATTTAACTTCCTAGGATCAAGAAAGTGGACTTGAGAAATTAGGCTTTTAAATATTTACAGACTGTAAAGCCTGTACTTTGCTGTTTTTTCAGGTAAAATAAGTTATTCAATTTAACAAACTGGTGACAGGAAAGGATTTGACCATGATAATAGATGTTTTAGAATGATAACGTGGAGACATACTTTCTTCCCAGAATAAGACATTTCAGTTCTTGCTCTTAACATTTCTATCTCTAATTTGCTTATAGAGCAAAGGTTTGGGGGACGTGGGATTGAGAATGAGTGTTCTGATGCCAGACACTTTTTAACGGCATAAACTGAAGTCAGAGATACTGAACACAGTGTTTAAAGAGACTGTTATTTCATCATGAGTTTTGTAACTTCATAGAAAATATTTGAGGAAATCAGTAGCTTATACTTAGATGTATGTGTTTTATTTCTTCAACAAGGATTTTGTAAGAGAAAGAACACTTAAAAAAGTTAAGAGCACACCACTAACTTGCTCTTTCTTATACCAGACAAATATGAGGTTCCTTGAAGTCGCTTAAAATAACACTCCCACATAAACTTGTCACCTACAGATACTACACTTCCTTTCTTTCATTTTAAAAATTGGCAACTGGTCTTTCTAGGTCAATTAGTACATGCTTTTTCCTTTTTCCTTTTTAAGTAGGTAATGGAAAAGAAGTAGGAGTAGATGAATGGTAGGTAATAGAAAGGACACATTTAAATGCATGTAAGCACACATGTGTCAGAGCACTTCAGTTGGAAGCAGAAGGAAGTGCCCTAGAATCATACAGGAGAGCACGTGCATCTGTTAGAGCAAAGAAGGCGACCCCACTACACAGGCCAGACTTTTGTTGTCCGTTAGCGCAGGGCATTAGTTCTGTTGTTAGGACACGTGCCAATAATTTTTACTTTTCATACGCCTCATTCAGTCAATAACTGTTCAACTGTTCTCCTATATTTTTATCGCTTACTGAAATTAATTGAAGATGCAAGGATAAGAAAGCTGCAGACCATGTAGTAGTAATTGGTGCTTTGGAAAATATAGCTGACCCCTGGTCTACCTACTGTCAAAATTTTTTTATCCTGACCCAAGGACAAGTTTTCAGTGCTTTTAGAGAGAAGGGAAGGGAGACTGAGAGAGAGAGAGAGAGAGAGAGAGAGGAGAGAGAGAGATTAATGCAGAAGAGAAGCATCAATTGGTTGCTTTCTCATACACGCACTGACCAGAAATCGAACTCGCAACCTTTTGTTCTACAGGATGATGCTCCAACCAACTGAGCCACACCAACAAGGACCCACTGCTCAAAAGTTTAAGATGTTGAGGAATTCAATGTTTTCTTCCCCTCCCCCTTCATTCTTTAGGGAAAGGTTCAGAAAAATAAATTACTTTCTCTTGGTTTTTGTTTTTTCTTCTACAACGTACTTCTGGAGCTCAAATCTCTTACAGCTATAATGAAAAGGATAGGTTTATAAATAATTCCAGAAACTGTCCTTCCTTAATTGTAAAAACAATGTGATTATGGTTGAAAATGTCTTCAGCTAGACTCTATAAACACCAATACTTTCATGTCTATGTTTCCTTCACAGTTCTCAAGTGTACGCCATTGTTATTATTTACCTCTCTGTATTTTGTGCGGGTTGTACAATGTGCCCTGCTTCCTGACTTTGTTCCTAAGCAAGGATTCTGCTTGTATTCTTAACCTTCTTGCTACCCTACTTTTTCGCCCCACTTTCAACCACTGCTAGGACAAATGATGTTTTGCCTGAGAAAAAAAGTCACTCCTTTAATGTCATGAGAATTAGTTTACCCTTCTCTTTATCATGACTGTATTGGATACTTATTAATTTATTGGCAGGTGCCAATAAATACTAAATTGCTAAATACTGGCGATAAAGAAGTAAATAGATCCGAATTCTTGAACTTGGACAGGTAGCCAGGCAGTCAATGCTTATACTAAACTCTAAAATATTGTGATCAGTCGTATGGTATCAGTCCTATGGTAGCATGTGTATACAGGACCATAGATGAAGGAGACAAACGAAAGATTTCTAAGTGGAGGAGACATTGAGTTGGAACTGGTAGAAGTCTGCCAGAGAGGAAGGTGGAAGAACATTTCCCCAAAGTCACTAGTCTGAGGGAATAACATGGGACTGTAAAGTGCAAGGCCCTGTAGGGACCAGGCAGATAGAGCAAATGAAAGACTGATCTGGGAAAGGGGTGGAGGTTTAATCCACAGAGAATTAAAGAGTGCATGCCGTATCCAGAGCAGAAAGCTGTAACTTAGCTCCAGTTGGTCCCTGCCATGCAGGAATATTGGCCCAGGGTTGGTGAAAATTCCATTTTTCACAAGAAGATGTCAGTCCTGAGAAATGTCCAAACAAAAAACTTTTAAACACTGTAAAGCCCCAACAAAACTTGTTTGTAGGATGGATGGGTCTACAAACCTCCAGCTGACAATCTTGGCCAATAACAGATTAAAAAGTGGTTAGTTCTAGGTAGCGGGAGAAGGTGGTATGTTCTGGGAGATGGATGGGAGCAATGGTAGAGAGTGGTAATAGATAAAGATACAGAGAAAGGTTAGAGATAGTTTATTTTAAAATCCTCCCCTTCTGTTCTGGCTAGTGTGGCTCAGTGGATTGAACACCAGCCTGAGAATCCCAGGGTTGCTGGTTTGATTCCCACTAAGGGCACATGCCTGGGTTGTAGGCCAGGTCTCCAGTAGGGGGTCCATAGACACAACCACACATTGATGTTTCTCTCCCTCTTTTTCTTCCTCCCTTCCCCTCTCTCTAAAAATAAGTAAATAAAATCCATTTTTAAAAAGTCATCCTCTTCTTTATCTGGCAGTTCGGACTTCATTCTAGAGTAGCAATTTCCAATATTTTTTCATTTCATAGCACACATAAACTAATTACTAAAATTCTGCAGTGCATCAAAATACGTTTTTTCCGATCTGACAAAAAAAGTATAATTTTGATTTATTCACACTGGATGGCTGTTGTTGTGTTGGCTATCATTTTTTAATTTGACAGTCTAAGGGAAATGTGATCCGTGCCTCTGACTAAATAGGTATTGCATGTTTTAACAATTCTTTTTTTGCATGTCTAATAGGCAGACATTATTTTGCAGCGTTAGCAGCTAACAACAATTTATAGAGTTGTAAAACAGCCAAATGCAAAGTTGGAATGAGATAACCTGGAAGAATATGCTGTTGGCAATACAGTTTTCCCTGGAAGCAGAGATCCCCCCCCCCACACACACACACAATATCTGGTCCATTCTTTATTCAGATAACTGGTATTTATCCACTAATCCATCTCCGGCATGTACCTCAGGAAGCTTCTCTGATGCCTTTTACCTGGTTTCATGTTTTCCTCTGCCTCTCACACGCTTGTGAACTGCAAGTGCTGTGTTTATTCTGTGGCACTGTCATTTAATAGTGCCCCTCTCCATTTCTCTTCTATGAGACTAGGACGGTATCTTATTTTTTATTTTCATAGTACATGTGCAGTAGTTGGGGCACAGACAAAATTTACAAGATGTGTGCAGAAAGAATGAGTGAATGAGTTAATTAAGGAACGGCTGGTGGCTGTATGCTTGAGTGGACAGCGCATGAGCAAATGTGTAATAGGCAAACATTTGTCACCCTTTATGGTGCACCCGGGGAGTGAGTAAGGTCCAGTCATCTCTAAATTTCCCCTGAGGATGGAGTATCATATATTATTATTAAATTATACTGCATGCTTCCCCGACTTTTCTACTGCCTTAGAATTTGATCTCAGGAAAGTCTTTTATACCTCACTGACCTTAATTTATATTTAAAAAATACATTCTTCTTATTTTCTAACCACCTGTTCTAGATTTCAAAATCACAGGCCTTCTCGCATTATAGTAATATATTTGCATGAATATAAACATTTCCTGTATGCATAAGCAGTGATCTTGGACCACATTAGAAAATTTAAGTTGGGTAGTCAGAGAATCTGCATCCCTCTAGTATCTAGGGCAACGGGGCAAAGGCAGTGAAGCAAGAGACTTCCTTTTCTTGGACTTTTAACTCCATTCCCATAGTGTTCTGCAAATTTCGTATGCATGTGAGGAGTTAGTGTTTTAATGGCCGATTCTATAATCTATTAGTACTTTCTTTTCATTAACTGAACACTGAGTTTACAATGAATAGGCAGGGACTGCATCCGGGGCTGTTTCTCAACGTTTCCTCAGCCCTAGATACCAGCAGTGCCTGCTACGCCCCGCTGTGTCACCAGTCAAAGAGGGCAGTGAGACAATTCCACGTGGGAAAAGGCTGCGACAATTGGAGTTACGCTAGCTTCCTGAAAACGTTCAAAATAATTTATTTTTAAGAGTTTAAACAAACTCTGAATATGTATTTACCTGATCTGTGCACAGATGTAGTGTACCCAGGAGTAGATCCAGTACTTGTTTGTACTTACAATCGGCGTTAATCAAGTTCTCGGGAATTAAATGAAGCGTGGGGCAATTCTATTACCACCACCATCACCCTTGTTTGTGGAAGCACTTGTGTAAATTGGCTGAAATTTTCTGCACTGTTAAAAAGGGTTGTCAGACACCCTCCATCCTGAGCATTAAATGGGAATCAGCCTCACCAAATATAACTTGACACGCACAGTTAGAATAAACAAGTCAGGGTGCATCCTTAGATCTGCACCTATTTGTATGCAGAACTGAGCCAGAGTTGGAGTGACCTCATGCCAGAAGGATGTGGTTAAGCTGTAACCTATTGTTTACCTGCCCTCATGGCCATGGCCACTGGCATTGATTTAGCCACAGCTGTCTACCCTTGCCCAACCCCATTACTCTCTTATTTCTGCTCACGGAGTCCTGATTATGGATGGACTTGAAGGAAAAACTGGTTTCTCTCAGAGCTTCTGTGTCAGAGCAGTGCATGCATGCTGTCGAACTGCAGGCCAGCATTCAAGTTCAGCACCGTTTCAGGCACGCTGATATGAAAAAAGATAATGCACTATTGCGTGTATATAGAGGAATCTTGCTGTGAGTGTGGTTTAGAGTTCCTGGCCTCCAGTCCTGGGCTGGGTGACAAGCACTGTGGGAACGATGTGTTCTCTCAGCCCCCCACCCCCCCACGACACAGTGGGTCTCTGGGTTTACAAAGGTCCAAAGTGAGTTTTTGGGTCAAAAGTGGAAACTAATGACTAAATTTGGACTCTGAGCTTTTAGTCATAACAGGTTTTAGAGCCAGGCCACAGTGCAATGCAACTTCAAACCTCTGTCAGTGTGGAGGCAGCACAGTGAGAAATTCACCTTAGAGTGGAACTCGGGATCGGGGCTGAGGGGGTCAGCTCCGTCTGAAGATCTTTGGCAAATCACTTTCTTCTCCATCCCTCAGTTGCCCGCCCTGTAAAATGGAAACAATAATCTCTTCTTTCCTATTGGATGGGAATGACTGTCCCTGGAGTACGTACTGAGGTGTGAAGGAAAAAAAGTTCTTGAAGGACTATATTATTACTTAGTTAAGAATTACACTTGTGTGAATAAGAAAAGAAAATCTCCTTACACTCTGTTTCAATTATGACAAATATTTCATTTTAGAAGACTGACCATATAGAAGTTAGCCTTTAACTTGATTTTAAATTTCATTAATCTCTAATGAGTGGCATATTTACTCTGTGTCTCTGAAGTACAAGACAAATGGTAGAAGTGAAAATGAAAACAATCTGAAGGATAGATGATGCAATGGAAAATTTCTGGCCTTTTTGACCCTCCTCCTATTGACAGTCAGGGGAAAGGCATGACCAAGTGTCCTCACAGATGTCCATATAAAACCAATCTTCCATTCTCACTTTCACCGAGAAAGGGGGAAAAAATCCCTGATTAGGGGGGAACTTTGGGACTCAATTCTTCTGGTTTGCCAACTTCCCTGTTCAGACTTTCACTACTTTCATTATTAGTATCAATCAAGGCTGTATACACTGGAATCACTTTTGCTCATTTCCATTTTTAGCTGGTATGTGTGTGTGTGTGTGTGTGTGTGCGCGCGCGTGTGTGATTCTTTCAACTCAGCCTTCATTTATTCTTGGAAAGACTCTACATTCTTATTTTCCTCACCGTATTTTTATCTTCTTATTCACTCCTTACCTCAAGCCGATTTACAAGGAAAGTTTTGTCCGGTTCATTCACTACACAATTCTTTGATCTTTCTTTCTGAGAGAAGTAGGCCACCTGCTGCTGCCTTTTGGTATAACTTCTGAAACTGGAAAATTCCGGGCATAGAGCTTAGATAAGTTTATAAAACGAACCACAGACACAAACGGCCGCATCAACTTATAAATTAGGCCTATTAACTAAAATAGTTAAAAAACATCAAAACATTTCTGTATCTTTATGATACAATGAAGTTGTATTTGCTTTGGTTTGTTTTGTTTTAGTTACATGGTTGGGGCGGAGGAGGTAGAGAAGGCAGAGTAGGGGCTTAAAGGGCCTTTAAAAAATCACCAAGTCCAGGTCCCGCCTCTAGGAAAGTCTGATTTAATTGGTGGGATGGGGCCCAAGTATCAGTATTTTATCTTATTTTATTTTATCATTACAGTTTACATTATATTATTCTGCATTAGTTTCAGATGTACAACATAGTGCTTAGGCAATTATATACTTGGAAGCGCGGTCCCCCAACCCCAATATTTCAGTACCCACTCGGCCCCATGCATAGCTATCACAATATTATTGAGGTGTAATTTATCTCTGAGGCTGTCCTATAACTAACACTTTGTACTTATTAATCACTTCATCTTTTTCACCCAGCCCCGCAATCAGTATTTTTTGAAAACTGCTCAGATCATTCGAATATGTCAGAGTTGAAAACTACTCCTAGGATCCTGCTGCTTCTTATTTCTTAGAGCTGTTTTCTCTCTCTCTTTTGGTTTGGGTTTGTTTGATTGATTTTTCCCAGTAAGCAAAATGGCTACCTGGTCAGGCTTTTTACAAAGCAGAAGCTCCCTCGTGGAATATGAAGGGTCAGTCAGAGCTTCCAAATAAAAATTTCCTTTTTAACTTTTTGTGCTTTTCAATGGACTGTGTAAATGAAACAGAAAGAATTTTGCTCAAAATTCTGCTCCTCCTTTCCTTGAATGTGCCAGTTTGAGCCAGGTATTTCACTTTTAAACTGAGGATGTAAAAGTAAGTGGATCACAGGGGGTTGTACAGAATTAGACAAAATAGTGCACGGGCCTCCCTAGTACTGAGCCTAGTGCCTGACCCACGGGAAGTTCTCAGTTCAGCGGAAATTATCAGTAAAGGGAGTTAATCGTACTGTGGCAAGTGATATTTCTTTAAAGGACATTGTCTAAAATATCCTTTAAATTTTTGCTTAGGCCTGGCTGGAGCCCCTAATGGCTTCTTCACAGACAACTGTATTAACTGCATATGGGCAGCTCTTGACTTTCGATGCATAGCCAAGCAGTTTAACTAAATTTAACTATCATTTTACTGCCAAAATATGCTTCTACTACTATGAGTGGGCAGGGACACAGCTCACACAGCTACAGATGGAAAGAACTGAAATCTACTTTTCCTATTAGAATTCTTACCAAGAGACTCCTGACAGTGTGTGGGTATGTTTCATAGGTCCAACGATACAAGCTGCGTTTTCAATCCTTTAAAAATTGCTCTGCAACAATCTTGAATGAAACTTTGAAAGTAAAAATGGTCTACCTATGTTCCTATCCTTTTACAATGAGCATGGATTTTTAAATTTCTTCTTGCTTTCTTCCAACTCTATTTGAACGCCTTTATCCATATTATGTCTTCCCTGACTGAAGGGTCACTATGCCTACTTTGCATTTGATCTTTTCCCCTTGGGCTGTAGGGCTCAATAATTAAAAGTGTGGGCTTCAGTGTCAGGGTGCTTACTCCCCAACTCTCTGCCATTCTGGCTGTCAGCCCTTGAACACTTCCTTTAACTGCCCTGTGCCTCAGGCAGTTGCTGTATGGGGTCAGTACGTAGATGCTCCCTACCTTTTAGCTCTCGTTTAACAGTTTCTTGGTAAAAGCTTTCAACTTGCCACGTGATTCAAATATTCGCTTAATTAAATGCTGATGTAACTTTCACTATGAAATGTTAATATTTTGACATTATAGTTTCTAATGTCTCTTAGTGTTTCCAATGTCTCTTAGTGTTTTCCACATTTGAATAATTTTAATTGGCTGTGTCCAAGTGTATCGAGCAGGTATGCAGAAAGAGAAAAGAATGAAAAAAATACGGTCATTTGATGAAAGCATGATCAGGCAACCACACCAAAACATTGTTATGGATCTCAAGGCTACACAGAATGATTTCTAAGCCTCTGCCCATTTACTGTGTGGTTCTTCATATATAAAGAAGTTGCAAGAAGGAGCTGGAAGGAAGTATTCCAAGTCATGAAGTCCAAAGACCTACATCCAAGGCTGCTCTATCCAGCAAAGCTTTCATTTAGAATGGAAGGGCAGATAAAGTACTTCTCAGATAAGGTCAAGTTCAAGGAGTTCATCATCACCAAGCTCTTATTATATGAGATGTTAAAGGGACTTATCTAAGAAAAAGAAGATAAAAAATATGAACAGTGAAAGGACAGCAACCTCACAGTTACTAACAACCACACCTAAAACAAAGCAAACCAAGAGGACAGCTAGTTCAGGAGCGGAACCAAAGAAATGAAGAACACATGGAGGGTTAGCAACAGGGGAGTCGGAGGAGGAGAAGGAGGGGGGAAGGTACAGAGAATAAGTAGCATAGACGGTAGGTAGAAAATAGACAGGGGGAGAGCAAGAATAGTAGGGGAAACATAGAATCTAAAGAACTTGAAACACGTGGTCATAAACTAAAGGGGGGAATGGTGAGGGAGGGGATGTGTAGGGTGGAGGGGAGTGAAGGGGGGAATAGAACAACTATAATGGTATAATCAATAAAATATATTTTTAAAAAAAGTTGCAGACACTCTCACCCAGGTGCGGTATTGATGAGAAGAGAGGTAAGATTAACTCTCTGTGCTCTACACTTGTTATCTGCAAAGAAAAAATGACCAGTGGAAGACTTACTAGAATTGGGGGTGATCTGTGATTGTCATTCATTCAACCAATTGTTTTTGCACACTTGTTACTTGCAAGGTTATGCAATGTGAACAAAAGCAGATGAGGCCTGACCTCTTGGAGTTTAATGTCTAGGAGGGGAAACAAGTATTACCAAATGATAAAATGATCAACTGAACACGTGTAAAATTATACCTGTAATGTAACACATTCTAAGAAGGAAACGTGGGAGTGTTTCCTGACTCTCTAAACAATGAGAGTCTAGATTAAAGGTACCTGGCCAGGGAGGTCAGAGAAAGCTGCCCAAGGAAGTAAGTCACAGTCGTGCTGAAAACAGATGCGTAGCCATTGATTAGGTGAAAGGGAAGGAAAGCACTTCCTAGGCAAATGGAATAGAAAGTACGAAAGTCCTAAAGCAGGGGGTAGCAGAGCAAGTAAAGGGAATTGAAAGAAGGCCAGGTAGCTGGTACCGAGACAGAGGGGAAGGACTTGTGGTCACATGGTGTGCTGGAGCATGCGTATACCAGCCTCTGAGACCTGATTCCATGTTTTTCTTCCCAAATCCACACTGGGTGAAGTAAAGTTTTTATCTTGAAATTGGCCGAGGTGGGTGTATTTACACCATAAAAACCAGCCAACTCTTTCCCCCCACCCTCCCTCATATGAGCCAATTTACTAGCCCACCACTGGATTGTATTATGTAAAGCTATGCTCAAATTCAGAATCCAAACATTTTATTTTATATATTTTATTATCATTATTTTTCTTTAGGGTGCCCTGACCAGGGATCGAACCCACATCCTTGGTGTATCAGGACAATGCTCTAACCAACTGAGCTACCTGGCCAGGGTCAGGATCCAACCATTTTAGATGGTTCCTAATCTGAGAATTAGAGAAGTGCACAAACGTGTCTTGAGAGAGAGAAAGAGATTAGGATTTCCGGCCATTATCACGCCTTCCACAGCAAGAGCAAACTAGGTATGGAAAATGTCTTCTGGCATTCTGGCTTTATCCTTTTTTCCTTTCTGTGTGTACAAATAAAATGACTTAAACATTCATGCCGAACACTGAGGGAGGCTTAGTACTCTCCCTGAGATTAGTAGGAATTCCCAGGATATGGGTCCTTTTTCCTCCTGGCCACCTCCCATCTTGCACTCCTGCTGAATTCTCTGGACTGTGTGTGCTCTCCTCCTGCTGTTGTGTCTGCCTGCTAGCCTCCATCCAGCCCGCTCTCGCTCCACACAGTCATCACCATCACCAGGCCATCACCCCTTTTCTCTCAGACCCAAAGCAGTGCCAACCCCAGGAACAGAAGAGAAGTCCCCTTGGACTTGAGGATTAGACCTTCCTGCCCTAAAGGTCCTGCCTCGGGTGGTCTGTTTCCTAGGGCTCCCAAAGCCCTAGTACATTTCCTCCACCCCTCACCATTCTCTCCCTCATCCCCGGCTCTGCATTTTTGTAATATTATTTAGGAATTTTTAACTTGCAAAGTTTATTCCAGAATAGGCTCAATGTGCCCCTTTGCTTTCCAGAAAGCACATTGCATTGTTTGCTAACCTAAAGAACTGGTAACCAGAATGACCCTCAATAGCGGCGCTGACAGTGTGTTTGAAACGATCATTGTGCTTTACAGGCAAGATCATATTTTTAAGCATAGTTCACTTCTCCACCAAGCGAGGGCTTTTCACCTTGGGTATTAGTTCTTCCTTTTACAAAAAACATTAATTTTTCCTCCATAATCCCAAGTTTGTTATAGTTGGAGAACTGGAGACACTATCTCTTCTCTAAGCCTTAGTAGCCTCAGCTCAGTTTAGACTGTTACTGAGCTCTTATTTTTCAGTTCAGACTCCCTGGCACAAGCAGAATGAAGTGTTCCGCACTCCTCCTCCTCCCTGGGCCTGGAACCCTGGATGCTGGCATGTGGCTGCAGGTTTCCTCACCACCTCTGCCAGCTTGTACGCTATTAGCAGCATGCCCTCCTGGGCACGGAGGGAAAATTTACCTCTGGCTCAGTTTCCTCCACCTCTTCACCTTCTTGTGCTCCTAACACAGAATTCCCATGCAGACTTTAAAGAAAGAGTCTACGTTCCATTTCGACCACAGAAGAAAGAAACTGCTACAGGGTAACAAAATGAAGGCTGCCTTATTACTGAGAAAATACCTAGCCAGGGGAAATTGAGCAGAGTTTGTCCTTAGCTCCTCAGACTTTTTTAAAGCTTTCTTTGCCAGTCCCTTCCCCATGCCCACAGAATCTGTTCAATTCATTCACACTAAGGTATAAATGACTGGTAACATGGTGTATTACGGCTCTTTGCATTCCATCAGGGGAAAAGCGCTTAGCCAAAAGAGCATCTTCTGTGACACATTCAAAATTATTTCTCTTACTTGAAGGGTTACTCCTTGAGACTAATATGAGCAGAAATAAAAGGTTTATATTTTTTGGAAGGGGAAGTTTCTGTTAAATTTAATTGATATAGATGATATAGAAAGTCATCCCCCTTTTTAGATCTCGATTGAATGAACCATTTATTAGTTTGTTTGTTTACTTATTTATTTGTCTTTAGAGGGGAAGGGAAGAAGAGAGGGAGAAAAATATCAATGTACAGTTGCCTCTCATGCATCCCCTGCTGGAAACTGGCCTGCAACCCAGGCATATGCCCTGACTGGGAATCGGACCTCGATCCTCTGGTTTTCAGGGCCACACTCAACCCACTGAGCTACACCAGCCAGGGCGAGCCTTTCTTTTGTAAGGCAAAACTCTTGGAGAGGTTGAGAGAAAGGAGTTAGTGGTTGCAATTTCTTCTCTTAATGTGCATTGCCTGTCAGCCCAGGCCTCAGTGCTCATCTCAATGAATGGTAGGCCAGGTCTAGAAAGAAGACATTGAAAGTTTGTGTCAGTCTTGCTACGAAAAGAAGGGGCTTATTGCTTTTAACCCATATCTTTCAACAGATCAAATTCAAACAAGGAATATTCCAAAAGCTGAAACTCATCCCTTTATTTCCCAGTCTTTGTTCACACTGGTAACTTACATTTTAAGGCTTTGACAGAATACTGAGGCTAAGTCAAATGAACGTCATAAGGTCATGACTGGGTTGGATTTGGCAATTCGATCTGCTAATTCCAGAAATGAGGACTAGAGGCCTGTGCAGATGGAAATGAAGGCCAATTAGACATGATTAACCTGTAGATTAAAAAATAAGATAGCACAGCATTTTACTCTGAGACTTTGCCAGTGTAGTTTAATAAATTAAAATGAAATGCAGTCAAGTTGAGACATTAGAAAATGAGGTTAGGCAATATTAAGCAAACATCTCAAGACTTGGTTAATAGATCCTAACACTTTGGGAAGATGAATTCTCTAAAGGCCAGTGGTGGGTTCTTTTGGGGTTTGATGGTCTTAGCCCTTTCTAAGAGAGGGAAAAGGGCCTGAGAGAAAGGACCTGCATGGCAAACAGGAGAGAAGACAATATTTTTGGTTCAGGTAAATATTAAAAGCTAAGGATTCATATAAAGTTTTAGAGTTGCCCAAAGCTTTTAAAAGTTACTAATATTTAGGCATATTTGTTTTCCTTTATTTTTGCATAGAGTCTCACTCCACAAGATCTGCTTGTAATGACACTACTTAGCTGCTACAGATGGAAACTTTAAGAGTTAAATAAAAATTACATTATGTGGGCCCTGGCTGGCTAGTTCAGTTGGTTGGAGCATTGTCCTGTACTCAAAAAAGGTTGCAGGTTCTATCCATGGTCAGGGCACATACCTAGGTTATGGGCTGGATCCTGGTCGGGGCGCATACAAGGCAGCTGATCGATGCTTCTCTCCCCCTCTCTGTCTTTCTCTCTTCTTCTCTCTCTAAAAATCAGTGACTATATTTTTGGGTGAGCATTAAAAAAATTGTATTATATGGATACAGAGAGAAAGCGATTAGAAAATAGAACTAAGGATCCTAATTCCTGAATTATTTTTTTAAGTTCTTTATTTACTCCACCTAAGTGGGGTTTTTTTTCATAAAGCTTTAAGCTGTTATAGTGCAAATTGCACCGTGCAGCAAGATTTAGTTAATGACTACCTGCAAATCATTTTAGAATCTCAAGGGAGGAATGTTATTAGAGTGTAGCGCAGTAAATGCTCTCTGTGCAGGGGAAAGCTTCCCCAGCTCATGGCCCCAGGCTTTGATATCATCAGCCTTCATGAATTTCTGCCTCGTGTTTTATAGGGACTTGCTTCTAAGGAGAGAAAAACAGTGCAGACATTATCTAATTCCTCCTGGTAACATTCATGAAAGTTTGGTGGGGCAGGCATTATAATTACCCAACCCATTCTGCAGATGACTGAAATAAAATTGAAAGTTAAGTGACTTTCCCAAGGTCAAAGAGAAGCTGAATGAGATCCAGGAGGATTCCGTTTGGGGTTTCCCAGTTGTTTAGCTCCAGAGCTTTCACCTGCCAACTCTGGAGGCACCAAGCAGCCTCGGGGGACCTCGCAGGTCATGCAGGGCTAGTTCGGAGCCAAGAGGCTGGAGTCCACCCCCTTCGGCACCAACCGTCTGATGTTGGGCAGGTCACTGGTCCTTCTTGAATTAGTTCCTCTACTTTAAAACAGGGCTAGATTAGAAGTGTGTGCCCCAAACACTGCTGGATTAGGTAAAATCATGCATTTTTCAAGTGATGGCACCTGATGAAATATGTCCAATCAAATTAATGTACTACAGGGTAAAATCTATAATCATGAGGTTGAAATTCACAAATACGGATCTGAAAGTTGATAAATTAATTGACTTTATTATCTAGATTTATTTTGAAATGTGCAGTCAAAATAGCCCATTGTGGAAAAAAATAGCCCTGTTGATTTTGCATGACTTTAATGCAGGAAATGTATGCATAAATTTATGTCTTTGACACTTTCTTTTCCCCATTATTTTATGACCCTCAGACAGTCTCACCTGTTGCTCACAATAAAAGAAGTCCTACCAGCTACCATATTGTTCTGTCATTCTCCTTTTTTCCACGCTTTTCTCCTCCCCCATTGGTGTCCCCCATAACTCCCGGCGGTGCCTACAAGAAGTCACCCAGCCGGGCACAGCTGATGCACGCCTGGAGGGCCTCCACCGCAGCCAGGGTGCCGGGGGCCTCCGGGAGCCAGAGGCGCCCTGTGTTCTCTGGAGTTGTCTAACGGCCACAGCACAGCAGTGTCCTCGGCCAGACTAGGGGCTTCTCTGCACCCGGACTGCGTCACACCTTTCCCCATGGCTCTTCTTCACGTTTCCTGATGTCGTAAGGAGTTTAGGACGGCAGCTTCAAAACCAGTACAGCATGTGGGGGCTGAATTAGGGGAGATGCTGAGGAACGATGACGGTGCTGTACCTTCTCTCTCTGACCCTCTCTTCTCTGACCATCGAGGCCGAAGAAAAGAAAAATAAAGAGACTAGATCATAACTATCCTGCTTGTCTGAATATTTTTAAAGGAAGGGTGCCTTAAGCTTTCCTCAGAAGACACCTCAGACATTTACATAAATGATCTGTGGTCGGCAACTAATCTAGGATAATAGACATGTCTGAATGGAGGGTTGAACCTAGACCTCATTTGACATCGTTCCCTGTTTTGTTAGAGACGTAACTGTGATGCAAAAATATTAAGGTGAAGTTAACAAATATGAACATGATTTAAGGTGAGGTTTTCACTCAATATTTTTTTGTAAATCAGATGCATGCCTGGATTCAATTGATTTTATTTAATAAACGAGTGATGTCCCAGTCTATAGTAACTACTCCTTCCCCTTACAACTAGTGAAAATGAAAAAGAAATATTTATTGATCACATATATTTAAAGTTTTGGAGATTACAGTATATGTTAGGCCAAACAATGTCCTACCTGAGGGGAAGTGTGTATTTCAGTGATTTATACAGTGATTTTTTGGGGGGAGAGTGGAAATTGTGTTGTCTGTCTTTTTCCTTTCCTTCCTCATCCACTCGATCTGTCCTGTATCCAATCTCACAGCTGGAGAAAGGAAATTTATAGATTCTAAAGTGAGACTAATTGACAATTTGTTTTTAGAGCATGAAATCTTTTTTCCCTAGAGAAAAAAGCTCACGAGGGCATTCCAAACAGGATTGTTTCATTTGTGCCAGGTATATAACATCTAAAACACAATCTTACTTTCTTTTTTGGCTTGAAATATCTGGAAGTTTACTTATTTACTGTGCTGGTATTATGGTTTCTTATTTGGTTTTGTTCAATTACATGTGAGACATTGCACAGAACAGAGTTTTCATGGAGCTTGAGCCCGGGAACAGAACACATGCCACTGCACTCACCCGCCAGTTGGGAAGCTCGGCTCGATCATAACTTCCAGAAGAATCTCTGTGTCCAGACAGAGGCCTGAAGAACTGGAAACTTTATTATATATCTAGACTAGGCTTTTAAACATATCCTCATTAGGATATAACGATTTATTATATTCTCTCTTTTTTTTGCAACATTCTGTTTCAGGATGTTAAAAATACTGAAACAAAAGCACTGACATTTGGCCTCCCAAGTTTTATATAGGACCATATTCGGATGACTGGATCAGGGGAAAAATTGGAAGATTTATAACCAAATGAATGCTTATGAAATGTCCAGTCCATTCTCCTTGGACTAAGAATGTTAGACTATGTATTAGGAAGATGTGTGTATGTGTGTGCTTGCTTGAACTGACTCTTACCTAAGGGCATAGTTACGCTGACTAACCTCCTAATTAAAGGCCTAATAGCTGAAGGCACTGAAGCTCATTTATTTTATTTTTTCGTGCTATAGACTTCTGACTAACAAACCATATTCACAATATGCACACGGGAATCCAATCATCGAAATTTCACTGCATAAGTCATTTTGAATGACCATTGAGAAGTACTTTCCCCCAACTGCTATTCACTACTAGAGGAGAACTTATCTTTTTGCTACATTCATGACTACTATCAGCTACAGGGCATATAAATAAAGGTGTTAAGAAAAGCTGAAGAACTTCCAGAATGACTGTAGGCTACAGGAGCAGTAAGAAAGTACCATTGAAGTGGCACATTCATAAAAACTGCCTGGATGGGATGGAGGGTAGTCACTTTCTCTCCATTTGTCCCGACGCAGAATCTGTTAAATCAAGTCACAGCCTGACCTGTCTCACAATTATCCCTGTTGTTCAGTTGTAAAAGAAGAGAAGGATTTTTTGTTGTTATTGCTATATTTATTTTGTTTTGATTTTAAGACGTGTTTCAGCAAGTTTAGGAAGAGGAAGTTAAATTTATGCCAAGCTATCACTGAGTTTTGTGGGTATTCCTCCTCGCTCTCTTCCAGAGCTGGGAATTTCCCCACTGTGCCCCAGACGTGCCCCACCCTCTCACCTGTGGAGCGGCTTCCCCCGAGACCTGCTCCCTCGTAGGGAGTCCGTGCCCGAACAGAAAGTGTTTGATGTGTTTGAATACACTACAATAATTCAGGCAGAATTTTATCCTTCAAAGAATTTTTTTTCTCCCCAGCCCAGAAGGTAAATTGTTCATGGGCACAGAACATTTTCTCACCCGAGAATCTCAAAGTCAGCATACACAAAGACATACACAATCGTTTTGTAATTTAAACGAGAACTTCACAGTTTCGTAAATTTAAATTAGTGTTGTAGTTTTGCAGGTGAAAGTATTGCATATTCATTGTTGCTCATTATAACAGAATAGAATAAAATATAAAGATAATAAACTAGTGCTATTCAGTTTCCTCATTCACTGAACATTACTGATATTGGCACTTGCCATCACTTGCACTCATATATTTTTATTTAAGTCTAAGAGTAAAAAAATCGTCAATGAGAAAATAGTGGTTGTTTTTAATTTTCAAAGATAGGGCTAATTAAAGATAATTTGAGTTGGGAATGATATTATTTTATGTCTTTAGGCCGGCTACAGGAGAGTACAATGCCAGGCACAGATTGTAATTGTTCGCATTAGTCCTTGTATAAGGCATTCACCTGTGTGTATTAGTTACATGTATACACTGAAGTTACTAAAAGAGAGTCTTGATTCTACTCTGGGGTTAAGGATGGCTCCGAGGGCCAAGGAAATGAAAACGTGCATCTCCAATTGTTTATCTTCTCTACAGGGTAGAACCGGGGAGAAAGGTCAGTATCCCTAATTACGCCTTCTGCCTCAGGTTCCCATATGGCTTGGTAGGGCACAGGTATGGATCCTGTCTTCATTTAAAGTTTCGATAATTTGTTCATCATGATATTTTTCACATTTATTTAGATTTTTTAAAATAATTACTGCATTAAAATATGATTTCTTTAGATTACTGAGCTTTTTGGAACCTCCTTAAGTTTGGTGCCTGAGGCAAGTGTCTCACTTACTTCATCCTAGTCCCAGCCCTTCTTCTCTGTTTTTGCTTTGTTTCTCTAACTCTGAAGAGTGAGTTTTGTGGTCATTTCTGATTAATTGGAATGCATAATAGCTGGAAAAGTGCTCAGCATAGAATAGATGTTTGAAAGGTGGTTAATGATACACTGATAAAGACTAGCTGATTGTTTAGGCCTGGTCTCTTCCAATAGGAAGGGTTCAGTGATAGGAGCTGAGGGTCCCTAAGAATGGGCTGCACGACCTCTCCTCCGAGGCCGGGAGAGAGGGGCAGTTCTCCCAGAGAACACTAGGCTTATTGTTTTGGATTTCTTCAGACAAATACCAAGAGATTTGCTGGCTAATTCAAAAAGATATGTGAACCTCTAAGTTCATTTCCACATACTTACAATAGCCAGGATATGGACGCAATTTAAGGGCCCAGCAATAGATAATTGGATAAAGATGTGGTACATATATACAATGAAATATTACATGGCAGAAAAAAATGGAAATCTTCTCATTTGCGATGACATGGATGGACCTAGAATGTAATGTCAGAGAAAGACAAATACCACATGGTTTCACTTATATGTGAAACCTAAAAACAAAATAAATAAACAAACAAAACAAACTCATAGATAGGGAGAACAAACTGTTGGTTGCCAAGGCGTGGGGTAAGGGGCTTAGTGAAAAAGGTGCAGGGATTAAGAAGTACACATTGGCAGTTACCAAATAATCACGAGAATATAAAGTACAGCATAGGGGACCTAGTCAATAATATTGTAATAATTGTGCATGAGGGTCGGGTAGGTACTAGACTTATGAGGGAGTTCATTTTTTAAGATATGTCTAATCACCATGCCGTGGTAGGAGTCCCTGCTACCACATACACCTGAAACTAATATATTATTAAATATTAACTGTAATTGAAAAATTGGAAAAACAAAGAATAGCACACTCTACTACTACTGCATATAAACAGTTGCAGGCCCATCTTGAACGTGGCTCCTGCCTGTGAACGTGACCAGTGTCTACAGGACAGACCGCAGAGCAGAACCGTTGCAGAACAAGATCACCTGGGCTCACTCACCAACTGCACGACTCCAGGCAAGTTCCGTTGCTTCTGTGCTCAGTTTCTTTAAGTCTATCCTGGGGATATGAATAGCACCCACCTCATGCGATTTCTGTGAGGATTAAACGAATTGATGGATTCGTCTCAGAGTAGGTTCTCTAGAAATCTGCCTGAGGGAAAGCTCGTGTGCTCACGCCATCAGGGACTGAAACCCCAGGACACTGGAGTGAGAGGAAGGGGAATTGGGCAGGAAAGGAGGACGAGCAAATACAAGAGGGGGTGCCGCTGGGCCGGCCACAGTGCGCTGGGTACGCGGTCTCATAGGACTGCTCCAGGAGACCGGATGGAAACATGTAGGTCCTCAGGGAAGAGGATGAGCAAGAAATTTGTCTTCTGGCCCCTTCCTGTCTCTTATCTTTCACTGGTCAAAGTTGGCCCATGAGGTTGTAACTTCCTCATGAGTCTGGGTTGTATTAGCTGGCACTCCGGGCAGCTGTTAGAAAAGCTGGAATCCATGGATCTGACCCAGCCCCGGTACAGGTCGAGTGCTCTCCACCTGTTGGGCAGAGCCTAGCAGAGTGGCTCCTTCATCTTTAGTGGCTGCTGTGGCTCTGGCTTGACGGTCACAGGGATAATGTGAGCCCTGTTTCAGACTCTGGATTCTTCCCTGTAACCCTGACGCCAGAAAGTAGCTGCCGCTCCTTCAGCAAAGTCATCTTTTTTGTATGTTTTAGGCAAGCACTGGTTTTTTTATCCCCCTTTTTTCTTTTGTATTGACTGGTCCCTCTGCGTCATAGGCAGTTCTTGTGATTTTCAAATGTCAGGATTTTTGGAGTCATTTTTAGCTCAACTCAAGTGGTACCTCCTCAGAGCAGCCTCCCAATGACCAGCACAGCTTTACTTATTACCAGGTAAAGAGACACACGGACACCCTTCTTTCTTTAAACTTGTTTCCTTATTTTAAAAAAGCACATACCTTTGCCCCACAAATGAAGGGCATTTTATGTCATAAAAGGAAAGGGCGTGAATCTGGGCCCTCATCTCGCTCTCACACCCTGCAGCCTGACAAGTCACACAGCCAGACCACAAGTGGAACTAGTGTCTCATTATGACTTCCCATCGCATCTGACCTGTTGTGAATCAGCCCCCCTCCCTATCAGTATCAAAATGGGCTTGTTCAGGATGTGAAGAAGTGTCATTTCCCTTCCTGTTTCTTTTTCATTCTCTTCAGAACAATTAATTTTGACTCTGAACTTTTGGCCTGTAACAAATCGAAGGCCGGAGACTGAAATGCAGAAAGTAAAATCAGCAAAACACATAAAAGACGCTCTGTACATTATTGTCTTCCCCCTTCATCTCTTTGCTCCCCTCCCCACAGAGCAAAAGTCTGGTGGGGCCCCTGCTGCCACACCCTCAGCTCTTCATTCCAGACACCCGTTTCATTTGGGGGTTCTGATCGTCTTCTGTCAACACGTGCTAAATAATTCACAAGGCCCAGGGATTCATCTTGTGGCAAATATAATGCATAATAAAAAATTAAAATAAAGCCCTGGCTTGGTGTAGCTCAGTGGATTGAGCGCGGGCCTGCGAACCACACGATCGCGGTTCGATTCCCAGTCAGGGCACACGCCTGGGTTGCAGGCCAGTTCCCAGCAGGGGACTCACTAGAGGCAACCACACATTGATATTTCTCTCCTTCTCTCCTTCCCTTCCCTTCTAATCATAAATAAATAAAATCTTAAAAAAATATTCCGATACTCCCCCATAATTATGGTTTAATGTAATTTAATCATGATCCTTCAAGGACAAAAATAGGTAATTGACCAATTATAGTTCCTGCTTCAAAACTAACAGGAGATTTTGTTTTCTTATTTGTCCCTCTGTCAAGTAACTTCTATAGAAAGAACAATGACCACTGCTGGCATCTTTATTTAACAAATTCAGAAATGAACATTCTCATTACCAGTTGGTTCCTCGGCTTCCATGTGGTATAACCATCTGCTTGTTGGATACATTTCAGTGACATCCTGACCGTGGTTAGCCATGTGTTAGCTATGTTTATGGAACCCGCCAGTGATGGCAATGTACAACCATGTGAGCTGCCGGTCCATTAGAGAAGCTCTGACCACTGGGAGGGTCTTTTGCATATACTGAGCTGCAGTCTGTCTCCTTGTGACACTGGTCCCCTGGTTCTTGGTCACCCTCAGAAGCAGTGTTTCACGAAGTGTGCTCTGTGGATCACCTGCATCAGAGTCACCTGGGGTTCTTTTGGAACGCAGGCTCCTCAGTTCTCCTCCAGACAGGGCTGTCTGAGTGGCAGGTGGCAACTTTGCTACCTAGATCCAAGTTTCCGTGGCTTTAATAAGCTGCCCCCGTTGGTATATGTTTGAAGACAAGGTCAGTGACTCTTATACACCTAGTCCTTCAGATCGCTGTCATCTATCTGTTCTCCAGACCAAATGTCCCTCATATGAAATGGTGCCAAGACTAATTTCCTTTGAACAATTTTATTTTTAGTAGAATTTGTCCTAAAATGTGATGCTCAGAACTGAAGAAAAAGCCCCAGCTGTGCCCTGGCAGGGGTGCAGGCGGGGCAGAATGAAGGAGCTACTCCTTCTTAGCACAGATAGTGTATTTCTTATAAAAGAAACAAGTAATGAAATTAAATACATTTATTTGCTTAGGATTTTTAGTTAGCCATCGGAGAGTTGGTCTAGAGAGAAACAACTTGAATATAACTGGATTTTTGGAGAAAAACATTTATATGTTAGCTTTGGCACTGTGGCTGGCAAAACCTCGCTGCTCTGGTTTGCTGATTTTGAATTTTTGGCAGTTGGCACGGGGCTAACTAAGATAAAGGTGATCTTTGGCCTCTCCATGCTAAGTGGATTCAATAAACAAAAAGTAGTATAAAAGGCCCCATCCTTCTAAGCAAAGTAAGCCATTTGGTGAAAGACAAATACCGTATGATCTCACCTTTAACAAGAACCTAAACAACAAAATAAACAAACAACAAAATATAACCAAAGACACTGAAATAGAGAACAGGCTGACCAGAGAGGAGAGGGGAAGGAATTTCAGGGGAAAAGGGGAAGGGTTTATGGGAAAAGTATAAAGGACACATGGATAAAAACAAGAAGGGGTGGCCCTGGCTGGTGTAGCTCATTGGACTGAGGTTGGGCCTGCGAACCACACGATCTCGGTTCGATTCCCAGTCAGGGCACATGCCTGGGTTGCAGGCCAGTTCCCAGCAGGGGACTCACAAGAAGCAACCATACATTGATATTTCTCTCCTTTTCTCCTTCCCTTCCTCTCTAAAGATAAATAAATAAAGATGTTCATAGCAGCACAATTCACGATAGCCAAGAGTTGGAGGCAACCTAGATGCCCATCAGTAAATGACTGGATCAAAAAGCTATGGTACATTTACACAATGGAATTCTATGCTGCAGAAAGGAAGGAGGAGCTCCTACCTTTTGCAACATCACAGATGGAACTAGAGAACATTATGTTGAGCGAAATAAGCCAGGCGGTGAAAGACAAATACCATATGATATCACCATTAACAGGAATCTAAACAACAAAACAAACAAACAAGCAAAATATGACCAATCACAATGAAATATGCAGTAGGCTGACAGGGTCCAGAGAGGAGAGGGGAGAGAATCATAGGGGAAAGGGGAAGGGACTCACATGAATAAGTAAAAAGGACACGTGGACAATAATTAAGGTGGAGGGAGGAAATGGGAGGGAGGTAGGGAGCACGGGGTAGGGGCAGGGCTGGGAATATAAAACAGAAAACTGTACTTGAATAAGAATTAAATTAAAAAAAAGATAAATAAATAAAATCTTGAAAAAAGATTTTATTTATTTATTTTAAACAGAGGGAGAAAGTGAGGGACAGAAACATCAATGTGTGGTTGCCTCTCATGTGTCTCCTACTGCGGACCTGGCCCGCAACCCAGGCATGTGCCCTGACTGGGAATCGAACCAGTGACCCTCTGGTTCACAGGCCTGTGCTCAATCCACTGAGCTACACCAGCCAGGGCAGATATTGATTTTTTATTTTGGTACCCAAATAACTCATTTTAGTATTCATTGATTTGATACCTTCTCTTCTCCTGAGTACAAATGAATTATAAATCCCTATGGGCCAGGAGAATATTACTAAGATTTTTTGCTATTAAGTGTAGGACTCTAGCATAGTGCTGGGTGAGTAGTATGTGTGTAGTACTATTTGTTCAAAGTATTTGAAAACAATTATATAATGTAATGATGCTTTGAAATTCATAATTATAAGGATAGAGTGATTTAGAAAACTAATAATGTAACTTGCCTTTATGTGAATCTATGTTGTAACTCATAACACACTTTGACCCTTGAACAACATGGGTTTAAACTGTGTAGGTCCACTAATACATGGATTTTTTTCAATGTTTTCTCTTCCTTAAAATTTTGTTAATAACATTTCCTTTTCTCTAGGCTTACTTTATTGTAATAATACAGTATATAATTCACACACAAAATATATGTTAATTGACTGTTTATGTTATTTATTTGTAAGGCTTTGGGTCAATAGTAGGCTATTAGTAGTTAAGTTTTGGGGGAGTCAAAATTACATATGGATTTTCACCTGCACTGGGGGCTGGCACCTCTAACCCCCACATTGTTCAAGGGTCAATATAAGTAATAGCAAATGCTTATATAGTATATTTTATATGTTAGACATTAATTCTAAATGCTTTGCTTCTATTGACTTATTTAATCCTCAAAACAACCCTGTAAGACAGATACAATTGTTATCCTCATTTTATAGATGAGGACATTAAGGAGGTTAAGGACATTATTTAACATCGCACAGCTAGTAAGTATAAAGTTGGGATTCGAACCCAGGTAAGTATTGTTTAAATGTACACTTAAGTACCACAACATGTACAACATCTTAGAGATAACTCAGGATGCTTTGATTATTATAGTTACGAGTAGTTACCCCACTTATCAAAGCATAATACCTGATTAATAAATGCTACAAAAAAGGTGATCAAAATTTATAATACCCTTGAGCAAATATATATCCTTCCATTTCTCTCATCATCTGATATGCTCATGCTTAGTAGCATTAAAAATGATAAAGAAGTAAGTAGTTCTTTTGCATCTATAATTCATTTGATTCTTAGAAGCCGTGTGCTGTGTGGGTGAACATTATTATCCTCCATTTTAAACAGAAAGGCAATACAACCAGTGCTGGAAGAGTGGAGATGCTGATAGGGCTCCTGTTTCTCATTCAGTGTTTCCATGGTGCTGGTGATGAAGTGTCTGGCCCAAACTCCTTCAACAAGGGCACACTTCTGAAGGGACAAACTATACCATCCAGTGTTTTCATGCATGTAGGAAACGTTGAATTTCAGAGTGGGACTTCCTATGTCAGATATGTAAGTATAAAGCATTGAAATTCAATAAGAATTTTTGCTAAATTGTCTTATTCAAAATAATCTTATGTTGTGTTTTGAATTTCTGAATCGATTAACTATTTTAAGTATATTTTATTGATTATGCTATTACAGTTGTCCCATTTTTTTCTCCCCTTTATCCCCCTTTGCCCTGCATTCCCCTGTCAGCATTACCCCCACCCCACCCTGACTTAGTTCATGCCCATAGGTCATACGTGTAAGTTCTTTGGCTTCTCCATTTCCTATACTATTCTTAAACTCGCCCCATCTATTTTGTACCTACCAATTATGCTTCTTATTACCTGTACCTTTTCCTCCATTCTCATCCCTCCCCCTCCCCTCTGATAACCCTCCATGTGATCTCCCTTTCCGTGAATCCATTCCTGTTCTAGTTGTTTGCTTAATTTGTTTTTGTTGTTTTTTAGGCTATGTTGTCAATAGCTGTGACTTGGTTGTTGTTTTACTGTTCATAGTTGTCATATTCTTCTTTTTCTTAGACAAGTCTCCTTAATATTTCATATAGTAAGGGCTTGGTGATGATAAATTCCTTTAACTTTACCTTATCTGGGAAGCACTTTATCTGCCCTTCCATTAAAATGATAGCTTTGCTGGTTGGAGCAATCTTGGATGTAAGTCCTTGCCTTTTATGACTTGGAATACATCTTTCCAGACTCTTCTTGCCTGCAAGGTTTTTTTTTTTTTTTTGAGAAATCAGCTGATAGTCTTATGGGAACTCCTTGGTAGGTAACTGTCTCCTTTGCTCTTGCAGCTTTTGAGATTCTCTCCTTATCTTTAATTTTTGGATAATGTTGTCGTCTTGGTGTGTTCCTTTTTGGGTCCAATTTCTTTGGGACTTTGAGCTTCCAGGACTTCCTGGAAGTGTATTTACTTCACCAGATTGAGAAAGTTATCCTTTATTATTTGTTCAAATAAGTTTTCAATTTCTTGCTCTTCCTTTTTTCCTCTGGCACTTCTATGATTCAGATGTTGGCACATTTAAAGTTATCCCAGAGGTTCTAACAACCACACCTAAAACAAAAGCAAACCAAGAGGACAGCTAGATCAGGAGTGGAACCATAGAAATGAAGAACACATGGAGGGTTAGAAACAGGGGGGTGGGAGGAGGAGAAGGGGGGAGAAGACACAGAAAATAGCATAGATGGTAGGTAGAAAATAGATAGGGGGGAGGGTGAGAATAGTGGGGGAAATATAGAACCTAAAGAAATTGAGACACGTGGTTATAAACTAAGGGGGGGAGAATAGTGGGGGAGGGAGTGTGCGGGTGGAGGGGAATGAAGGGGGGAATAGAACAACTGTAATGGTATAATCAATAAAATATATTTTTTAAAAAATAAAGTTATCCCAGAGGTTCTTATGCTTCTCCTCATTTTTTTTTGAATTCATGTTTCTTCATTCTGTTCTGTTTGAATGTTTATTTCTTCCTTCTGCTCCAAATCATTGATATGAGTCCTGGTTTCCTTCCCTTCATTGTTGGTTTCCTGTGTATTTTTCTTTATTTCACCCTGTGTAGCCTTCATTTCTTCCTCTATTTTATGACCATACCCAACCATTTTTGTGAGCATCCTGATTGCCAGTGTTTTGAACTCTGTATCTGATGGGTTGTCTATATTTTCAGGGGAGGATTGCACTTTAAACAGTGGCAGTAAGAGCTACTTTGTGGAAGAAGGTTATCTGTGTACCCAAGATTCTCTGAGGGCTCATTCAAGATCTCTCATTCATTATTTTCTCTTACATCCTTGTTGATCCCAGGCCACTGTTAGGGCTGATAATATCCCTGACCTTATTCTCTGTTATATAAGAGTAGTATTTTTCTTCCCAAATGTATGTTCTGGGCAGTATCTGGAAATCAACACTGTGAGTCCAAATCTAGAGAAAATAAGGATTTATTTGTAGTATAAAAAGCCTTTTATTGCAACTGACTACTTGTTATTAATTTATTAATTAGAGAAGATGAAAATTTCAGTCATCTTTATCAAGTGTACCCTGTAGGATTCATGCCCTGGGTGGTTAGGGCTTCAACTACTCTTACATTTGTTATGTCACTTGACATTAATATTGTTTAACGAAACAAGAAATAAAATATTCAAAACAAAGAAATCCACAAGAAAAAGATTGTGACTCATGAAAGGGATACCCCTAACTTTCCTTGCTGGGTAAAATGAATCATTACTAGGTAATGACCTCAGGACAAACTTTTTCAAACAAAACATAATGTTTTCATTTTTTTTCTTTGAATTTCACTCTTACCGATTTGTGGTTATAATGAAACACCCCTCATATTTATCTCAGAGTTAGTTTCTGAGACTGGAGCCATTTTGGCTCCAAAGCTATAAACCTCAGAGATGCCTGGCCAGGTACACCAGGGAACTGCTGAGAATAAATGAGCCAATGAACTATGGTGTCTTCTCTAACACCAGTGGGGAAATAGTCAAGATTCCTCCCAATCTTTGGGAATTTCATTCCTTTCTACCTTCCTGCCTTTGTCTTTTACCTTCATTTTTACCTTCCCTTTGTATCTCCTTTTCCCTTCATAGTATTGTTTTCCTTGTAGTAGTCTTTCCTAATGCCCTGCTTGCTTTCCACAGTTTCAGCTATTATCCACCATGATCCTAAAACATTAAAGGGAAAATTCAGGAAATAAACAATTCATAAATTTTTGTTCTATTGCTTGACCTATTTCCATAAGGATTTAGTCCTAGCATAGCTTTTATGTCTTGACATACTCTTGCTTTTACAATATTGCTCCTAGCCCTCCCCATTTATACTTCGCATCTGTATGTAATCTCTCTCTCCCTTACTTTCAGGTTGCTGGGTTCTGCTTATTATCCCATTCTGTGCCATGCTTCAATCAGGCTGTCCTCCGGGGAGTCCCAACAGGGCCTGTTCAACCTGCCTCAAGATGGGGGAGGGCATCTTTCCAGCTTTCTTCCTGTCCCTGATATTTGCTAGGTCAACCCCATCTTCTAGGCCAAATGGTTCAGCCATTAATTCATTATAATACTTATTCATTCAAAAATATTTATTGAGCCCTATACATGATAATAAAGTTAAGGGTAAGAGACATTTTTTTTATATGTTGCATTTCTTCTTAGGTTTTCTACTATAAATTCTACTGACTCTAAGAAAGCAAATATTGTTGTACATTTCTTCTAGCCTTTGTTGGAATAACAATGCCAGACAATTAATTTTGTGAAAAATTAAACCTAACATAGATTTAAAAATAAAGTATAATCCATATGGCACCAAACACTTATTCATCTTGTTTCATTCCAGTGCGATACCCCTCTAAACAAAAACTAGATGACTGACAGAATTCTTCATTTGGGGGGAGGACATTTTGGTTGTGCTTATAGCCTCAACCTTAAGTAGATGCAGTAAGAATGTCGTGTTAAGTATATTTCTCCCACTTATTATTATGACTATTATCATGCATTTACCAAAATGGGAAAAACTACATGAAAGATAGTGAGGTCCATGAGTAATCTGCCTTATCTCAAAATGCACCCATTCGCAGAAAAGTAAAGTTTGAAAAATTGTGTGGGGTGAATGGATGAGAGATAGAGATCCTTGGTTAGTTAGAAGGAACAGCTTTCAATCTGACTCACAGTCACAGACAACACTCAACATCCCCTACTGTGTGTCTTTGTGACTTTAACCCTAAAGTTTGGAGGCAAATTCTTCTAATTTTTATATTTTTGTGTTAATGCTGACAATGTCATTAAACCGTTTATAAATATAAGCACAATTAAGTTTTCATTTGCTTTTCTTTTTTAGATAATATTTAACAATGAATGTTTTATTTGTGAAGCAAAGTACAGATATAAATTATGAATATACTATTTTTAGTAAGATTCTCCTTAGCTAGAATGGTACTCTAAACCAAGTGGGCAGCATGAAGTCATCTTGGCTCCAGCAAAATGAGCGTTTTAAAATATGCATCCTAAATGAGAAAACAGGGAAATTCTTTGAGTCTGGTGTTTGTGCCTCGATGCAAACTGCCATATTGCTTAGGACAGGGGTCCTCAACCTCTGGTCCTTGGACCCATACTGGTCCAGGCCTGTTAGGAAGCTGGCTGCACAGCAAGACATGAGCTTGAATGTACTGCTTTTGCATCACCCCAAACCATTCCCCCTCCTTCCCCGGCCCCTGCCCTCAGCCATGGACCATGGAAAAATTGTCCTCCAAGAAATGGGTCTCTGGTGCCAAAAAGGTTGGGGACCACTGGCTTAGGACATTGAACAGAGAAGTGGCACTGCATGAGAAGGCTAAAAATACAAGCAGTTTTCTAATTCTTCACTAAACTATACTGGTTTAAACCTAACATGTGAGCTGTAGTATTTTCTCCTAAGGAACTATTAAGGGTGAAGAATTAACATGAACCGAGTCTCTAGGATGTGCATCATTTCATTTATTCCCTTATCATTTCGAGGTAGATATTGGAGTCCCCACTGCACTGGGAGGGAACCAGAGCTCCAAAGGGGTAAGTCAGCTGTTTAGGATCATCATGGCAGAGACACACTATTCCAACTTAAGTCTATGAGACTCTCAAATCCATGCTTTTTCCCCCGCTCTCCATTATTTTTCTTCCTCCTGCGTGTGTTTAGGTCTGTGAAATAAAGTCACACTGTCCTCCATGGTTGTTGCAAACCTCTGCTCACTGGCAGAGTGCTGGTCACGGAGGACAGATCAGCCTCGGCTCTTGAGAAGTTTTCTGGTGTGCCAGCTCTGAGCACACAGAGCCCAGGACTGGGAGAAGGCATCCTCCGGCTCCCACAGGGACAGTGGGAAGGGCTAGCAGAGACGCGCTGACAACACTGTCCTAAAGTGGGTGATGTCGAAAGCCAGTCAAAAAAGTTTCAGCAGGGAGGCTAAGCAAGGAGGCAGATGAAGAAAGGATGGGGACAGGTAATGCCAAATAAGCCAGGGGATGGTGGTAAATGGTTACAGCAGGGAGGGTGGATGGGGGTTATCAGGAAGGCACACGTAGGGCTTTGTGGTAAGAGGAGAGGGTGGAGGGCAAGGCAGAGATGAGACAGGGAAGAAACTTTGCCCGAAGAACAAGAGTAAGCTGCAGTTTTTATCTTCATTAGAAAAAGTGGAAGTTAGTCTTCTGTGACAGGTTGTTCCAACCCATTGTGTTGTGCTAAGATATTGGATTATCTCAACTGTTTGCCATTAGAAATGTGTAGATTCCCGGGGCCNTGTGGTAAGAGGAGAGGGTGGAGGGCAAGGCAGAGATGAGACAGGGAAGAAACTTTGCCCGAAGAACAAGAAGAGTAAGCTGCAGTTTTTATCTTCATTAGAAAAAGTGGAAGTTAGTCTTCTGTGACAGGTTGTTCCAACCCATTGTGTTGTGCTAAGATATTGGATTATCTCAACTGTTTGCCATTAGAAATGTGTAGATTCCCGGGGCCACTTTATGGGCAATGCTCAAAAACATGACAGAGCTTGTGGAGTTCGCTGTGTGCAAGGGCGAGGTGAAAACAGCATGTGATGATAGCCACCTGCCCTCTCATCAATTAACCACAGTCCTTCCTATTTAACAAAGTATATGCAGATGAAAAATAATTTTACAAACAGAAATACCTCATCTCTTGGGGCCAATTATATGTGATTCACAGATTTCCTGGAGGTAAATTATACTTTAAAGTATAACGTTCTTTGCCAGGTTCTAACAGTCCTGTTGAAGTTGAATTTGTTGGAAACTTTGATAAACTTCTTTAGATACTCCAAGGTCATCCTAGGTTCACAGCCCATTTTCTGGAGGTTTGCAAACCTTTCAGCAACGCTGAATTGGATTTCAGTTGAATTGCATGCAAACTTGGGCCAAGTTTCAAGGGAACATTGGGTGGTTCTTTCAGGTAGAAGCCAGGTGAAACTCTAAGAGTCCAAAGTGGGTTTTGCTTTGAGTTTCTTTTGGGTTCTGCTTGAACTTGACACTCAAAGTGAAACTCAGGAGAGCTGAACCTCTTGCAAACTCAGGCTGAAAGGGAGGTTTTTGGAAGCAAACTTGCATGTTGAAAATGCTGAGCTAACAATGCTCATTGGTGCTTCAGTTTGCCTTACCCAAACCTCTGAATAGAGTTTCATCTGGAAAAAGAAGCTTTCTCTCAGCGTGTGTAGAGTTAAGAAAAGCTTTGCAAGAGATCTTTGGTCTTGCTGACAGATGAAATGCAGTAGAATGCACAAATTGCCATTAGCTTCTGTGCCATAAACAGCACAGATTGCTGAGCACAGTCCCCAAGGCTGGCTCTGGAATGGATGAATCAAGTTCTTACATCACATCCCTGAATTGGGATTATAGGCATCTTGGATAGCTTATCTGGGCAACTCATGTTGAAGCTGAATCTGTTGTCTGCATTACCTAGATAGTTGGTATTCTATAGATTTGATCACAGTGACATAAAAATGGGCTCTTTTGTCAGGATGAATAACTAGAAAGAGAATCCTTGTCCAGTTCCCCATTAGATGTATCCTTAAAGATCAATGTATAACATCCTTCAAAGGTAAAGCCACAATAAACATACATGATTAGCTCATCTGTGTGTCTATTGTGGCTTTACCTTTCTGAAACATGCCTCTGACCTGAGTAGGGGTTGGTGCTGGGGAAGAGGAGATTTAATTTATGTTTGGCAACCAAGTCAAATACTAAATTAAACTTAACAGAAATGAGGGTGGTTTTTTTTGAGAAAGGAAACAGGTTGGCAGAATTTTGGCATATCAACAAAAGGAAATCACACAAAGTAAAGGATTAGTCAAAATAAAGATCAAATGAAGATCAAAAATAAATTGGCTTCAACCCAGGAAACATTCGTTGCATTTTACCAGCAGGTCTTTCCTTTCCGAGCGTGGAGAACAGAGGAACCACCTGATCTTGCCCAAAGGTCATGGCTGTGTACGGGTGATGAAACGCTCCGGAGCTGGAGCCGGCCCAGTACAGCACTACCTCTTTTAGGGGCAGTCCTGAAAAGACAAGAAAGCCTCCCAGTCCTGACACCAGACACGACACGAAGGCGTTGAATATCGGCAAGCAGATTCTGAGAAAGTGATGTACCCAGTATTTGTACTTCCGAAATACACAGTGCTGCTTCAACAAAATGAATAAACAATACCTATCTCCCTATCTCTCCCTCTCTATCATCTTTGCATAGAGTAGGCATCCTCGAAGATACTGAACTTTTTCACACTTCAGAGGATCCCGTTTGATGTATCATTATGACCAGCACCATCTATTCTGGGGGGACTAGCACAAAATGAAAGCATAGAGACCCTTGTTCAAAAAGCAGGAACAAATGCAGTTAAAACCATCTATGAGGCTTTTTCCTTTCTTTTGGGGTCACCCCACTATGCTGTTTTTTTAAATTCCCCATGTAATGTGATTTTTAAAAAATCTTTAAAATTTTGTAATGTTGCCCTGGCTGGTGTAGCTCAGTGGATCGAGCACGGGCCTGTGAACCAGATGATCACGGTTCGATTCCCAGTCAGGGCACATGCCTGGGTTGCAGGCCAGTTCCCAGCAGGGGACGCAGGAGAGGCAACCATACATTGATATTTCTCTCCCTCTCTCCTTCCCTTCCCCTCTAAAGATAAATAAATAAAATCTTTAAAAAAATTTAATGGTGTTCAAGTACAGTTGTCTCTATTTTTTACCCCCGCCTGTCCCCAATCCTCCCCATGATCTTACCCCTCTTTTGGCTTCTCTGTGTGTCTTTAAACATGTCCCTTAACTTTCCTTCCCCTTTTTTTCCCTCTCTCCTCTGGCTTGTAATTTTAAGGAAATAAAAACTAAAAATTGAAATTATTAGCATGAAATCTTACCACTTATCTTGATTTCGTGCCCAGCCAGTCTAAAAGCATTGAGTTTGTAGGTGGGATGGCTGAAATTGCACACTAGTATTTTGTAGTTAACACGTATGCTTTTCATTCTTACCACAACAGTGCAAATGTTCCACAGAACTAACTCAGTTGTTTTTATTTCACTTCTAAATATGCCCCCCTCCTACCAACAGTCTCTACCTTCAGTTGAGGGCGGTCAGGTTGAAAGGAAAAGGGACTCTGGGGTCACCCTCTCCTTCCGTGAGCACAGACAATTTACAGCAGGCTTGCTGGAGGAGGTGACATCCGAAGACAGTAGGAGTAAATGGTAGACAGGAGAATTTCAGGATAATACCATTCTGGTAAAAAGGTGATTACTAGATGAGATTAAATAAACTTGAGTACAATTGATAATTTTATTTTTGGCTCAGTTTTTTTTCTTGTTCTTGTATCTTTTGGATTCCCTGTAATCAAATGACACATTTTGTAAATGCGGGGTTCATATTCATCATGAGAATTAGATTGCTGTCGGTGTCATTCAGAAACTTTCATCTTTAGGTCACAGATTATAAATCCAATCTTGACTAAGCCATTCAGACAAATATTCAAGACGTGTTGGTGGTTCAAATACCTTTTCTAGAATTATGTCTAAAATGAAATTGTACTAAGAATGCTAAATCTTGGGTTCAACAAAGGAGCTAAAAATGGAGTGATGCTTGAAATTGAAACATTATTTAAATCTGATTTGTGGCCTTCAGAGAAATTGAACTCTGAGACCCTGGTGATATTCTAATTATTCTGCCTGTGTAGGAAGTAGAGGCTCCAAGTTTAAGAAACTATTAACTTTTGTGTTTATTGTGCTAACTTATCTTTAGGTGAAGAAATACTACTATGATTTTAATATACCCTTAAAAGATTGTTATATATTAATTTATAAGGTTGAAGTGCATTTACTCTTAAGTTGTTCATTATTTGGAAAATAAACTCACTCAGAACCAAAATTACTTATACACACATGCATTCACTTTACTGGTGTTTGTGAGTAAATAAATGTAGAGACATACCTATTTGAGAAGTTTTATAGCAGAATGTTTAAGTTAGATGAGTGTGAACAGGAAGGGAAAAACATTCTCAGGGCCTAGGCAGTATCTCTTCGATGTTGTAGCCTCGGACAGCTGGGACATGCAACTGGCCAATAGACGGGCCCAGCATGAAGCAGTGAAGCCTGCAGCCATCTCTTGGGGAAACGTTCTTCAGAACCTGAAGAACTCATGGCCTGTATATTTTTATTGGAGGCATAAGTCCAAGAGCCAGTGTAGAAAACACAGGTTTTTTTTTTTTCAAACAACACAGTACAGTTAAAGAGATCATTTAGAAAAACCAAAATGAAAAAGAAAAGAGGAAAATAGAGGCTGGTCAGTCAGTTCTATAGAGCAGGGCGTCAAACTCATGTTCACCAGTGGCCATATCAGCCTTGCAATTGCCTTCAGAAGGCCGATTGTAACTTTAGGACTGTATAAATGTAACTACTACTTAATAGTTCAGCGAGAGCTCGGCACTGCCGCCAGGTAGAAACAAGGCGCTGGGCTGGATAAAACAAGGTGGAGGGCCGGATTCGGCCCACAGGCCTTGTGTTGGCCCCCTGTGCTGTGGAGCATGTTTACAACAGGGTGCCAGTCTGGTTGGTGCTGTGCACTCCACAGCCACAGATATTCCCCTGAATCATCCCCTCAAAGCTATGCTTCATTAGTCATATGGAGAATCACAGAGGACAGTGTGGGTTAGTTTGTGTGAATGAAACCCCACTCCAGGAAAAAACAGCTCACAGTGTGTGCCCTGGTGACCATGGTTCAGAAACATTTCACACATGGGAGAAACATTTTATAAACAACAAATGCCACATGCTTTTAATTGTCTCTAGTGGAGGTGGCTCTCTATCCTTTTTCAATTTCCCTTGTGACCAAGCATCTGGTCTCAGCGCCATATAGCTGTTACCACAACCCCTGTATTTAGTAGGTCTGTATTTAATTGTTAAACTGAAATAAATTGCCCGTTTAAATGTTTATTTATTATGGCCTAGGCCTTACCTTGATTATTTGACTTTTACCACTACAAACCTGAAGAAGAAAGGTAAGTTTAATTTTGACACGCATTTTTGGACTTGACTTCTGAGACTGTTTATTTTGTGATCCTATTTTTCTTTTTGTTAATTTCTTTGTGGGAAGGACAAGCCTTGAAAAGCAGGTGGTAAACCTCTGCGGTCTGTTTCCTTCGACTTGCCTGGCAGTGTCTATTCATTTCTTCACAGTCTGACCCAAGCGCCATCGATAATGGCACAGGCGTGACAGAGCAAGGGAAATGTCAACCAGATTAATTTGAATCAGACAGTCCAAAGCTGTCTTTATTTCTGGAGTTTTCACAAATTTTAGAAAGTGGCCGAAATGGAGCAAATGAATTTTCATATTATCATGAAAATAGTTTGATCATATGGATCCGTGAAAGGGTTTTGGGAAGAACACACTTTGACAACCATTGTTGCACCAGTGATTTCCTCCACAGATGATCCTCGTCTTGCTTGTTTTTCACTTAACAGTGTCTCTTACAGATCTTTCCATAGCAGACAGAGAATTTCCCTTCACTTGCCATTATAATAGCCTAGCATTCTGTTGTCTGGATTTTAGCAGTATCTCTGTCTGGATAATTTATCTTAGCAGTTCTCTTTTGATAAACACTTGGGTTCCTTTTGCCCCATTTACAAAATTTTTTAAAGATTTTTATTTATTTATCTTTAGAGGGGAAGGTAAGGAGAGAGGGAGAGAAATATCAATGTATGGTTGCCTCTCATGTGTCCACTGCAGGGAACTGGCCTGCAACCCAGGCATGTGCCCTGACTGGGAATCGAACCGCGATCGTGTGGTTTGCAGGTCCGTGCTCAATCCACTGAGCTACACCAGCCAGGGCCCCATTTACAAATTTTTTATAATACACAATGACAATGTAAACACAGGATATTATATTCAAGCAGGTCTATTTCTAGGAAAAAAAATGGCAGAAGTGTAATGCAGTTCGCAAGGCCTGGCCAAAGTGTCATTCGTGTAGTTTGCATTGCCTTCCCAAAATATCTGAACACATTTTCTCCCCTAACCTGCTGTTGAGAGGTCTGCCAATCCAGTAGGGGAACAGTCTTATCTTAGAGTAGTTTTAGTGTGTGTTTCTGTTATGAGTAAAGTTAACCATCTCTTCATATGTTAGGGCCCTTTGTATTTCCTTTTCTGTGAACTGTAGGTTTTCTTTCAGGTTGTTGATCTGTTTCCTTCTCAATTTCTAGGAGCTTCTAAAAGAACAGAGAAAGAATCTAGGGACCTTGATAGTATTGCTCCTGCTGTGAATTTCAAATGCTGTGTCTCAGTTTGTTGTTTGATTTCAAATGTACTCACAGTGTCTTCTGCCATGTAGAACTTTCCCATTTTTTATGTGTTCAACTTTATCAACCTTTTTCTTATCCTTGGATTCTGTATTTTAAAACTTGGTTAATAAAGACTTTTCTACTCCAAAGTTATTTTTAAAAATGCACATCTTCTTCTACATTTACTTTTTATTTGAGAGTTTACATTTAATCGTTGGCACATTTGTAAAGTATCTTGTTAAACAGGGTCAAAGATGAATACAAATGAATGTTTTTCTATTATACTGGCCCTCTCTTCACAATACCACATGTTGAAAAAGTCCTTATTTTCCTCCCTCAATTGAGAAATGGCCTTTATCACATAATAAATTCTTGAATATATTTAGTCCCAGTAGTATATGAAAGATTAAAATCTCATGAACTAGTAGAAATAGAGTCCAGCAATAAGAGAATCACTTAATATTATAAAATATATTTATATAATTTATTAGATTAAAAGATCTCACGCTCCCTATTTTGATATATGTTAATAGTTGGATCAAAGTGACTAAGAGACCAGACAGAGACATTTCCTGATAAATCAAGAAAATTTACTTATCTAGGAGCTACAAAAGGAAGTCATTTTGATATCGGGATATACAGCAAGAGGCCAGCAGTATTCTCCAACAACAGAGTGGGACCCTGGCAGGTGTACAACTGCAGATAGTAAGTCCAGAAGAGTGAGAGTCACATGGGAACTCCTTGAAGTTCAACTGACACTCTCCAAACTCAGCCTTCTATTTTTGAGTCTGTGGCAAATCTACAGGTTAGAGTGGATATTTGTGAGGGACCATGGCATCAGTCTTAGGTGTGTTATCAGTCTTGGTGGAACCCAGTACACACTAGACTCCCTGGCCTGGTACAGGAGAGTGTGGTTTATATGGTGTGTTCATCCCCACCAGCCTCTTTAAGATACACATCTTGTTTCAATCATTTTTCAGGACTTAATGCTATGGAAAGGCAAAGCATCAATTATAAACTTCTTCGGTGGTAATGTTAACAACCAACCTCTAAGCTGTTAAGGTGCAACCAATAAAGAGAAAATACATATAGTTATTTCAGCAAGTATAAAAACATATTTACAGGTAAACAAGAACTCACAAAGATAGAAATCTTAATAAAGTAGAACTTTACCAAGAGCCTATAGCCAACACACTTATGGTAAAATATTCCCACAAAGCAATATTCTTGTTGTGAAGGATTCCTACAAACACAAATATTTACCAAATATCTTGGTAAACTATTGCTATTCAATATGTATTGAAGGCCCTAAAAATACACCAAGAAAACAAATTTGAAAGGTAAATATTAAAAGTAAAGAAGTGAAATTGCCCCTTACAGGAGATAGGATTACCCATTCAGGAAATTAAAAAAGAACCAATAGATGAACTCTAATGTCATATACAAGAGTTCATTAAGGTGGTAAGATGCAAAATTAGCAAACAAAAACAGTGTTTTATATACCTGCAATAACTGATAAAAAAAAGTAAAAGAAAAAAGCCTTATTCACAATAGCATCACCAAAAATTTATAAGATACTTAATGATAATGATAATATTAAATGTGTGAGACTAATGAAGTATATAATCAAATTTTTCTTAAGGTTGTCAACTAAAACTTTGAAAAAATGGAGAAATAAGTCTTATTCCTAGATAGGAAAACTCAATATTATATAAAATTATTTCTACCAAAATTCATGTATAAATTTAATGTAACTCCAACTAAAATATTACTAGAATTTTAAATAAAATTTAATTATATGACCCATGGACATGGACAACAGGGTGGGGATTGACTGTGGGAGTCAGGGGAGCAATGGGAGAGGATTGGGACAATAGTAATAGAGCAACTATAGAAAAATTCAGTGAAAAAGTAAAATAAATTTTAATTATAAAATTCTTCTGGAAGGTAATTTTAAAATTCAAAGAGAAAAAATATACAAAAATACTTTTCAAAAGATTAGGGGAAATTACAATCACTGGAGCTTGCATTACTGCATGTAAAAACAAAGCTTTATTAGTCAAAATAGTATGCTGTTAAAATGACATAAAGATCAATAGACAGCCCAGAAGTCAATCTCTGTTGATGTAATGAATGCAGTGATTTAAATCTAAGGGCGTAGGTTAATAACTGTTATTGAACAATCAGTAAATGATTTAGGAAAATTAAGGTTAGACTCCCTAACAATCCATTCACACAGAGACATACCCAAGATTCAGATGGAATGGGGGCTATAGATAAACAAAAACAAATTAGAGAGAAGTCAGATGATTTCTGACTTGCCTAGTTAATTAATTAAAATGAGGTATGTTAAGAACCTGGCACGTAATAGGCCCTCAATCAACAGAACTCTTTATCTTCTTGCATTGAGCAGTGCAGGGCCATATTGCCTATAGACGTATGTTCAGAAAAGGCAACGACACCCTTTGCTCATCATTGAAGTCATCTCTTGCCGTGCTCTAGTCTCTGGTCTAACCAAGAGCATCTTCTTACGGCAGGTACTCTAATATATTGCTCATCTTGCAAAGAATAGCTTTAGCTAAGTCACAGCATATCATGGATCAAGAATGCTCCCTTAGGGTTGAATGTCTGGGTTTTAATTTGACTTTTTGTGCAGGCCTCATATAGCCAGAGCGCCCATAGCTAGCACACACATGGTTTAATCCACTTCTACACAGGCCGAGAGCTTTCTGAAAAACAGATGAGTGAAATCCTTGTTGTAGTTAAATCTGCAGGCCGTCTCAGACTGCTCTCTTGCTGAGCTGTTAAAATACTCAGAATGAACCAAAGAGTCTATCCTCTTCAGAATAAAGAGAAAATACATAACCATTGGGTGAAAATAGCCATAATAAAAGTAAAGCATTTACTGCACTAAATACTACTGGTTCTAAGATACAATCTAGAGGCCCCTTTTCCACAGGCCCAAGTAACTTTAGCAGTTTCGTGTTGTATTTCATGAGTACATTTGTTGGTGTTGAAGTTTCCATGTAAAACGGATTTCAACAGCTACGTCTTGACATTTTTCACAACTCACTTCATGTGTACCAACTTCCGTGGAGTGGTACATGTTCCACGTCAGGGAGCGCTTGAGCATTTCATTCCACATTTGCTTAGTGTTGCTTGTCAATTTAACAGGTGTTTCACTGAGAACATAAAAGGGGTTTTCTTTTTTCATTTTTGGTGTCTTACCCTCCAGAGCAAGGAGTGTTGCACAGGCTTGCCGAAGGTATCAAAGCCCCGAACGTTCTCCCTGGACATCCTCTGCTCCCAGCATAGGTCTGTGTCGCATCAGCATGTTTGGTGAGAACTTTCTTAATCACTCTCTGGATGTTTTAAACATTTTTTTAAAAAAATTTTATTTATTTATCTTTAGAGAGGAAGGGAAGGAGAGAAGGAGAGAAATATCAATGTATGGTTGCCTCTCGTGAGTCTCCTGCTGGGAACTGGCCTGCAACCCAGGCATGTGCCCTGACTGGGAATCGAACCGCGATGGTGTGGTTCGCAGGCTCGTGCTCAATCCACTGAGCTACACCAGCCAGGGCTGGATGTTTTAAACATTTAATTACGTGAATCAAACACAATACGTATTGATTGTGATGTGAAATTGGAAATCTTACCATAAAACCTAATGAAGTATATAATCAAATTTTTCTTAAGGTTGTCAACTAAAACTTTGAAAAAATGGAGAAATAAGTCTTATTCCTAGATAGGAAAACTCAATATTATATAAAATTATTTCTATCAAAATTCATGTATAAATTTAATGTAACTCCAACTAAAATATTACTAGAATTTTAAATAAAATTTAATTATATGACCCATGGACATGGACAAAGTTCATTTTCATTAGTCTTTAATGAAATAAATGAAAGGAATATTAAAAACAATTCAAGTTTATAGACAAAGATATTGACAAAATGATGACTTACTAGAATTAGGTCATTAACCAAAGAAGAAATCATTGACAAGAATGGTAACATAGTGGGCATTTCAAACAGATTTATTTGCATATAAACGAATTAAGAGGTCACCTTGGGATTTAAAGCTCTTGAATAATTTTAATGGTTCTTACTGTGATCATTTTGCAAGAATTGAACAGGTAGTAAATGGCATAGCCTACTAGCCTGCATCTTTGACAGAAAAATTGATTACCTTACAAAGAATCAACACTCGACTAATACTTTTAATAAATATTGCATAGCTAGAATTCTAACCTACAGTCTATAAAATACAAGATGAAATAGTTACATAAATTTTGGCTACATTAAAAAAGTAAGATAATTAAACCTTTTGTTTACTCTGTACATGATATTTGTTTTCTGTTTTAAGTAGATAGACTTTCACTGAACTTTTTCCAGGACAGATTATTCTCTGATAATGAGGACCAACAGTTCTGTGAATCCTTAGCTCTACACTGTGGAACTGACTATAAAGAATAAGTTTAGTAAGATGAACAATGGAATTCTATGCTGCAGAAAGGAAGAAGGAGCTCCTACCTTTTGCAACATCATGGATGGAACTGGAAGGTCTTATGCTGAGCAAAATAAACCAGATGGTGAAAGACAAATACCATATGATATCCCCGTTAACAGGAATCTAAACAACAAAACAAACAAGCAAGCAAAATATGATCAAAGACACTGAAATTTAGAACAGGCTGACAGGGACCAGAGGGGAGAGGGGAGGAAATTTCAGGGGAAAAGGGGATGGACTCACATGAATAAGTATAAAGGACACATGGAAAATAACTAAGGTGGGGGGTGGAAATAGGAGGGAGGCGGGGAGCATGGGGTGGGGGCAGGGCTGGGAATATAAGACAGAAAACTGTACTTGAACAAGAATTAAATAAAAAAAAGAAATTATCACCAGCAAAAGAAGCATGTGGTTCAGTCAATATGTCTCAGGGCCTACTTCCATTTGTTTCATGACATGTGTACTGTTTCCTTTTTCTTATTCTCAACAAAACTAGTAGTTCCAGGGCTGTGGAGACAGTGAGCTTAACAATGACAAATCAGAGGTGGAAATTTCAGCACGTTATTAAGCAAATGCCACTTATGTTTTTCTTGTTTACATTACAGAAAGGGTTTTGTGTATTGTTGCTATTTGATTGAAAAATTTATTATTGCTTGCTGAGATCCTTTATAAATATTGATGATGTAAACTTTGAGGGAAATCGGCTTTTCTGAAGAAGTTACATTATGACATTTGAGTGTGAAGAGCTCACTTGAAGATTTTCCATTTGTGTTTCTCTGTTAAGCATTTTTGTTCCTCCTGGAATTTGTTGGGAAAGAAATAGAGGTCTTTGTTATAGCACTAAAATAATTTTTTTCCTGTAAGAGGGAATTAAAGGAAAAATTCTGAATGTGACATAGATGAGTTGTTTCTTATATATACAGCTTGGACAGAGTGGTTTCAGAAATGACCTTCCTACACTAGATGTTTGTCAGTGCCTTTTAAAATGTATTACTCGCCACAGTTTTATTGTTACTTGTAGAAATTCTACTCTACAAAAGCTGTTAAGCCGTATGTATTTTATGTATCATTATAATTTCTCTCTCCACTTATACCTCTATCTTAACATCTGTAAGGATAAAAGTAGATACTTGTGTAGGTAAAAATATTCATATCTGTGTGTGTTTATAACTACAGTTTCTAAAAAGAAATTCCATTTGCAGTCCCACTCAATGAATTATATTCCATTAAAAGCTTAACTTGAGGACTAGACATAATGGACAACAACACCATGTTTGCAGTTTCTGGATGAGATTAAGAAAAATAAATTAGAAAAACAGAAGATTCCACTGATTAAATATTTTTTCATGACAAGATGTATACATTTCAGTGGTGCAAGACCCTGAGGAGGGTCAAAGGGAGTTGTGCTGCTCTTTCTGTTAATTTGGTCCCTAGCTGGGTCCTAAACTCAGAAGCATTGTTTTCTTTCCTGGTTTTCACGGGTTGATATTCAATTCGAATGTGACTCGAGTTATTTAGGCGGAGGTTGAAGTTCTCTTATGCCCACATTTTGCAAACAACCTTGGAGAGTGCTGTCCCCCTTCCATGTCTCGTTCTGTAAATCCTAAACGATCCACAGACAAGGCCTCCTTCTCTCTCACTGCTGTTGCCCTGGCTGCTCAACTGCCCACATTGCTCCCTTCCATCGAAGTCTTGGAAGGGCCACCCGAACTCCCCCAATCCTGTTTCTAGACCCCAGCCAGCCCTGGAAGCTGCCCAGCATCACAGACTCAGCATTACTAGAGAGTGTTCTGGGGCTTCTCTTTTCTCCTCTGCCAAAAAGTGTTGCCCTCAACATCCATTGTTGCTATGGATAAACTGCCCTTTGTCACTCATTGCCACAGCGGATGCTCTCCTCCAGTGATATAGTGAATCCTATATTTTTCTGCTTTTAGTAGAATGATAAAGAACACATGCACACACAAAATCTGTCTCAAGGGCATACGCTTTAAACTCATCTGCTGCCATTTTGCAGGTAGAAGAGAGAAGTAGAGTCAATTTTTTCTGTTTCTTCTGTTCTGCCCCATGAAAGTCTGAGGTTGCCAGGCTGCATATCTTTGGGCAGAAGTGCTTCCTGTCCTTCCTAATACACTGCTTGTTTCATGAGAGGAGCAGCATTCTACAGACAAAACGAGCTTCAATTCAACAAAACGAGCTTCAACTCTCCTGATTACCCACCCCGCATTTTCAACGATTCCAACAGTCTAACCTTCTAGCAAAAGGAAAATCAACTCACTTTGATATCTCTGGCCTATGGTGTCAGCCTTCCCAGGCACAAACAAATCTTTGACGTGATTTTTTTGGCCAAATTGTGCTTATTCTGCTACTTATGCTAATGTGCATTTTATATTATCCCTGTCTTTTCATTAGCCAATATTTTTAGAATATGTCAACATTTATTAAAAATATTCTGTGTGTCAAGAGCTATAAGGTATGCTATATAGGAACTCTTTATGAAAGATATTCAAAGAAAAGCAAAAAGAAAGAAAATAGGAACAAAAGGAAAATGAAAGGCAGCAATGATTAGGTTGGCCCACATCTTTGTCTTTCTTTCTTATTCTGCCTTGTGGTCCTTCTATGCGCTGTCTCCTCATTGCCACACCCACAGCAGCTTGTCCCAGATGGCACTAGGGACCACGCAGCAGGAATTACTCAACTCTGAAAGGCTTTCTCAATGTATGGATGAATGGATGGGCGATCATGTGTTTACTTTACTATTTTTAGTGTTTTGTTTTTAAAGTGAGATTACAGGCAGCATGAAAGAGCTAGGCAGCCTTTAGCCTACAGGTGTTTGTTATTCATGCCTATTATGTGGTAAAAAACAGAAACAATATGGCTGGTGCCAATTTTGATTGGTGACACCACTTCTCTGCTCAAAAGCCTCCATCTTAGTCCCATCTCACAACACAACGCAACAAAGCAAAATGAAATAGGTTCTTTTAATGGTCTACGAGACCCTACCTGATTTCCCTCCTACCTGCCATTCTAACTCGACCACCTGCCATTCTTTTGCTTTCTCTCTATAATCCAGCCAGTAACATGCTGCTATGTATATCTTTTCATCTCAGGGCCTTTTCACTTACTCATCCTTCTGCCTGGATGTCCCTGCTCCTTGGATATCCACTACTAGGCTTTCTACCTCATTTACGTAGATCACTGCTCAAGCATCACCTTGCAGAGAGACTTTCCCTACCCATCCTTTCTAAAGAAGTTCCCCATTCCTACCACCTAACTTTCTATTCCTATAACCAGTATTACTTTTTATAGAACTTACCATCCTTTGTTATATGTTAGTTTATTGTCTCTTTCCCCCAACCAGACTATAAACTTCATGAGCCTGGATTTTGTCTGTGGCCTATATTCCCAGCATTTAGAATGGTACCTGGTATAAAGTAGGTGTGCAAACTGTGCCTCTCCCTTGGATTGTACTGTTTAGATGTCCTCTGGCCCAATTCCAAGTGCACTGCCTCTCCTCAATCTCCAAGCTTTGGGATTCTTTCCAAGGCCATTTTGCCCACCTATGCATCCGGCTGGAGGATTTACAACCCTCTCCTTGTAAAGAATGACACTTAATTGATGACTCTTAGCATGTGCTGCATAAATACTACAGCTTCATTGTCTTGCAGTGAAGGGGATGGGAGTACGGAATGGGGGGAGTACCTCTAAGACTGAAGTAGCTGGCTTAATAGTGCACTGTTTATCGGCTGTCTTCCCTTCCCTTCTCATTTCCCTAAGTCCTCTACAGGTTGTACCTCTCAAGTAAATTATTTACCCTCAGGTTCTGTTTGGGGTAACCCAAATCAAGGCAGTAAATATCAATTATGGTAGACTCTAGATACATATTTAGAAGAAAGGCAGAAGGGCGGGTAGTGGCAACATGCATTCACGGAAGGTGGAAAGTTAGCTAAGCACCCAGGAGATGGGAGCTACCAGCAATAGGAAGGAGATAAGATGGTTATACTGTGGAAAAAATGAGCATCTGAGAATCTGTATTTGTAACTGAGTTCTCAGAAATCTACCAGGCTAAACGGAGAAACAAGTGCACATAATGCTGACTTCATGGGTGTGAAACTCTGCTGTTGCACAGGGCTTCAAGCTCAGAATGTCCTTCTACATTTTGGCATTCTTCTTCTTTTAAAATTTTGTAATAGTTCATTTTTTGTTGTATTTTTTCCATTACCATTTATCCCCCTTATACCCTCTTCCACTTCCAACCACAACCCCTCCCATGCAATCACTGCACTTTTGTCTGTGTACATGAGTCCTTTTTCTCTTTTGCTTGATTCCAAGACTTAAACGTTAGGTTCAAAACCATAAAAATCCTAGAAGAAAACATAGGCAGTAAAATCTTGGACATTGCTCATAGCAATATTTTTTTTCTGAAATTCCTCCTCAGGTAAGGAGCACAAAAGAAAAAATGAACAAAGGCAATGACATCAAACTAAAAAGTTTTTTGACATCTTGAAATTCTTAATAATGTTTGAACAACTAGCCCTGCATTTTCATCTTATGCCTGCCCTCACAAATGATGTAGCTAGCCCTAGGTACATACCATAGTTTCTCATTACAGTTGAGAAAGAGGAATAGAATATGAAGGATTTGGAATGCGAGAAATAGATTTCATAGAACTAGGTGGTAAGTCACTAAGATATTCTCAGGATCTCCCCATAGTGTACTTTAATTAAGAGTGCTAATTTCCTGTTTCAATAATTATACCAGGTTTAGTACCAGAAATAATTAATCTAGCAATATTTCATGGTATTAGTGATTTGGTATAATGTATGAAAATATTTTTGATTGAATGTAATGTATATTCTTAGTTTATAATTTTATTTTTTCAGAGAAAAATACAATTGACACTAACTACAAAACCTATGATGAAATGAATACTTAATAAAAGAGTTATATTTTCCATCTTTATAGACTCGTACTATTCTGTTTTTGTAGTGTGTGCCCTATTTGCTGTTGCTGGCTTTTAAACTGATCATTCACTTGGCTTTCTCCAGCAGAAAGGCTGTCAAGAATTTTTAATATTTCCACTTTGACAATTGGCAGATAAGATGTTATTTTTAAAATACGCCATTTTGTTTATTTCCATTTAAAATAGTTGGAGATTTAAAATAGTATATTTAAATACTAAAAAAGATTCCTTTTGATACATAAAAGAAAGAATTATTTGAGAAAAAAAACCTCATCCCTTGTGGGAAATTTTGGCTTGTGGACTTTCAACCAGGGTGGCAAGTCAGTAAAGTATTGCAGCATTTTCCACTAGCTAAAAACAGCTGTCATGTGATGATGGGTGTTACATCTGCTGCTGACACCCACTTCAAAGAGCAGGTGCCTCTAGATGTTTAAAAAAGGAAAAAGCAGCTCTCGTACCAGGCTGTAGCTGTCTTCAGGAAGTGACGACTGGGAGCACTGGGAAGACTGGCTCATTGCAGGCCTGGGTCGCTGTGTCCCGAAGGTTCACCAGGGCACTTAGGTTCTCACTGCTCTTTCTCTCGGACACACATTCAAAGTCGGAGGCCAAATTGTTAGATGATGACATGTATTAAACAGTAATGACTTTAGATCCAAGAGAAAGAAGTTGGACCGTTACCTTACAAATCAACTCAAAATAGGTGAATGACCTAAACAGAAGAGCTAAAACTATAAAACTCTTAGAAGAAAACAGGGAAAATCTTCATGACATTGAATCTGACAACAATTACTTAGATAAGACAAATGAAAGCACAGGCTACAAAAGAAAAAACAGATGAATTGAACTTTATCAACATTTAAAAATTTTATGCATCAGAGGACTCAGAGTGAAAAGGCAACACAAAGAATGGAGAAAATGTTTGCAAATCATGTATCTGATGAGGGATTAAAATTCAGAATAAAACTCCTCCAACTTAATAATAACAGCTACAAAAACCCAAATAACTCAATAAAAAATGAGCAAAGGATTTGAACATGCATTTCTGCAAGGAAGATATATAAATGGCCAATAAAAAATTACTTAACATGACTGATCATTAAGAAATTGAAATCAAAACCACAGTGAGATATTTCTTCACACCCATTAGAATGACTATTATCCAAAAAACTAAAAAATAGAAGCCAAGTGTTGCCAAGGAATTGGAGAAATTGGAACCCCTGTGCATTGATGTGGGGGTGTAAAATTGTGTAGCCATTGTGGGAAATGTTATGGTGGTTCCTCAAAACATTAACTATAGAATTATTATATGATATAACAATTTTACTTCTCAAAAGAATTATGCTCAAAAGAATTAAAGTAGGGACTCTAATAGATATTTTTATACCAATGTTCATAGTTGTATTATTCAGAATTGCTCAAAGGGGGAAACAACCCAAATGTCCAGGATAAATTTAAAAAATGCAATGTATACACACAATGCGATGGAATGTTACTTAGCCTTAAAAAGAAATGAAGTTGCACATGCTACAGGATGGATGAACTCTGAAAACGTTGTGCTACTTGAAATAAGATAGGCACGAAAGGACAAACATTGTATAATTCCACTCACATGAGGGACCTAGAGCAGAAAGTAGAACGGTGGCTACTAGGGGCTGGAGGCCTGGGAAGTAGTTCCTGTTTATCGGGTACAGGGTTTCCGCTCGGGACTGTGAAAAGGTTCTGGAAGTGGATAATATTGATTGTTGCACAACGGTGTGGATGTACTTAACGCCTCAGAGCGGTACACTTAAGCATGGTTAAAATGGTAAATTTAATGGATACTTTGCCTCAGTTAAAAAAGAAAAGAAATCTTTTAATTGATTGGAATAAGACAATGGCCTTATTAGTTTTTTAAAAAATGGTAACATACGCATATCAATTTTAGACAAGAGAGAAAAATACCAAGTAGAAAGTGACATGTTTCCCAATTGCCTCAGCTCGTGATGAGTGTAATTTCAGACATATCTCTCTGCATTTCTTTAAGATAGTTGAGTGAATGGATAAATGGACTGGCAGTTGTATGGATGGCAAGATAGAACATAGCCAGTTTAATAAAAATGAGATTATTGTATACATACTAAATTTTGTAAATGGTATTTATCTATTTTTTAGAGAGAGAAGAAGGGAGGGAGAAAGAGAGGGAGAGAAACATTAATGTGTGATTGCCTCTCACATACCCCAACTGGGTACATGGCCTGCAACCCAGGCATGTGCCCTGACTGGGAATCAAACCAGCAATCTTTTGGTTTGCAGGCCAGCACTCAGTCCACTGAGCCACACCAGCCAGGGCTTAATTTCTTCTTTTATCTTTTGGATTCACAATGAACATTTCAAGCTTTTTTTTCATTCAAATATTATGTAATTAACATTCACTTATATGAAAAACATATGCATACATACATAAATACATTCACCAATACATTGTGGTCTATAGATATTATAATATACAATGGTATAATTTTGGTTTTCAATTTATTTTATCTCTCAAGAGCAGGGGTCAGCCTGCTCTTTCTGTAAAGGGTCAGAGAATACATTGTCCTACTTTAAACATACCACAATTCTAGGCCTGAATCACATAGGTCACACTTTCAGAAATATTGTGGGGAAAAATCAACATGATTTTATGACTAAGTAGGAATGGGTCCAACACCTTGTTTTCATGAAATGACTATCCTAGAATTAAAGACATAGAAAAAATAATTCACAGCTTTTTTCTGCTGCCATGTTCCATTATCTACAACCTTATTTTCTTCTACCAATCAAAAGTATTGCAATTTTAAACACTTCGTGGTCTAAAATATTTCACGAGATCACTAATGGACAACTAGTAGATCCTTAGCTTTAGCTATTAACTTTATTAGAGTGACACTGGTTAATAACATTCTTCGTTTCACATGCGTAATTCTGAAATACACCACCTGTATATTGCATTATGTGCTCATCATCTGAAACCTAGTCTCCCTCTGTCAACATATATTTGAAGTCCTTAGCTTTAAAAGTATGTTAAAATAACTTATAAATTTATTTTGAAGAAATCTGAGTGAGATTTGCTATGAATTTTATAAAATGAAAAACAATGGGAGAGATTGGTTCAATGATATTTTAAAAAGTAATATAAAACCGGCACAATTACAATAGTGTGGAATTAGTATAGGAATGAGTAGACAGCAACAGTACAAAAAGGACATGCATGCAACTGAAAATAAGGAGGTAGCACATAAATAAAGTGGCGTTTCAAATCAATGGGGAAATGGATAGTTAGCCAAGAAGTGTCCTTATAACAAATGCCTAACATTGAGGGAGAAGACATAAAATATATATTGTATATATTCTTTTATGTGGGAAGCTCTATGTATGTGTGTATTCCTACCTTAAGTAATATCTAAAAAGATCCCAGGGGTATTATGTTCTTAACTTATAAAACTAAAATCTTTAAGTGCCAGGGAATAACTTAATATTTTTATACTTTTTGGGTGGAGTGTGAACTTCTAAGCTCAGTGCCAAAGGCAACAGATTAAATTACATAAAAATGAATGAAAAGCTTGAAGGATTTGTGTTTTTTTATAACAAAATCACAATTTAAAAATCAAAAGACAAGTACTGATGATTATGTGGCTACATGTACAACAAAGGAACACTACCTAGAGAGATCACATAAATAAATAATAAAAAATGTCCAGTATAAAAGTGATGAGGTATATTAATAGTCATTTCACAAAAAATATAAAATGAGAGATAAATACATTTCAAAACTTCGGTATTGTTGGTAACCATAAAATGCAGGGTTTAAAAAACCTAGAAATGTATCATTAGAAAACAATAGATAAACATATGGTTTTTAGTGATAACGTTTATTGTTGGCAAGGTTCACTCAGTGGTGGAAGCTCCTTGGCAAGCATTAAAAACATTTAAAACCAAGGAATCCACTTGCAGAGTTTTATCCTGAGAATTTGACTGTGTCCGTGCACAGGAGTCTTCCTAGCGAAATTGCCTGTAAGTGAAAAAATTGTGAACAACCATGTGCTCAGTTAACTAAACTACTATGTACCCCAGACAATGGATTTCCTGATTGCCTTTTAAGGTGGTTTGTACAAGGCTTTTTAATGACATAAAATAACCTATTGTAGAAGTAAAATGCAAATTAGAAATATTGCATATACTGCCCTGGCTGGTGTAGCTCATTGGATTGAGCACGGGCCTGCGAACCACACAATCTCGGTTCGATTCCCAGTCAGGGCACATGCCTGTGTTGCAGGCCAGTTCCCAGTGGGGGACTCACGAGAAGCAACCATACATTGATATTTCTCTCCTTCTCTCCTTCCTTTCCTCTCTAAAGATAAATAAATAAAATCTTGTTAAAAAAAGAAATATTGCATATACTTTAAAACAGTTCCATTTCCCCTGCTCGCTGACCCCCCGACAGGCCTGTGCAAAAGCTTAGGGATGGTATTCCTGGAGATTTTAGTTTTACTCTTTTTTCTTTGTACTTTCTATAATTTCTACCATAAACTCTAATAAAGAGAGAAGTGTTAAATTTTTGGGAAGTGTCATTTTTCCCCAGTAAGTGTCTTCTGAGGGAACCGCCCTGATAGCATTTTGTGGTTTTGATATAATAACATCTGCCTTCCAGAGTGACTTTAATACTGATGTAGTGTCAGTAGAGTTCCTTAATCAGAAAGGCCAAATTGCTTTGTTCTCTTGAAACAACGCATTATTTTCACAATCAGGCCTAAAAACAGAACTTAAAAATGCTGTATGTCGAAAGTACGATGCTGATATTAAGTAGATGTAAAATCTATTTATTTAACTTACCCCTAATAATACAGAGGAGAAGGAGGATAATGAATGTCTGCACAGGCTGGATTGGAAATCTGAAGACCCAGGTTGTAGTTCTATTTGTTCCATCAACTAGAAGCATGCTTTAGAGCTAACAAGAATAATAATAACAATTACGGACATTATTGTTATTCACCACTTGATTATAATATGTTACTTTCTGCAGTGCTTACTATATTATCTCTAATTCTCACAAATTCTTTCTCGGGGTACTAAGTATCCCTAATTTACTAATGAAGAGACTGAAGTCCAGAGAGCTTGCTGACCGTGACTCAATTCTAAGTTGCAGAGCCAGGTACGGTGATCTCTCCAAATTTCGTTCACTCAAGTCCTGATGGCTCCGGTAAACATCATCAGTTAGAGGCAGTAGCTTTTACTTTGCTGGCGATGGCTTACGAAGAAAGGCTCACCAGAGTATGATGACCCCCAAAACGTTCACTGCTGCTATAGTTCTATCCAGCAAACAATAAGTACCTCTAAATACAAGGTACTATGTCATTACGGCAGGAGCCCATGCTTGTTGAAAATGACCCTTGCTGTGTCTGTAGAGGCTTAAACTCCGCACTGTTGCCTTGGTGCCCAAGGTGCTTCACTTACTGGCTGTGTGGACATTAGGCTTTAACTTCCCTGTGTTGCAGCTTCTTCATGTGTAAAAATGAGATAAATAATACTACCTCTCTCAAAACTTCTTAGTAACATTAAGTTATTTGCAATGTGCTTAGAATAGTAGTTGTCACTTATTAAAATGTTAACATGTGTTTATTAAACAACATATAGGCACTCATATTCAGGGTGGGGTGAAAGTAGGTCTATAGTTGTGAGTACGTGAAACACAGAGTTTATTCTTGTATTATTGTTTGTGAATTATTGTATTATTTTCCATATGAACAACAGTGAACCTACTTTTGCCACACCCTGTGTATACAAACAATCCAGTGGCTAATTGTGTATTGATAATAGTGTTCACTGAAGAAGTAGTCATCTACTTCTTTGAATTTCATACGTGTGTAATTCCTTCTTGCCACACTCACATTTCTCTTGAGCAAGGTCCCTGTGTGTACATTGAACTGACTCATACCTTTTTCCTATCTGGTCCTCTGCTTGATCACAGTGTCTGAATAATAGAATTAGTGAACTTATCAAATTCATCGTTTTATTGGTTACTTAAATGGTACAAGATATTAAAAAAACTTCTTTTATTAAAAATATGCATTCATGATTAGTTCAGATCGGTCAGTTGTCTTCTCAGTAGCTTTCTTTAAATACAGAAGTTTCAGAGAAAAATCAAAGGACTAAAAATCATAATTAGGAGTAATTAGGATCAAATCTAGAATTAACTCTTACAAGCATCTGAGTGACTGTTTCTCTTTAATATATTCCAGGTACACAAGGCAATGTGATTGATGTTTTCTAAAATTTCCCAGAACTCTGTGAGAAGGTATCTGGTGTAAGTTTTATTTCTGTACTTTAATGTGCGTGAGCACCAGCTTTTAATGAGTTTGTGATGTCATACAAAGTTCTAATTATATATCCTACCTAGCTTGGCAGGTAGAAAGTATATATTACTGCGTTTATAAAGTCAGAAAACAGATTCCTATTTCGTAAGTAAATAACAGAATTATGAAGAAACAGAGGAGCAGTGGGTTGGGTAGGCCCATGCTGTAGGTTAGCAGCAGTGTAAGGAATTAATAAAATTCTTGGCAGAGTACTGTTTCCTGCCCACGGAGTCAGATAACATTATTAAAATACACACGCAGAAATGTCCACTTTCTCTCTGTTTGCTTTATTTTTCTGTGATTTCATTACAGTTTTTTCAAATTGTAATGAAACAGCATTGAACAACAAACTGCAGTGTGCCAAGTCCCACGGTGGACGTGTCGAATTACAACAAAGAATAAGGGCCGGACTCAGGGGATAATCTGGTCTGTGGAGGACATGCTTTCGCATTTCTTTAGAGCACTTTAGGTTATTTCCTTATTTATAAATTGTCAGGCATTTAAAAAAATAAACTTAATTACTTAGGGGAGAGTTCAGTTGCATCCAATCTCCTATCAGATGAATTCACTCATTAGTGAACGTATGTAGTAGTGAGAATATCTGAAGTGGTTAGTATGGCAGAAGATTCTCAGCCTCAGGCCAGGCCATTTTCACGTATAATTTAACCATAATCATGCACATGTCAAAACTCATTTACTATAAAACTGATATTGGTTTTGAAGTAGGTTAATACATGTTTAAGTAAAGGTGAAAATATTTCATAAACTTTTCTTTCCCTCCCTCTCTCCCTTGCTTATCTACAAGGATTCAATGCTTGAAATACATTGAGATATAATTTTTTATAATATATCTTAAAAACTCTGCTTAATAAGCTAATCTATTAAAAAAACTTTTTATCCTTTCCAAAAATGATCAAGAATGGAACTTCAAAATATATCCTATATTATAAAAATGTTACCAAGTCTCATGTTAGATTGGAAAGACTGAGTATTTAATCTTATTTACATTAAACAATGGAATGAAAATCCAACAAAGCCTCAAGGTTTAAAAAAATTGTTTTTGGAAATGAAAAAAAAAAGCTTAATTTAAGCAGTAAAGATAATTATCTCGTGCTTAAAAAATAAGTGGCAGTGAATCACCAAGGACCATTTTACTATGAGTCATAATGACATGTGGTCAGAGTCTTCAGTAGGTACACTTTTTTTTTAGCACTACCCTTTGGTGGTTTTCTTCTGATTTCGGAGTTTTTGTAATTTGGCATTGCTTTCTGGGGCCGGGACTCTTCATGTCTAGAAGATTCACTGCACTATAAATACAGTCCCTGTGGTTCTCATGGCGCAGCAGGGTTGATCGTACCGATGCATCCCCTTCAGGGTCACCCACTCGGCTTCTTTCTCCACCCCATCCTGTCTCATGTGCAGAAACGTAAAATGTTCAGTTGATAAACAGGATGGTTTAAGGTGAAAGGTGAGAAGGAAAAAAGGATCCTACGAAGTTTTTTGAGGGCGGATACACTATAGCTTTGTAATTTTCCTTGCCAATAACAAGACATCATGTCAGTAAATATTTGTCGACAAACAGAATGAATGGATAAATGAGCAATCTTTGAGAATGGTTTGCAGCCTCTTTTACTGTAATTGAGAGGACAATTTAATTAAAACAAAATGATAAATAAGGACACTGGAGTAATAAGTGTTAATTGTATGTTATAAGACATATAAAACACTTTCATATGTTATAATTTATCTCATTTAAACCTCACAAAACTTTTATTAAGGAGGCAAGTGTTATGACAGATGGAAAATATAAGGTACAGGATCAAAAGATGACAATATCTTCCTAACAAAGTACCAACCTCTGGGAGTGTCCGTGTCTGGATAGCGTGTCTTTAGTTGTGGTGGTTGTGGCGAGCAACAAACCATTCAGAAGATTAGAATTATACCAGTTTAGGGATGAAATAATCAGTTCAACAAGTAGCTTCCATGTATACAAGGACAGAGTGGTGGGAATGGGATGGGATAGAAGCCTATAAGCTAATATTACACAAACAGTAAACATGTGATGGGGATACACCGTGTGCCAGGCACTCTATTGTCATACATTTGCTTCATTTTGAAAATGAAAACAATTGAGCTCTTAGGATATGAGTGACCTTCCCAAGGCCACTCAGCACTTATGTGGCAGGGGCGGAATTCTAATATTCAAAAAGTATGACAAAGGTTTCTGTCTTGAAGTACTAGAAGTTTGGTTGGAGGAGAAACCATGAGTTACACACACCAACTAGATACACAGATATATAGCACAGAACAGACTTGTGTCTGAGTGACCCAAACAGTGGACCCCTATGCTGCGAGCTAGAGTGGCTAAGCTCTTAGTAGAGGTGCAAAACTTAAGTTGACCCTTGAAAGGAGAGTAGGATTCAGACAGTTTGCAGGTGAGGGAAAGGTGTTTCAGGCAAAATGAAATGCATCAGTGAACTGCCAATAAGGGGTGGACATGAACAGCGTTAAGGGACAATAAGAAACCTGACAATAAAAAATCTTCAGATCACAATGGCCATCTTAGGTGATTTAGGGCATGGTGATGAGTCAGAAAATTCAGAGGCCTTTGACATGGGAAACTAAGGGTCAGAGAGGACAATCATGGCCTGAGCTGGTTGATACAGGTTTTATGGATGAGCTGGATTTTCAGCTCAATTCTAGCAAACTCCTAGAACCTAGATATGCATAGAAGAATAAAGAGAATGCTCTCAGTAAAGACACGCAGGTTTATGCTGCGTTTGTGGAGAAGAACATTGCTTTACAGGCACATCTTTTTCTATTATCTTATGCATCCCAGGCTAAGGAGTTTATGCTTTTTCATTAAAAATTTAGAACCATTAAAAGTTTGGGGTTGCCTGACAAGAGAGATGGATATAGGCAAGACTTTGTATAACTGGCAGAAGAGGAGAAACAGAAGCTAGAGTTTGAATCATTAGGAGGCTATGAAAATAGTTAAGCCTTAGCCTGTGGAATGAGTGGTAGAAAAAGAAAAGATAGGTGGAAAGATCTAAGTCCCTACTGCACATTAATTGAGGAGGCAAAAGAAAAGAAAAGAAAAAAAAGGGCTGCTAAAGATTCCAATCTGGTAACTCACAGGCTCGGGGCATCTCGATCATCTGCATGTTAATCTGTAATATTCACACGTTTCTGTATTTATGATGTTATTTCACCCTTTACCCTTATGCTGAACCCATAGAGTGGATATCATTTGTCCTGTCTGGGAAAGAGGAAACTGAGACATTAAAACAGGGACCCCAAAGGCCAGGCAAGTAAAGCCAGAGAGCATAGGAAGTTGGAGGTAGGGAATGGTGGGGATTGTGAAGAACTGGAAAGCACAGTTCTATTTCACAGATTCGACTTGTTTGCATTTTAACATTTCTGAAATTGGGGTGCATCTTACACTCCTCCAGTCACTGTCAGTGAGGTGGAAGCTGTAATGTAGTTGTCATGGCCAGAGCATGCGCGAACTTGTCATAGCTGGTTGTATTATGGTTGATACAATTTAATTAGGTGCACACATTGCTGATACTAGTTGTACTGAGTTTCACTGATCAAGAGGATGTCTGTTAAAAGAGTACAGTATTATTTGGCATTGAAAGTAAAGTGTGTACAAAAAAAAGACGTGTACTAAAAAAGACATGTACACTAAGAAGTGAAACATACATTTGATCATAGTTTTCTATTGCTTGTACAACACATTTATGGGTATTTAGTGGGTTCAAATAACACAAATGTATTATCTTATAAGACATTCTGTAGATCAGAAGTCTGACACAGATTTCACCAGGCTAAAATTAGATATTGATGGGGCTGCATTTCTTTCTAGAGACTCTAGGAGAAAATCTGTTTCCAGCTTCCAGGGCTGCTGGCAAGCCACGGGACAAGGGCCTCTTCTTCCATCTTCAACACCAGCAACGTGGATTAACTCCTCAAATCACATTTCTCTAAGCCTCTTCTGTATTCACATCTCTTTCTGGCTCTGACCCCAGCTGGGAAGTGTTCTCTGCTTTTAAGGATTCATGTGGTTGTATTGGGTATACCTAGATAATCCAGGGTAAGCTAGCCTTCTCAAGGTCCTTAACCTTCACCTTTACATCCTTACATCTGTAAAGTCCCCTTTTCTCCTTGTAAACTAGGCATATTCACAGGTTCAGGGGATTAGGACTTGGATGTCTATGGAGGCCATTCATCTGTTTTACCATGGTCTGTAACATAAATATTTATGTTTTGAGAAATGACGATAGCTCCATATTTTCTTGCCAAATAACAACCAATACTTTAGGGGACCCAAAAAAGGAAGTTATCACAAAGCAGATGCCACTCTCTTGTATTTGGTTATTGAGATATCTGCAGAAGATTTTATCACAAGCCGAAGAGTGGGACTAAGAGAAAGGGAAAGTGTCTGATCCTTCAGAATGGATGTAAAATGTTTCAAAGCCAAGAGGCTATCCTCGTGGAGATTTAGAATATGAGAAGGGTAATGATTTTCTAGACTATGTAAAATCTAGGCCACATAACTTCTCACTGTTTTAGTGTCTGCATTTGTTCAACTCTTTTTTGCCCAGGTAAGTTCTACTGTATTTCAACCTGGCTTTTTGAGAACTGTAAATTGTCCTGTCTCTGCCCCTCGACCCCTCACTATTATGAAATAACCAGACAAGCTTCACAAGTCAGAGTATGTGTTATTCCTGGGCAAGAGTACGTTAGTGACAATTTCCAGTGTGGGCGGATTTGAGCTTCTGAAGGATGACTATTTTCCAGTTTGACTTTCTAGTGACATCAAAGACTCTAGTGTCATATCTGCCCTCATTTACAGCTTTAGTTTTACACCTATAATATGTTCTCAACTTTAAGATCTCTTACAGGTGCCTCATCATATATTTAAGTTTATAGTTAATCAAATGAAGGTTTTGGAGTACACACATGTGCTAGAGTCTTCAACATGTATCAGTGTATGGCAGCATTTAGTTTTTAGGACTAAATGCATTTAGGACTACTGATGCTTTTAGGACTAAAATGCTAAATACTTTTTAGCATTTTAGTATCCAGGGAGTTTATACCCCTTATGAAGAGCAGTGTCTCATTTGTTCCCAGTAGCATCCACTAGGTTAACACTCACTGGAGCTATAGTCCAGACTTGGCTCCATGTGATGTTGGCTGTACCCAGTAATCAGTCCTCTCCCAATGTCAAAGTCAAAGATGCTAGCATGGAGGCTCAATTAATATTTACTCACTTCATTTCAGCTTTCCCCAAGTCAGGTCAGCTGAGCTATCACCTTAAGAGAATGCAGGATTGCAGGAAATATGAAGACCTGTCATTGTTAACAAATGTATATTGAGTGCCTACTCTACACGGTGGGTATAGTGATGACGAAAGTCAGGCATGGTCCTTGCTGTCATGGTGCTTACAGCTTGGGACAGGAGACTGATGTTATTCAAAGAACATAAATAAGTATAAAATGTAGCATGGTAACACAAATAAATGTAAAATTTAGCATGGTAAGAACTCTGAAGGAGAGATACACAGTTCACCAGCATGTATAATAGGAAGATTTTTACCTGGCTAGGTAAGGAAGGAAAGACCTTCCCTCAATGCTGATTCCTTGAGATTTAAGAAAAGAGCAGGATTTAAATAGACAAAATTGGAGAGGCACACAGTCCCTGGCACACAGCAGGTGCTCACTAAGATCAATGGTGGGTAAATTGTATACTGCTCATGTACTGGAATCTCTGTTCAACTTGGTAGGGATTTTCTGAGAAACCTGTGTTTCTTTCCATTTCAAAAGCATGCCATTCTGGGACAAGAGTTGGAGGTGTCTTTTTGACCCCCTACGGTCTCTTTTAAAAACTGTTTTCAGGTCCGTTAGCACCTGCTCACTGGAAGCACTCCAGCTCTGTGTTAGATCATGTGATAGGAGCGACATGGCCTTTAGCTGCACACAACCACATGAGTAGCTGTGGTTTGCCTAGTCAAAAAAAATCTATTTTAGAAGCCCAGAAGCTGCCAGCCTCTGGAGTTGTTGTGACGCTGTCTGTCTTCATGTCTGGCTGTTGGCCTGTTTGTTCCCATGCGTCCTGTGACTTGTGTTCTGTCTTGTCCCTTTGCCATATGGTACAGAGGTAAAATTCCCATAAGGGGAAAAAGAACAACCACACCATCATTATTAAAATAGTGGAACTTACAATTTGAATGTAAGTACATGTGGGATGTCAGAATATTTTGCTTAAAGAAATAAAACACAATTGCAACAAAGAATAAAGGTATCTATCACTGTTAGTGAAAAGACAGGAAGGTATGGAAAGGAGGCAGGACACAAGTGTTTAGGGTGAAAGTCATTGGTAGATATGCCAGCTGAGATCTGTTGGGGGAGACCTTAGCTGCCTCATGAATGGACAAAGCTCACGCAGACAGCCACAGGGTTTATGGGTTAGGAAGGGGAAGGACATGGTTGTCCTCAACCACCTGGCCCAGCTGTGTAATTTAACCACCACTGCCCTGATGTTTAGCCCTCAGCACTCCCAGCTTCTCTTTTATTGAGTCTCACAAAAGGATAAGGAAGTTTTGTCCCTTAATTCCCATGGCCATGATGTTGTTGTAGAACCCAAAGTCTTTCTCCAAAGTCTTCATAAATACCCTGGTCTGGTTCTTAATCGCTGTCTATCTCATGGGCAGAAAGAGGCCCTCCTCATCCTAATAGCACACATACACTGAGTATATGCTATGTGTCAAGTAGTAGAGTTCACCCATCATGCCGTAATTCTTGTGGCAATGCCTTGAAGGAGGTGTTGACTCCATTTTATAGGTAAGGAAACTGAGATGTAATGATATTAAATAGCTTAACAAAATGCGCTTTCCCAGGGATTTGTGTCTACACATGGCTCTGAAGCCTGTACTCTTTCTACTGTGCTGAAACAGTATTTTGTTTTTCTGGTTTTTGTTGTTGTTGTTTGTTTGGGAGGGCGGGGCATAGTCTAGTCATTGTGGATAAGAATTTGGAATAAATTACTTAATTGCTTTTTCCAAATTTCAGACTAATTTCCCCCAGTTTTAGCAATTAAGTAACTGCAATAATATTCAAGTTATGGGTTGAGAATAAATTTTCTTATCCTCCTCAAATGTTGCTGAAATTAAGTAAAAATAAGTGCTATTCTTGTAACATATCCTTTAAATATAAAGATACTTAAGGGTTTATGAGAGCCTGGTGCATTCAAATGAAAGTTATCTACGCCAAGCTCCTGCTGATGGGGCTATTTTAAACAGAGCCACCGATACTGACTTACTGTGATTATCTTTGAGGCTTTAAAATCCGGAGTGTACAACCACAACAGTAGTAACAGACACAAGGTGTGTAATATAGAAACACAAAATTGAGAGACTTTATAAATTCATAATGAACTTACAACCCAATGAGCTTGAGGAAATTATTACATAAAGAAAAAGAGAAAATGCATTAAAAAAAACTAATGTGGGAAAGCAAAGTGAAAGCAGCTGAATTTGTCTTTCTACGGTAGGATTGCATATGCAGAAACACATTAAAGCATCATGCTGAGTTAGGTGACCTTGATCAGGTCATCCTTAGAGTCGATCGGTGACGGCACATTTGTCCTTGTCTGTAGCCATGGATAACAGGGGTAAGAAGTGTGCCAGGGATGTCAAATGGGCATGCACCATCCCACATCCCCTTCCGACGGGCTCCTTGCTGGCCCCAAGGAGAACGAATCAGATCTTCTGAAACTGGCTAGGGACCTACAGGCTTAAGCAAAGTCCTTAACTGAAAGTAATTTTAAAGCCTGTCTTATTTATTTGTGGGGAGGTGGAGCTCTGGGTCTGACACAAAGACATGTACCAATGCAGAAAAAAAATATGTTGTAACCATCATCTTCCACCTCTTATTTATCCTAGATAATCTTTGCTTTGACAATCCAAAGCCAATAGTATAGATTTGTGTTCTCTCTTAGGGTTTTCTTGGTGAAATATTTTCTATATGTAATTTTTAATAAAAGGCACATCTAAGGTCATAATGATTTTATGCCTGCTTATTTTGATGATGAAATCTCTACCAAATTTAAGAGATTTTGGTGAGCATTTCCACCAAATTTATGAAATTTTTCATGAATTTTGATCTTTTGGAGTCATGCTTTAAATTTGCAGCATGCATTTCATTCTCAACAGGTTGGATAGAGTGAGGATTGAATTTCAGAACCTGCTATTGATTCCTTCGTTCTTTCATTTATTTTTGCCACTCTTTACCAAATTATGGTTTTCTATATTTGACAACTAAAAGTGCTGCTTCTAATTAGGTTGTTTTCATGGTTATTCCATCATAGATAAAATATATTGACTTTAAGTAAATCTTTATTTTCTTCTAAATGGGTGAAGGTCTGACCAACTGTAAAAAAAACCCCTACAAAATAGTGAAGAAAATATTAATTTTTAAGCATCATACTTACTGAAATTAGCTGGGTATACTGATCAAATGTATGAAAACACTAAAAAATTATTATTGTATATTTTTTTCAACTGAAAGGTTTCCTGGAGTGTTACCTCAATGAATAGTTCTAAGAATTTTAAGTACTTGTAAGAATACCTCAAAGTCTGGGGTTGCTGAAGTAGAAATGAGTTATTTCTGGAGGAAGCACTTAGCATTAATTTTCAATCTATTTTACGTGAACTCTTTGGTTCATAGCAAAGTCCATTAAAATAAAGTATTTCTGAGAACTGCACACTAGAGCAGAATAAGGACATTTCAGCCAAAGGGGTCTCAGATAAAGAAAAAAGTAAAAAGGAGTTTCATTATAATGATAACTCTAAAAATATTTAAAAAAGAAATGATCCACTTGTTTTCACAGTCCATGCTGTGTATTCCTCTCTAAGCCCCTGTTTCAGGCCTCTGTCACTGCCAGCACCCTCTCTTCATCAGATGTTCCCAATGACTTCTTTGTCAGAGCACAAACCAGATTCTCTGCAGTTAGTGACGATGCAAAAGTGACTTATTTTTGAGCTTCTTCATGTCTTTGTGTTTTTTTCCTCTCTTCTAGGTCTGCCAGATAGTAGTTGTTCCAAGAATGTGCTATAAATCAGTCTTCCCTTATGTCAAGCCTTAGGAAGATTAACCGTAATATGCTGTTGATGGGCCTGCAGACGATCTGGCCATAACACTTCTTTACTTTTCCTTTCGTTAGAGAGGTAATTGTGTGTCTCTTCAAAGTGCAAGCATGTCAATAGAGCAATAAAAATAGGCATTTGATGTGATACGCAGTGATGTCATGAATAATTTCAGATTGCATGAGCACTAAACGCATGCATGAAAGAATGTGGTAAAGGAGGTGTTGGACACTCATGGTCATCTTGTCACCTGTTGGAATAAAGTCTCCTTTGTTTTTCCTTTTAAGGAGGTGATATTAGAAGAGAGATAGACACCAGAGGTTTTTTTAAAGTTAGTAATAAGTTAAATAGGTACATTGCCGTATTTGAATAAGTTCTATTGAATAAGTTATGAAAATTTTCTGGCAATTGAATAAAAACTTGGGTAACCATAGCCATACACGTCCATTATGAAAACTCAAAGGGAACGAACCTCTACCTTGCACACTGGACACCTCTTCTCACAGCTTTAGAAGAAACAAAAACAAAGCTTCAGAAAGAGGAAAGAAGTTTCCACTGGATAGTGACAGATCTTTAAACTTTTTTAGTTTTCAGCAAATATATTATGAGATCTGGAAAAGAAATATTATTTATGTACTATATATTCTGTTGCTGAAATAGTTTTTTCCCATTAGTCTGAGAAGCCCGTTCATCTAGCTTAAACAGAGGGTGGATGTACCACCAGTTCACCACCCACCGATAGGCTACATCCATTTTATTTTACACCAAATGAGAGCTACAACGAACATCTTTGTAGATCTAGCTTTGCACTGGTTATGAAATAGATCCCCAGTAGTGAGATGGCTAAGCTAAACATTTGTATATTTCAACTTTCAATAGATGCTCTCAAGATACTTTCCAAAAGGTGTCAATAATTCACATTTCCAAAAACAATTAATTTCTCTGCGTCCTCACCAGTAGTAAACATTAGTACTTTCAAATTTTAACCTTGTCTGGCAGGGCAAATGAAATCTATAAAAACTACCAGAATTAATCAGGAAATTTTTCAAAGTTGCAGAATACAGGACAATATGAGAAAAATCAATTCTATATCTTTACATTAGCAATAAAGAAATAGAAAACGTACAGATTACAATAGAATGAAACACTTAGAGGTAAGTTTAACAGTATATGTGGAAGATTTATCTAATAAAAACTACAAAACAGTAATCCTCAAATTGTCCTATAGACCCAATTAAATCCCAAACAAAAAATTTACTTGGTGGTAGTGGTCATAACTAAAAGTAATTTCTCGTAATCAGATAGTATCAGAATGTTAAAATATAAAGTCTAATTTGCTCTAGGAGTTAGTAGTCAAATATGACCACCAAACAATGTTTGATACAATATAAACTAAATTTATTATTCAAAATACCTAAACATTTCTCTTAAAAGCAAGGTAATCTTACATTCTGTTTAGCCAGAAAGAGTTCCAGTGAATACCACTTGTGTTGACATAATTATTAATAATGTTCTCTGTCACTCTCAAAACTATTGGATTGGCCAAAAATTCTGTTTAGTTTTTCCCATGAAATAAAAGTCATATTTCTTATTTTCACCAGTAACTTCATTATTTGGAAATTTTGAGTATGTTGGCTCCCTTCCACATGGTGTATTGCTGATTGTTCTCAATGTGTCAATTTGATTGCTGTCAAATTCAACGGGTCTGACTGTGGAGCATCTTTCAATGAGAAATCTCCAGCACAATATCACAAACTATTTTTCACATGTTTAATCAGTCACAGCACCATCTCCATACACTGCACAAATATTTTTTTGCATTTCAGTTGCTTTTTAATTTTTAATTTTCCTTGAAATAATACAGCATAATATGCTGACAATACTGCTTATTTTCGTTCATCCTCAGCATTAGAATGGCTACACAAAAATTTACCAATTTCAATAAGATTTTTTAAATACACTCTGATATGACAGTTGTCACAATACAATCTAACAAAATTGTTTTGAATGAAGTTGAGGACAACTAAGTGCTACTAGAGCCATCTTATGAAAAAAACAAATAAAATTTTTGGTCAGCTCATTACTTTGATTTGATCATAAAGTATATGATCATCTTACCTAGTAGGAGTAGTGGTTTAATTTCACCACATTAAGTCCAAAAGGTGAATGAAATTTAATCATAATTACCTGTTTTCATGTTAAATTGCTGTATTCCGATGCAACAGTTTAACTCCCTTGCTGTGTGTCTATACAGAGTGGGGTAAAAATAGGTTTGCAGTTGAGAGTACATAAAACACAGAGTTTATTCTTTAAAAAATGTAGACACAGAGAGAGAGCGTGCAATTTGTTTTTCCAGTTATCTATGCATTCCTTGATTGTTTCTTGTATGTGCCCTGACCGGGGATCAAACCTGAGACCTTAGCGTATCAGGGAGATGCTTTAATCAATGGAGCTACCTGGCCAGGGCCTTCAGAGTTTATCCTTGTATTATTATGTATTAATTATCATACTGTTTTTCCGTTCAAACTGTAACCCTACTTTTTGTAACCCTACAGTACCCTGTATGTGTGTGTGTGTCTTTGTTACTTTCTTAGTGCTTTCCTTGAAGGTTATCATTAGCATGAAAAGTTAAAACTATGTTTTTGGATTAAGAGTGACTTAATTCCAATAGTATACAAACACTTTCCTTCAATGTAGCTCTGTTCTCTCCACCTTCATGGTACTGTCATCGGGTTAGAAATGACATCTTTATAGATTATAAGTCTGTCAGCAGAGTCATATGATTGTTGTTTATACAGCTGTGTTTTAAATCAAATAGGAAAAGGAAAGAGAAAAAAAATGCACCTATGCTGTCTGTTATGTTCACCTTTACCAGTGCTTTTATTGCTTCTTGCGCATTAGAATTACTGTCTAGTTTCTTTCATTTCAACTCAAAGGCCTACCTTTAGTATTTTTTGTATTTTGTTTATTTTATAATCTCTTAATTTCTTTTGAAGAATCGTTTTGCTGGGGATAGAATTCTTGGTTGACTCTCTTTCTCTTTCCTCACCTTGAATATGTTATTACACTGCTTCTGGAATTCATAAATTCTGACCAGAAGTCATATTTTTTACTGAGGGTCCCTTGTATGTGTCACTTTTCCCCTGTGCTTTCAAGATTCTTTCTTAATCTTTGGCTTTTGACAGTGTGGTAATGATTCACCGAGGTCTGGACCTTTTTGAGTTTATCCTACTTGAGATTTATTGAGATTTTTGAGTGTGTACATGGTTTTTCATGAGATTTGGAAAGTTTATAACAATTATTTCCTCAAATATTCCTTCTGCTACTTTTCTGTCTCCATTTCTTCTGTAACCTCCATTTTATTATCTTGGTACAATTGATGTTGTCCTGCAGGTCTCTAAAGCTCTGTTTATTTTTCTTCATTCTTTTTTCCCTCTTTGATCTTAAGCTGGGTAATCTCAGTTGATTTATTTTCAAGTCCCCTGATTCTTTCTTTGGTTAATTCAGATCTGATATTGAGTCCTTTTAGTGGGTAAAATTTTCATTTCAGTTACTATACCTTCCCACTTCAGAATTTCTACTTGGCTCATAATCACCACTTCTTTATTGATATCTGCATTTGATGAGTCATCATTGTCATACTTCTCCTTAATTTTTCAACATAATTTTCTTTAGTTCTTTAAACATATTTATAATATTTCATGTCTGTCTAGGCAATGCAATGTCTGTGCTTCTTCAGGAAGTTTTTATTGACTACCTATATCCTGCATATGAGCCAAACATTCCTATTTTTGTGTCTTATAATTTTTATATTGAAAATTGAACATTTCAAATAATGTATTGGGGCAACGGCAGAAATCATGAAACCCAAGATTCATGGTGGTTGTTACCGCTACTATTATTTGCGCATTTGTTTAGTGGCTTTCCCAACTCATTCTATGAAACCTGTATGTTTGGTTGTGTGTGGCCACTAAAATTCCTGCTCGATTAACTCGGTGGTCAGGGGGAAATTGGTTGCAGATTTTTAAAAATGCCTTAACTAGTAAATCTCTACCCTCTGCTGAGGGGCTGGCATGTGTTTGTGTGTGTGGTGAGGCACACTTGCGACTCTCAGAGAGAGAGTTTTCATTATATAAAAAAGGAATTACTGTTGTACCATATCATATACTTCTGTGTCTTACGTTAAAAGCCATGTAAAAAATCCCTAAAACATTTTTAAATAACAAAAGTCAATGCTTCTTCTCTCTAGTCTATCCATTGCCTTTGTTTTCTAATTAAAAAAAAAAAACGATTGTCTTACTGTGTTCAGACAGCGAGGACCATGTGGCAATGCTTATAAACACCTTCTTTCTACAGAAAAATCCTTGCTGTTCACAGAAATAAATGCATGATGCTTACATTAGACTAGAGTGTAATAATTGACTAGGCAGAAGTTTTGAACAGATTGTTTGTTTAAATATCATTATTAGTATAAAAAAACTTACAGGGAAACCATGCTTCCAACAGTCACGGTAATCCTGCAATATGCCCTCCGGCATATGGAGTGGGGATGTTTCAGAATGTTTTTAAATGTTCTGTTGCATTTGATGTCTTTTTGTGTATAACCCAAAGCGTGATTAGACTCCTGTTGACATTAATAAAACTTCATTATGAATAATCCAAGCATCTATAAAAAGGATATTGAGGGGAAAAATTCTGAAGACACTAACTATGAAAAGCACCCGTAAAGGCTTACTTTATCTAATTTAAGTTTAAAAGCTTTTAAGGGAAACTCATGTTTAGAATTTGGCAGAACAGCTTCCATGTTCCTTTTGGACGTTTTAGCACACCGTGTTTTACAGTAAAACGCATGCTTAATGCAGAAAAGCTGCAATTTTATTGCAGCTTCTGCAATTCCTTATGTGTGAGACTCAGTGGGGGAACAGCTTCCCAAAATAAGGCATATTGCAAATAAAAGAATGATATTAAATTAGCTTAGATATTTAACTTTAATTTTCTATAATAAAGAATGCCTAACTGAATTATCACACATTTTAACTGAATCAAAATTTCATACCAGACATGTATATTATCAATGGGAACTGACAAAGGTTTCTGAATTTCATCTGAGAGTTTGTGCTTCAAAAATAATTTTCAATTTTAATCAACCTACTTATTAAATAAATATATTTTGTTCTTTATCGATGTTGACCTGCATCTTTTCATGTGTTAATTTAAAAAGTATTTATTGAGCACTTTGCACGGGCACTGAAAATGTGCAAGGTATTAGGGATATCATGGCAAAAAAATTCAAGATGCTTTCTGCTTTTAATTTCAAAAGATAAACATAAGAAAATTATTGGGTTTCATTATAAGGAAAAATGGTGAGTGCATAACCGGTGTACCTAACCAGGTTTATGAGTTGGAGAGGGTTTTCTGAAGGCATGATGTAAGCTGAAACCTGAAGGAGGAATAGCAGTTAAATAGGTGATAAGAAGTGGGTTGGGGAAGTGAAGGAGGAAGTGGGGCCGTAGGAGGGAACAGGGAGGGTGGCAAGAGAAAGGGGAGTGGAAAAGAAGATTCTAGATAGACCATAGTTCACATTCATTGATAATATTTTCTCTAGATGACAGTTTCCTTACAGTTTTATGTTATTTTTCATTTTTCAGTTTGTATCTCCAGCTTCTAAGGAAAGGCTGACCATATAGCAGGTGTCCAATAAGTGAATGAAAAACATATGAGTGAGTGTGTTTCCCCTTTACCCAACATATTGAGCCTCACCGATTTTTTTCATGTGTGATTTTTGTGTGATCAAGATTCCAGCTAGGAGGTCCTCATATCTACAGATTTTGGCATTTGTGTTTTAGGAAGCCCAGTTTAAAATTCCAAGCCCTCACCCCTTAAAAAGAAATAATACATTGAGTCATATTCAGTCAATAATATAAAAAATGGAGACAATACTATTATTTTAGGATCCTCTGAGGCACTAGAAGTTTAGGGCTTCAAAGACAAAATTAGATGTCATGATTTTTTAGTTTTACTTAAAACTTTTAAATGTAAAATGTCACTTTTTTTGCTCACTTCTGGAAAATGGAATTAGAAAACATTGCGCTCCTTTATTTAATATTTTTTTAATGTTTGCATTTTAAATGGACATAGGAATGGAAAGTTATTTATTAGTCTGTATGTGAATTTTTCTCATATAATTTTTAAAAATGTAAGAGGTGAAATGATATTCTATGAATATAAATAGTAAAAATAACATAGGAGCTCTTTCACAGCACAGCTCTGTACAATCAAATTTCTAGCTAGACCAAACAAATATGCACAAGCACGCAATAACAAACTAAACAAAAATATTAAAAAGCAAAATAAAACAAGTTCTGTAGTTCAATTTCTAACTTCTTAACTAGAGTGAGTGATAAGAAAGAAGAGAGGAATGAAAAGAAGGAAGGAAGGAAGGTATTAAGGAAAGAGAACCTCTTTCTGTCGCCTGATGTTGTGGTAAAATCAAGTCAAGGTCAAGCAGGTGAGAAAATCCAGGTGCAGAGCAATTAATTAATTACACATTCACAAACAGCGTAATTTACTATAATTTTAAAAAAATTAAGCCCCTGAAAATAGTAGAGTACCTAACCAATATATCAAATAATAATAATCACATTTGCCTACGCATGTGTGGATATGATTTCTGAGGTACTGAGGGGCTGGCTGAATTAATTAGGAAAATGTGGCTTTGGTGGGCTGGACTTTGCAAACTTTTAAATATGTTCTTTTCTTAGAATTATGTAATTAGCTTGTAGAGGAGCTGCTTCTTGAGTAAAACTGTATATAGTTCAATTAAAGTGCCCATTAAAGTATTAAAAATGTATAGAAAATAACCTTCACTATTAATTATGGGCTTTTGGACTTGGCCACTGGGTTCTACAGGTAAAGTTATATTAAAATATATTCTCAAATAACTAAAGATTCTGGGCAAGAAAATAGAAGAAACTGGGAAATGATGGGGGCAGAGAACACATTTATCGCAAGTGTAGTTCAGAGACAGCTCTTCCTTCCCTCTAGTGCACAAAATTGACTGCAATGTTCGAAGCAAGGAATAGTTATACTCCCAACTGCAAACATAACCTTTTGAGAATGAGCTGACAATATGTGCAACCCCAATTTTAAACTAATGAAGGCCAAAGTAAATAAAACCTTTCTTGAGTTTTACTCATTTTCAGGCAAATTGACAGTTCGTCCATTTAAAGTCTAAAACACGTCTTAAACCATTTTTGCTTGGAAGTTTTAAAAGATGTTTCTTCTTTTCATCTTGTGGCTAATGTGTTCCTATTATCAAGACTTTGCATGTCTTCGCACCCACCCAGCCCCGTCACATTGTGTTTGGGGGGGTTGAGGTCTGAGTGACAAGTACATTGATACAACTGAATCATCCTTCTGCAGGCACGTCTTTGCTATCAGATTGGTTTTCAAGTCGATTTACATTTTAAAAGTGCATCCGTTGAGCAAGATTAGTCTTTGCAGGATGTGACATTTATCCTAGCAATGGCTGATAGAATTTTAGACTTTAGACGTGTGAACTGAACTAGATAGTAAGCTGACATGTTTTCAAGTAGTTCCTTTCTTTCTGGTTATCAGATTAAGCCACCGAAATGAAGCTGAAAGGGTGTTATCATGAAAGTTAATTGGATTAGGGCCAAGTTTCCACCCTTCTAAGATGCCAGGATTTTCCAGCAACCAAGCCAAGTTACGTCTTGCCTTAATATAATAGAGAATTCAGAAAAACTGACAACTCAGAGGTGAAGTAGAGAAGCAAGCAGGAGTTGGTGTTTTCTTGAATTTCTATGGTGAACCTAAAAAGCATTCCAAAGTGAACCAACTAAAATACAAGGGAAGTTGAAAGTTGCTTTCTATCATTTTAGGAAAGAAGACACCTTGCTATATAAAAATAATTGTATTAGAATACATTTCCTAATCATGATGCCTTATAAACATATTACTAACATAATAAAGATCCAAAATGTTATTGCTGGGGAAAATGCTAACAAATTAAATATAACGAGAATTTTTCTGGAGGGATTAAAGAGTTCGTGGACTGTTAAAAATCTAAGAATTACATTATACTGCGTAATTTGAACAACTCTAGGCACAGTTTATTAGTTTTTGAGGAAGCTGAGTGAAGACTTCCTTCAATTAAACCGCAGAGGATTTAGGCAGGGAGAATAAAGTTGTTTGACTTGAAATTTGACAGGGTGTGAGTATATTAAGCACACCTTCTTCTTAATGTAGTGTGTAATCTTTAATAAATAAAAATTTGTGAAGGGCTCAGATTTTCCTGATTTTCTTATTTACTTATTTAAGCGTTTCCATCTCCCCAACTCAGAGGAGTCTCTGAAAAAGCGAAAAATATGGCAGAACCCATATGCTAATCTTAAGTATTTTCATGAAAAGTATTGTTTGGCTCATTATAATTGTTACCAAATTCTTCATTAAGCACAACAGTACTGACTGCCATGAGTAATGCTGTTGGATCTTGTAGCTGCCTTCTATAGGCTCGTGTTCTATACAGTCAATGTCATGGCTGTTATAAGTGTTCAGTCTTAACAAGCCACATTGCAGACACTTAAAAATGCATGATAAAGGAATGATTTCTCTTTGCTGCAGTTTGAAAGTTGTTCATTCTCTAGCAGTCATGGATGCTTGAGCAAGTAACTTGATTTCTGAGGACCTCAGTTTCCTAAAAGATATATAGCAAGGGGCCCAGACAAGATTATCTTTGTAGTATTTATTTACTCATGTATTTATTTATTTGTCCATCAATCCCAATCCTTTTCTTTGTTCCTTCATGATCATTTTTTAAAAGAGAATCTAAGAGTTTTTCTTTATGAATTCATTCCACAACGATCACTCTCTTAGTATTCTAACATATTTTACAAAAAAAACTACATTGTACATACAGAGTTAATATGTGTACTTCATTGCCTTAAGTCAGGGCTGATACTTTAAATTTCATCACAAAGTATAAATGCATGTGAAAGACGCATGTAACAAGTGTTGAAGATGCCAACAAAAGAAAATTTAAAGTAGGTTTTCCAGAAATCTGAACTTACCCAAACTATTAATTCATCTTGATGCCAGCTGCTAATATATGATGCTTGGTACATAACAAACTCTTAGAAATATTTTTTGAAAAAATTACACAAATGCATGGAGGGGAAACAGGCAAATTTACCATGAAATTAATAAGATTAAGCTTCAGGGCCCCTAAATTTCATGGGCTCTTTTCTAGGCTTTGGGAGAAGCCCTCTTAAGTCATTCATGCTTTCATAAGTTTTTGTGAAATTTCAAAACTGAAATATTTAACCTAATTGGCTAAGACTTCTGTCTCTCTTCACTTTGACTTTTCCCCCAACAGAGAGACTTCAAAAATCCAGCTTTTTCTTTTTGCTGAATCCCTTCACCTTTATCACATAGCTCCCTCAAACCCTCTCCTCTGACAGTTGAATACTGTGTAGTCAGTATTCAATCTATATCTTGAGTCATTTCTCTTTTGTACATCAATTAAAACATTTTAAAGTTGGAAAGCCCTAGCTTTATATATATATATATATATATATATATATATATATATATATATATATATTTAACATACTATACAACTCACCCATTAAAGTGTACAATTTTAAAAGTAGTTTTTGGTGTATTTATAGAATTTATAGGAATAGTGTCATGATTTTAGAGCATTTCCATGACCCTAAAAAGAACCCCCTGTCCTTTAGTGGTCACTCCCCATTTGCCCCAACTATTCTAGCTGTATGCAACCACTCATCAATTGGTATTTTCTGTTCCTATAAATTTACATATGCTGGACATTTTATATAAATGGAATCATGTAATGTGTGTTTATTTTGTGACAGGCTTCTTGCACTTAACAAAATGTTTTAAAGGCTCATTCATATTGTAGCATATTACCAGCACTTCATTCCTCTTTATTGTTAAATCATATTCTGATTTAGGGATAACCACATTTAATTTATCTATTCATTAGTTAATAGGCATTACAGTTATTCCTACTTCTTGGATGCTATGAATAATGCTGCTATGACCATTTGTGTATAAGTTTATGTGTGAATATATGTTTCATTTATTCTGGGTGTATATAAAAGACTTTTTTAAAAAAGATTTTATTCATTTTTCTTTAGAGGGGAAGGGAAGGAGAGAAGGAGAGAAATACCAATGTATGGTTGCCTCTGGTGAGTCCCCTGCTGGGAACTGGCCTGCAACCCAGGCATGTGCCCTGACTGGGAATTGAACCGAGATCATGTGGTTGGCAGGCTCACGCTCAATCCACTGAGCTACACCAGCCAGGGCTATAAAAGACTTTTTTAATCTAGATATTTCTACTCACAGTCTTTATTTCCACACTACTCACTCTCCCCCTCATTTCTTGCAGTTTCATTCTCTAGAATCTTATTGATATTGATGTTTCCAAAGTCATGAAATTCTTCTACCTTGCAAATATATTAGTTTTACATGTTATACATTTATTCAACAATATGTATTTTACTTATCATAATTTTGTACTAGCAATTATAATGGATGCTGAAGATGTAAGATAAACTTAAGAGTGTCCCGCTTTTAAGGACTTTACATCTAGTTGGGGAGGTGGAGAAGGGTTTAAGCTAACACACATTATAGTGGAGACAGGAGATATTTTGTGGTTATAGGGTGGGGGTGCTTATTTTGTCTGAGTCAAGGAGGTGTCATTCGATGTGTGATACTACTGGGGATCTCCTGAGCAATTTAAGAGGAGCTGAAGATGGAGGGGCATGCTAGGCAGAAGGAATAGCACCCAGATGTCTTAGGGCAGGAAGACCATGGCTGGACGGAGAACCGTGAAAGTACAGAGTGCCTCAGGTAGGGTGGTGGAGTGGTGGAGGGTAAGGTGGGAAACCAGGCAGCACTGAAATCACAACAGACAAACTCCCATGTCTTTCTAAGGGGTTGGACTTACTTCATAAGTAACGTGGCTCTACTGAAAGATTTTAAACTGGAACAATGTAAATGTGGGGGCAACTTTGCCCACAAAGTTCCCCCATCCACCACAGATGAAAGTAAACACTACCAAGACATGATCTACTTGGGGAGGAAAGGTGGCTGATCCCTCAAAGAGGAAGGGTCAAGAGCCTCCTGCTCAAGGGACTTTTATTGGGTTTGTTTGCACAAGAATACAGGTAAGGATCAAACAATAGATATCATTCAAAGAACTATGAGGGCTTGTTCTCCGTCAGGGTTGGATAGAACTTTGAGGAACAAACTTATTGCTTGGACCTTTACCATTTAAATGAGAGCATTCTAAACAAAGCTGGTTTCACAGGATTTTTACATATTCTTTCTTATGCCTGATTTACCCCGATACCCACCCTTTCCAGCACAGGGCTGCACCGCCTTCCCCATCATGGGTTTTTAGACTTAAGTGGTTTAGAGCCAGGCAGCACTTCTCCCAGATGGAAATGAAGACTTGGGTTATGCCACAATAGCTGGGGGGACAAGGGTCCATTGCTCCCTCTTTGTCGCAGCCCCCCAGGTCCTTCCATGATGGCCTCCCAAGTGATAGTGTCTAGCCTAGGCTGCCCCTCTCTGCGGGGTCGTACCCACCATGGACATTGACCCTGCTTTGGGGGCAGGGGAAGAAGCAGAAGCAGCGCTTGCCGCCAGAGACAAGCTTTGACTCCTGTGGCCCACATTCTGGAGGTCGCCCACTTAGCCATGGGGGGCAGTTACAATTCCTGCAATCAGGCAGGGCGGTTCCCAACATGTAAACAAGGTGAACAAACCTTTGAAAAGTGAATCTCATAAAGAACGCATGGACAGTATTTGTTTTATTATTATATTTCATGATAAAGTGCTTGACAGCTGAGTAATCCTGGATTCGTGGTTAAAAGGAACTATCTGTTGAGGAAGAAGGTTTTGCCCAGGCATTATTGCTTTGCTGGTATTTCCCATTTAGTAGGAATAGTTAACTATAAAACTCATGACTTGTATTTTTTTGTTCTCAAGAATCATTTTGTGTTATGAAGTTCACGACCCTACCATTGCCTTTCTATGGTTTTGTTATGTTCTGAAGTAAGCTCTATAATACCACACAGAAATTACACATCACCCACTGAATCTTCTTTGAAGATCCTGTTTCACCTTCCCTGAATGCCTCCTTGTTTATTTAGTTCTACCCTCAGTGCTTCTGTCAAGCATGGAAGCCCTGGACGGCCTCAAGCCCTTTGGGAGCAGAGCTTTGTCTTGATGAAGGACCTATTCACTGGATCTTGCCAGTTTTCACTTAACTAAATTTCTGCCTTAAATAAAAAAGAAGAAAGGAAAAAATAAATAATGTGTGAAGAAAGTCTGGAAATTCCATAGAGGAGGGGAATAATATCATTAGGTCAGACAGGTAGTAGAACTAATTTAGGAGATCAGTAAGAAAATTAAGTCATCTGTTTATAGGTTTTACAGATATTTGGCAATAATAGTCAGGATAAGAAGATTTGTTATTACTGACTGTATAGTCACAATCACAGAACTGCAAAGGACGCCGAAAGGATCCTCCTACACACCCATGTGGTTTTTTAGTTTGTAGTATAGGCCCTCATTTCCTAGGCATTTCATTAGAAAATTGTAGCACTTTTTTTTCTTTTTACCGTATTTTATTTTGGATGCTGTCAAATATCTTTCAAGATAACATGTTTTATTATCTCTAAAGTCACATGGAATTGTTACACAGGGAGAACTGTTTGTGTTTAGAAATCATATTCTCAGCTGAAATGCATTTCCAAAATCCCGACACGTTGGAATTAAATGTAAGCGTGTTTAAACACTGCACTGTAGCTTTCATAGACTGAAAAGCAGGCTGAGGATGCTCTCTAGGCTCTTCTAGACTCATTATCCCCATAGACGTCTGATATGACGTGTTTAATGTCACAATTACAGTTATCCTCCCCCTCTCTCTCTCTCTTCATTTCCTAATGATTAAGATCAATTTCTTCATTCTTTTTAATAATCATTGAGTACAGGAGTCACCATAATTTATTTACCATAAGTCTTATGAGTGTTTAAGTAGCTGCCAAGAGCAGCAACAGAAAATTTAAATTTAAGTCAAAATGGATCAAAAATTGTTTAGTTCGAAAAAGAAAATAAAGAATTGATCGCTGAATGAATTCTAACCTACATATGTAAAAGAGCTTTTACATATCTTTTCTTAGCTTTTATTCATATCTTTAGAATGGTACACTGTGAAGGTATAAAAGAGACACTTGAAATGTAGATACATATGTATTTTTAATTTATTTTTCATTGCATTTATCTCCATTACCATTTATCCCTCTTATACTTCCCTCTCCCTGTAGTCACCATTCTGTTGTCCATGAGTCCTCACACATATATTTTTGATATCAAAAGTAGCTTGAAAATTCCATTGAACGGTTTTTTAATTTTCTTTTTACTTAATATTTTTTAATGAGGTACAACATACACTTCAAGGTACATAAGTCTTAAATATATAGAATAAAAATTTATGTATGTATAAAACCTCCTGTGTGATTTTTCAATGCTCTGTGGTTTTCTATTGAATGGATCCGATTGATTTATTATTGCTAAACATTTGGTTTGTTTATGTTATGGATAATATTTCTCTAAACATTCTGGTACACAAGCACTAATTTTTGCTGGGTTTGCACTTCAGATTGGCATTCTTGGGTCATAGGACACACATACTTTTAGCATTGGGACATAGCTCCCAAAGGTTTTCAAAGTGGTTGTACCAATGTGCACATGCACTAGCCATGTTGGAGACTTCCAGTTGCTCCCTGTTTTTGCCACCCCTCACTATTGCCAGTGCTTTCAGTTTTAGTCATTCTTCTGGGGGTATACCCACAAGAATTACTTTTTCTACATTTTTTAAATGGCTAGTGATGTCGAGGGCCTTTTCAATTGCTCGGTGCCCATGTGGATATTCTTTTTTGTGATGTGTCTGTTTGGTACTTTTACTTATTGAAAACATTTTTTATTTGGTAACTGTTTAGAGGTGGTGCATAAGCTTGGTTGAATATTCTGCATTTGCATATGAGTTCTTTATGAGATATATGTGCAGCATATATCTTCTCCTGGACCCTTATATTTTCTTAATGTTGTCTTTTGAGGAACAGAAGTTTGACCCGTGCACCAGCCTGCAGTGCCCACAGTGTTACGGATGGAAAATCCAGACAAATTCACACAGACTACCGAGTCCTGTGGAGGAAAAGGGACAGCATGGCTACTCCCTCAAGGGGAGAGCATACTGACCCTTGCCAAGACAGGCTTTTATTGTTTTTCTTTTGCACAGGAGTCCAGGTACAACTTATTAATCATTGTCAGGCAGTAAACAATAGATAGCATACAAAGAACTATTAGGGTTTCTTCTAAGTCAAGGTCTATGAACTAAAAGGCTACAAAACTTTGGAACAACAAACTCATTTTTTTGCCCGGGCCCTTATCATTTAACTAAGAGCATTCTTAGCAAAGCAGGCTTCACAGGATTTTACATATCCTTTCTCAGGCCTGAACACCCAGGGAGCCTGCCATTCCCAGCACAGGGCTGCACCACCCTCAGTCATTGTTTTCAGGCTTAAGTCAGGCAGAGGAGGCAGATAGCCAGGGAATTCTCAGAGACTTCTCGTGGACAGACGGAGGACTCAGGCTTTGTTAAAGCTGGGGGGCAAGGGTCCATCACCCACTCTTTGCTGCAGCCCCTCCCAGTCCTTCCTTGAGGGCCTCCCAAGTGATCCTGTCTGGTTTAGGTTGTCCGTCCTCTGAGGGGTCGTACCTATAATTGACTAACTGACCAAGCCCTGGGGGGCAGAGATGGATGAAGCAGAAGCAGCGCTCCTGCCAGGGCGACAAGCTTTGTCTCCTTAGTGGTCCACAGTCCGAAGGTCGCTCACTCAGCCTTATCAGTGGGTGGGGAGGGGGCTGTTACAACTCCTGAAACCAGGCAGGGCAGTGCCCAACAGAAGTTCTTTGTATTTTTGTTGAGATGTAATCGAAACATGAAATTATATTGGTTTCAGGTATACAACATAATAATTTGATATTTGTATATATTGCTAAATCATTACCACAATAAATCTAGCTAACATCTATTACCACACATCATTACAATTTTGTTTTTCTGTGATGAAAACTTTTAATATCTATTCTCTTAGATCATTCTAAGATACAACTTTCAAATATAAAATACAGTGTTATTACAGAAGTTCTTACTTTTAATGAAGTTCAATTTGTAGATCTTTTCTTAAAGATCCATATAACATACGTCATTCTAACATAAAGATCTAACATAAATGGTTAGTACTTTCTGTGCCCTGATGAGAAATCTTTGCCTACCTCATGGTCATGTAGACAGTTTCCTTTTTTTTTTCTCTCTCTAGATTTGTGAACAATTTATTGACAAGACTACCTCCTCTCCTCCTGGAGAACTGCACTGGTGCCTTAGTTGTAAACTGGGTGTTCAAATATGTGCAGATCTGTTTCCGAACTCTCCACAATGTTTCAATGTTATATTTGCCTATCCTTGTATTGATATCTCACTGCCTCACTGTTACATTAAAGCAAGTCTTCATGATAGTGGAAATTCTCTAACTTCATTCTTTTTTTCACATTGCCCTAGGCTTTCTAGGATTTTTGCTGCTCCATTTAAACTACAGAATCTGGCTGTCAATTTCCACAAACACACTGCCAGGATTTGACTAGGATAACATTGAATACAGATTAAATTGGGAGTAATTGACATCTCTTCATTAAATTGGGAGTAATGGACATCTCCATTTAATGTGAATTTCTCTATTTCTATTAGCACTGTCATCTAGTTTTGGTTTAGGCCTATACATCTTTCTTTGTATTTATCTTAAGTATTTGATGATTTTTTATGCTAACATAGCTAATGTATTTTAACTTTTATTTTCCAACTGTTTGTCCCTGTTATATACTAGTACAATTTTTTATGTTTTATGGTACTGACTAACTTATTAATTTTAATAGTTTAATTATATATATTTACTTTAAAATTAAAAATGACAATAGAATAAACATATATGGAGTTTGATATTCATTTGTAATGTTACAAGATTCAAAAATAGTTAATTTCTTCTCTTGCTGAGTAGCAAGTATATCTTGAGAGACATTTGGGTTATGCCCAGTTTTCGTCTATTATGAATAAAGTGCTGTTCTTGTAAAAAAAAAGACATATATGGAATGATTAGAATGAAATCTTCAGTGCAAGACCAGTCACTGAAAAGTAGAAAGCACTACTAAGAGAAATTAAAGAATATATGTAAGGGGAGAGACATATGACAGGCATGTGTTGAAAGACCACACGTTTGTAGCAATTTTAAATGTCCATTTTCCTCCAAATTATTTGCAGATTCAACAAAATACCAGTAAAAATTCCAGCAGAAATATTTGTAGTAATTGATTTGTAGCATTTTAAGATTTATACGAAAATTTCAAGGACACTACATCATTTTAAGATTTATGAAGCTGCAATAATTATGACATCATAACATTGGTGTCAAGGTAGGTCAATAAACCAATAGGTCAGTGAAACAGAATAGGGAATCCAGAAATAAGCCATGCATATATGAATGACTGATTTTTGATATAATTGCAATTTAGTGGAGAAAAGACTTTCTTTACAACAATGGTGCTGGCACATTGTTTTTTGATATATATGCATTTTTTGACATAGACGTAATTCAGTGGAGAAAGAACCTTCTTTCCAATAACAGTGCTAGGACATTTGAATATATACATATGTAAAAATGAACTTGATTCAAACCTTATACTATATACAAAAACCAGCTGGAAATGGATCATAAATCTAAATTTAAAACCCAGTACTGCAAAAGTTATTTTTTAAAAAAAAGAACAGTTTTATGACTTTGGGACAGGCAAAGATTTCTTACATACCAAATCAATAGCATGGTCCCACAACACACACACAAAATTATAAATTGGACTTCATCAAAAGTAAAAATTTCTGCTATTTGAAGGACATTATTAAAAATGAGAAGAATAGTTACAAACTGGAAGAAATATTTCCAAATTATATATCAGATAAAAAAATTATATCCAGAATGTAAAAAGAACTCTCTAAAGTAAAAGTAAAAAGAAAACAAATGCCCCATTACACAGATTCAGACACCGCACCAAAAAGATATAGAAATGTCAAATAAACATAATATCTTTAGACCATAGCAAGTGATAGTGAGGTGGAGAAAATGGAACTACACTGATAGTGGGAATATAAACTATTATTACCACTTTGGAAAAGTTTGGCAGTTTTTAAAAAGCTAAAAACCACCTATCACATCACCCAGCCATCCTGCGCCTCGGTATTTACCCAAGATACATTAAAGCTATGTTTATACGAGGAGTTGTACATGAATGATCACAGCAGGTTTGTTTATGGCAGCTAAAACTGAAAAACCAAATCTCTATATTCATAAGCGAATGAAAAAAACTAATGGTGGTATAGCCACAATTAGTGGCTATACGATGCAACTCCCCTCTGCAACAAAAAGGAATGAACTATTGATTCATGTGCCTACTTGAGTAAATATAAAAATTATTATATCAAGTAAATAAAGTCAGGTAAAAAGAATACATAGTATATGACTTCCTCTACATCACATTTCAGAAAAATACAAATCGATCTGTAGTGACAGAAGGGTGATCAGCTGCCAAAGGCCAGGGTGGAAAGGCAGGGGGAGCAGAAGGGAGAGATTAAAGCTACTTAAGGAAACTTTAGGGAATCGGATTATCTTGATTGGATTGATGGTCTCACTCCTGACAGCATGCCAGAACATATCAAATTGTGTAATTTAAGTATGTGCAGTTTATTGTTTGTCAAGGATTCCTCAATAAGATGTTACAACTTTGCAGTAATGTAGTTGTGTTATTTTCATTTATCATTTTTTTAACAAATTGATATAAAAATTAATTGTTTTTTAAAGATTTTATTTATTTATTTTTAGGGAGAGGGGAAGGGAAGGAGAGAGGGAAACATCAATGTGTGGTTCCCTCTCACACGCCCCCTAATGGGGACCTGCCTGGGAATCAAACCAGCGACCCTTTGTTTCACAGGTGGTGCTCAACCCACTGAGCCACATCAGCCAGGGATAAAAATTATTTGTACACTCATTTATAGCATTTGTTAAATATCTTATAGCCAGACACTATATTTATCTTTTTTAATTCAGTAATTCAGTCAGCAAACATTCAAAGTGCTATACATTAGGGTGCTGGACAAACACAGGTGTAGCTTTCTGATTAATGTGGTGGTGAAGTAGCATTTGTTGAGTACTGAAGGAGTTTCCCCCCCAATTTTGTACTGATTATTTTGAGCTGAAGGAACTTGAAAACCAGCAGATGCAAGAAGGGCTCTTTCACCTACTTCTATATAACACAGGCCACAGGAAAGGTGCTGTCCTTATACCAGGAAGAGAGAGCATCCTCCTCATCAGAGACGGGAAATTGATGCTGAAATGGATCTGTGCAAACTTACTGAAATAACCCTCATCTTCTACTAGTTTTGCTACACCCCCACCCGTGGCATATATGTTCTAGTTATTTTCCCATAATTTGTTACCCATAGCCCAAGCCCCATTGTCTTGTTAATTCTTCATACATTATTGTTTCTTTGTCTAAGGGGTATAAGAGCTTTCTGCTCTGGTTACTTCTTCAGGTCTTCATTCTCTTATGAAGGGGTCCCACATACCAGTAAAAATTTAAACTTGTGTGCTTTTTCTTGTTAACTTATCTTATGTCACTTTAATTCTTAGACCCTCATCAGAGACCTAAAGAAGGTAGAGAATTTTTCCTCTCTTATAGTATCTATTATGTAACAGCTAATGTTATTACATCCATCAATTTACTTACTTTTCACAAAATAGAAGCCATATCTTCTTATATTCATTTTACAGATGAAAAATTGAGCCCAAAGAAATTAGCATACAAAAAGTGGCAGAACAGTACTGCAACCCAGATTCATGTGACTCCGAAGTCATGGTACACCTTCCATCAGACCTCAATACGAAATTTACAACCACATCTAAAGAAGTCTGGGGGCACATAATGAATTCCCTAAAACTTTTTGAGGAAATCCGTGAAGGCTTTGCTACTAAAACCTTAATGCTTGAGATGCAATCAAGGCTTTCAACTACTCTGAATTTTAAGGGAGTGTATTTTTGATGACTCAGAGGAAGATTATATAGTATCTTCAGGCAGAATTATACATTACTTTGGGCAGAAGTGATGTTTTCTTCTTTATTGCTCCTGTGCTTCTGTTTGTGTGGCCAATGTGTAACTCTTCTACTTCATACTTCAGTAAGTTGTCCTGATGTTTGTACTTGACAATTACAGTGGCTGGAAGTGCCATTTGTATTTTAATAACATCTGAAATTTTAAAGAACCTATGTGAAATCATCTTATATAAATATATTATTCACAACTTTATGATTTTACACTAATACTATCTCTATTTTACTAATAAATAGTCTATAACATAAAAATTATCTACAAGTGTAAAATAAACAAAATACTTAAGCCATATAAAATTAACAATTTTTTTGGTAAAATTTTGTCTTTGAGCTAGGGTAAACAGCAATAATAGTTCAGAATAAACTTTTGGTAGCAAGACACATTCGAGTAAATATATAAATTACACTTCAAGCCACTTATGAATTGAATTTATATTTTTCTTTCTATTATGGATAATAAATAGCTGATTAAGCTTTCTTTTCATTTCTAGAATTTGAGAACTTATCTTTTATGTAAAGTATCACAATTTCAAAGACACCAGCTAAAACTGAAAGGTAGTTTGTTCAGTAAGATAATGAGATTGTTTTTTACATAGCTTGATTCACTTTGTGTTCAAAGAAATGAGGACATTTAATAGCAGGTTATAGATTAATTCTTCAACAACATTGATCATTTCCATAAGTGACGTTACATGTGCTGTGTCTAAAAAGCTATATTTGATAGTTTCTCATGTTACACAGGATTATGTGTTAAATGAATGCTCAGTGAATCCTTTTTTTTTTTTTTTTTTATGATGCAGGTAATCCTTCAGACAGCAAAGGCAGTTTACTAGAGGTATTAATGAAGGATTCATGTACATGAAAACATGAATCACATGAAAGCCTGGTGACTTATTGTAGTCAGAGTCTCCATTTAACCATATATATGCACTTAAAAAGGGTATTTTTTTCTCGTCTAAGGTTTGGGCCAATTCGTTAAAAATATACACAAGTTTGTTAGTGCTTATTATATGGGCCTAAAGAGGCCTCAAAGGTGAAAACTGTAAAAGGATGCTAGCTCTTATCCCACAGTCAACGTTTTCACTAGATTACCAGAAACCAAATTTGGAAAATAATGCGGAACACGGGTGTATAAGAATGAGATACTAACAGTTGGTGCAAATAAACAACTTGTGAGCAGCGGAATCCCGCCTCTTCGGTATTCCATCAGTCAACCTACGTATAGGCGGGGCCACGCCAAAACTGAACCCAATCTACACGAGTGCGCATGCGTTTCCAGGCAAGAGGCGGACCCTGCGCAGTGCGCAGACTTGGCACCGGGCGTGCGCAGGCGCTCAGCGCTGAGGCTTGCCGGAAGCTAAAATGGCGTTTAGGTGTTCTCCAGGCTGCTCTTGGCGCGTTATCAGTTTCTGAGCCGGTGTTTTGTAAGGGGCTGTGGCGACCGCCTTCTTCGCCGCCATGGCCCGACATCGGAACGTTCGAGGCTATAACTACGATGAAGGTAGGTGGCTGGCTTATGCCGGATGTTATTTTCTCCATTCCAGCCGGGATCCCAGCTTATTGGCATTCTCTTCTCTCTGTGAGTGCCTAGTCAGTTGTGTGTGCCTGGATATCGCAACAACTGAGACTTCAGTTGGAGAAAATAATAGGCCATCTGCATGCCAGAGAATGCATGCTTTTTTTTTTTTTTTTTTGTCGGGATTTCTGCCTTATGGGATTGATCTTACTTAGGATGGGGGAGGTCCTGTACGGCGTCATATGGGAAGGACTTGGCGAGGTTGGGACCCCTTGGTATTTGTGTACGTAAGCATTGACACCTCTTCCTCCCATTGTTTTCTCCCAGGTCCAGAATCCTCTGCCTATTTTAGCTCCTTTCCCCGACCCCCTAATTCCCTTTCAAAAATGCCCATGAAACGTTGCTTGTTTGTAAAACACAGATTGACTTAATGGTTACATATTCAGCTGTTTGCTGCTACATTTACATGGTAAATCCTTTTTGCTTTCATACATATTAAGTACCGAATCTGGCTCGAACCGAAACTGGTTTATTTTCTATGACATATTTTCTGTGTCAAGTTAAATTGGAAATTTAGGAGATGGTAGAAAAGATACATATTAAAAAGTCCCAAAGAATATATACACCTATTAGGTGATATTGGGTATATATATAATTCTTGGTTATTCTGAATATAAACATATTTTGGAATGGGAAAAAAGCAATACTAGAAGAAAGAGAGCTTTGTAAAGGACTGATTTAAAAAATAAAGTAAAAGCAGATAAGTATTAACATTTTCTAGGAGTTTAAAAGAAGTTAGAATTACTTTAGAACAAGCACAACATCTCTGTGCAGTGAATAATTATGGGCCACGCTAAGTGTCATACAAACAAATGATGACAAATATGATCGCGTACAGAAGAGGCATAAAGACCTATTGCTTTGTACAGTGCAAAGCATGTAGTGTGCTTAATATGTTGGTGGTTATTACTGGCTCTCCCAGCAGGTTACTGTAGAACATCTGTTATGCTCTTAACCACAGTGGAGGGTAGCTAACATGCTGAACTACATTTGGAGGCTAACTCAGTGAGCCTGACATATGTTAGTTAGGTTCCTGCTGTTCATTTCACGATGGAGGCTGTTTTAAGTATTGCAGTGGGTGGTGGTATTGGATGTAGACCACTGTTAACTGCAGGTGACTTTAGCCTGGGAGATATTTTTGCAGATAAGTTATAAAGACGTGAAGAGGCCTGATTACTTTAATAAAGTCATTTATTTCTTTATTAAATACCATTTCCTTAACCGACATTAATTGAGTGCTTATTTGTCATTAGTTGAATGCATAGAGTACTGTTCTAAGCTTTGGGGACTGATGATAAGGGTTTGAGGGAGTCTAATGGGAGGAGATACACAAGTAACAGATAATTAGAGTATGAGATAGTTCAAAAAGTACTCACAAAATTCCGTGGAAGTTAGGGAAGTGTGGGCACCTTATTCAGAGTGGGTTAGAGGAGTTTGAGTAGGAGTTCTCTGTGAGGAGGGCTTCCTGGAGAAGTGCCTGGCCGAAGGAGTGAGGGCCAAGTATCCTCTAATCTTGGCAACACCAGGCTAGGTTGTTAGGTTTCTTGGGAACAATTGATGACGTCATGCCCAGGCCATTCCTTAGCATAGGAGGGTCATCACCCCCTTTTCCTGCTTACAGAATTTCTGCTCATTTTATGAATTCAGTTTATTTCTCTTCTTCCAAGTTAAGCTTTCTCTTTTACTCTCAGAATAATATAAAATTTGCAAAACTAATATAACTTCACTGGACAGAGCTTGTGCTCCAAAACCCATTGGTTCCTCTGTTTAGTGCTCGTTTTGTTCTCTGTAATTTGGACAGCACTTTACATGACTGCCTTAGCTACTAATTTTAAAGTGCCAGGAAGGCAAAGCTCATACTTGATATTTACTCCAGTAGCCGCCACTCTGATGGCATGAAGCAAATACTCCCAATTTTTTTTTTGAGAAAAAGAACTACTTTACAAAAATCCCAGGAAAGAATTCTCTATCTTTCTATATTGTGTTACTTTTAGGCTCAATTTCAGTATTGAAAAACTGAGCTAGTAAAAAAGGCTCTTGTTGTTTTTTTATATCTCAAAATATTTTTTGAATGGCTCTTCATTTATTTACCAGTAAGTTATCATTAACTGAGCATTGTGATCTAATTTATTGAATTACACATTTTAATCCCATAGTAGCATTTATTTAGTTTTTTTGGGGGGGGGCGCGGACATAGGATCTCAGTCTTTGAATGTGCATTCTTGTGGCACGAATACCTTCAGAAACTAGCTAATTATCCTTTGGAATTGATTTAAATATCCCTGGGATTTTTCCCTAGCTACCCTACTCCCAATTCTATTTTTATTGTTCATATATGTGTTCCCCAATAGCTCTGTATTTCTCATGTCAAACACTTGTCATATGGTTTTGTAAGTGCCCATTTCTTGACTGTTCCCTGTTAGATTTCAGATTTGTAGAGATTTGGGAATGTGCCTGTCACTTACAGTTTTACCCCAGATGTCTGTAATAGTCCCTGACACAGTGTGAGTGTGTTGTTTATTTATTGAATAAATGAATACTTTATGCAAACATATTTATGTTCTTTGTGAATTTTCAGTTTTAAATGTTTGATTCATTAATTTATAATAAAACAAGTATTAATTTAGTGCCAAACATGTGCCAGGTAGTTGGCTAGGCAGAGTCTTGCACTGAAGAAGCTTATGGTCTCACGGAGCGCAACAGGTGTAGAGGTCCGAAGACTTTCAGCTGGAGGAGTGCACTGGAGAGTGAAAATGGCAGGGGGCTTCCTGCTTTCCACCCAGACTGGTCGGGGAAGACGTCTGCAAATAGTGGGAACCTTAACCGAGAAGAGGAAACAGCCTTAGGGATGTTTGGTTAAAAACATATTCCAGTCAGTAGGAAAAAAGGCCAATTAGTCGAAGCAGAATGACCTCAGAGGAGTGTTGAATAAACTGGTTTTTATAGAGATTACTTTGTTTTACATGAAGAAAAACTTCTTTCATGGTCTGATTATATACCCTGTAATTGTTATTTGTATGAAAAATAAATGCTTTGGTTGTACAGAGCATTTGGTGAATAAAATGGGCGGATTTCATGTTGGATGTTTGTCAACACTGCAAAGACAATGCTAAGTATGCAATCTGTGGGATTATGTATTACTTTTTGATCACATGAGATGAAAATTGGAATAACTTAATAAAACCCCAAAAGCTTAAAAACTGAAGAACCATGTATGTCTCTATAAATGCATATATAAAGTCAATAAATACCTATTGTGTTAGTAAAATTTTTAAAATTTTTGGGGAAAGCGTACATTCCAAGTTCCTTTAATTTTTTTGAAGATTTTATTAATTTAATTTTAAGAGAGAGGTGAAGATAGGGAGGAAGAGAAGGAAAGAAACATCGATCAATTGCCTGTTGTACATGCCCCAACCAGGGACTGAACCCGCAACCCAGCCTGGGAATTGACTGGGAATTGAACTTGCAACTTTTCACTTTGCAGAATGAAGCCCAGCCAATTGAGCCACAATGATCAGAGCCCAATTTCCTTGAATTTTGATAATCAATTTAATTTCATTTGGAAAAAATTCAGATGCTTTCTTGTTAATAACTTCATTAACAAAGAATGAAGTTATTCTTTATTCATTACAATTCTTCATTTACAAAGAATTGTAAATGAATTTATCTCTTTTGGTTTTATTTTAGATTTTGAAGATGATGATCTCTATGGCCAGTCTGTAGAGGATGATTATTGTATTTCACCATCAACAGGTGAGGAATAACTTGATTTTCATTACTTGGCTGTTTAAAAATGTTCAGTATTATTGTCATTCTAGTACTAGAGTGTTCCATAAGACTGTAATATTATACAACATTCAAAAAGGTAATTATATGTTTACTTTTAAAGGTATATAAAATAATTTCTTTACTTGATAGAATTTAAAGTTTTGATTCCATCATTTAGCTTTAAACAATTTGAAGAAAACTCAGAAAACTGGTTTTTCCAGTATTCTTTGCAACATGCAATTAATCTGAATTGTACTCAAATGGTAATTTTATCTAAAACTAAAACTTCTGAAAGCAGACAGCTGTTAATTATATATTTTCAAGGACTCTCCTAAACATTAGAAACATTGAGGTATTGTGCACAGAATTTCTTTTGCACAATACTTTAGTCTATCTCTTGTTAAACAGTTGAGAGCAAACCAGATACGTGTAGTTCAGACTTCTCATGGAGCCAGAGTGATTGAGTTCAAATTCCTTTAGGATTCCACATCAGAGCTGATACTTCTGTTGAGTCTGCCAAAAGTTTTCTTCATTGCCACTGTATAAAGAAAACATTCATATATTCTTTCCAGCAAAGACTGAATTTTTGATTCAGACTTTTTTCTCACTAATTTCTCTAACAATACATCTATCTTCAAATTTTAGTCTACTCTATAAACAGTTAAAATGCCCTGCTAAATTTTACTGTGTCATAAAAGGGGGATACAATGAAACATAGTTAGGTACAGCATAAATATAATTCATAAAACTCATTTTCCTCAATTTTAAAGGTTTAGTGTAATTAACATTTTCTTTTTCAGAGTCTTTTTTTAAAAAAAGATTTTATTTATTAATTTTTTTAGAGAAGAAGGGAGGGAGAAAGAAGGAGGAAGAGAAACATTGACATGTGAGAGAAACAGCAGTTGTTGCTTCTCACATACCCCAGCTGGGGACCCGGCCTGCAACCCAGGCATGTGCCCTGACTGGGAATGGAACCAACCATCTTTTGATTCATAGGCTGGTGCTCAATCCATTGAGCTGCACCAACCAGGGCTGTCTTTTCTGTAATGTACTGTGGTCTGCTGAGTTGTCCTATAAACCTGTATCATTTTTAGACCAAATATGTCTCTTTGACTTTTTAGAATTCCCATTTTCTTTATAAAGCCACAGGTTATCTAGAAGTTGTCTTAATACATCTGCTCTTTCTGCCATTTTTTCTTAGTACTGTGAAATACATATAGCTTATTAAAAATACTTTCCTCTTATAAGCCTAACTAATCAGGGCCTTTTCTCTTTTCCTTTAATATTACACTTTTACCAGTCAGTGTCCTGTTAGACAGGAATTGCATCAGTTATTTTGCCAGGGAGAATTTAATATAAAAAATTGTTAACTAGGTAGATATTAGAGAACAAAAAATGCAGAAAGGACAACCAAAGTATCCAGGAGGTAGGAACTTCAGGAAGCATTTACCGTCCTAGTTCCTAGTGGAACAAAGGGATGAGGTGGAAACCAACCTCCTAGAAGCATGTGGAGGGGCTCCTCAGAGCTGAAACTTTGACCTCCATTATGAGGAATCTGCCTTGTTGCTTTACCTTTGGAGTTCAGAAGAAAGGCTATAGGGCTGGGACTCAGACCTCTGAGGAGGACAAGGCTAGTACTGGTGTCTCTGAGCTGGGATTCAGCCTTTAAAGAGGCAGTTCTAGGCAACTGGCTGATTATCCTGTCTGAGGATTGGGTGGGGGCCGGGGCATGCTGAAGCTGGTTCTGGGAATTCTGGAAAACTACACACTGATATTAATTACTGTTACTAGAACTAACTCCTTTAATGTGAAGTGTTGCCAGGTTGACAGTCTCTGGGTAAGAAGCAAAAAGGAGGGAAGCATTTATTTTCCTCCTCTAGCCATCCAGTCTTCCCTCAGCATCAGCCTGATGGCCTGTCCTAAAAGGGAGCCAGCCAGAGAAGAAACTTGATTTGCATCCACTTCTACCCCAGCATCACAAAACAGTAAAGAATGCTGGTTAGAAGCAGAGAGGTGGCCTAATCAGCATTTGTTTAAGCTCATTCAGGGGTTCAAAAGACCTCATTTGGTAGAGCTTGAGGATAATCCTTTTGGGCTCCTACAATTCATTACAGTTAATGTCTGTTGGTATTGATGGGTGGCAATGATGTCTGATAGTACTGATTTGATCACTTCATTGTAAGCGGTAGAGAGCATGGCATATTCAGGGACTGAGGTGATGTTGTAGCTATGATAATTAGGGGATTAAAAAAATCTCTTCTACATAGTAGAGTCTGGATTGAAGGTCATACATGAGTAGAGGTATGTAGATTAGTTAGGAGATTTTTACACTGATTTGGAAAAGGTGAAGATATTTTAGACAGTGTTCCTAAAATGTAGTCCATGCACCATTAGCATCACTTGATAATTTGTTAGAAAAGTAATTTTTGGCCCCATTCCAGAGTCAGAAACTCTGAGGGTGGGATATAGCTACTGTTTTAACATGTCCTCTGGGGTATTCTGAGACTTGCTTTGAGAACCATTTGTTTGGCACAATGTTGATAGCATTGGATTTGGGAATATGAGGTCTGTCTGGAAAAAATTCAGCCATTGTTAATATAACAAGAACAGTTCGTGTGACATTCACATAACCTGGCAGCCAAGGAGAGGGGACTGGAATGTGCATGTGTGAACAGTGATGACTTCACTGTTATCTAGTCAGTGGTAGGTGATAGAGTGAACATGTGAACTGTGTGACTGTCACATTCAAAATGATTGAGTGAGTAGAGCAACAAATCTGCATCAGATTTTGTGTTAGGTTTGAACATTCGTCCGTGGAATGTTGATGATTCAGAAGGCCACAGCTATGGGCAACTGGTCATTGATGGCTTCATCCTGACAATGCACCCGCTCATGCATCACATTTTGTGCAGAGTTTTTTGGCGAAACATCATGTCACCCAGGTGGCTCAACCCCCACTAACAGCCCAGAATTGGTGCTCTGCAACTCAGGCTTTTACCAAAACTAAAATCACCTTTGAAAGGGAAGAGATTTCAGGCTGTCAGTGAAATTCCGGAAAATAAAATGGGACAGCTAATGGCGATTGGAAGAACTATGTGAGGTCCCAAGGTACCTACTTTGAAGGCGACTGAGGTGTCAATGTCTTGTGTACAGTGTTTCTTCTATCTTGTATCTTCAATAAATGTCTTTCTTTTTCATATTACATGTCTGGATACTTCAGGACAGCCTTTGTAGATTCTAAGAGATAATTAAAGGCATTAAGGTCTACAGGACTTGGAAGTTGGTTGAGTATGGCTTCCACAAGGGTGAAAACCTTCACAGTGAGAGGAACTCCTGAAAAACATCTTACTGTTTCAGGTTAACACATTTATCTAGTGTTATCTGGATAAATCATGCTTAATCTTGAGTAATGAGCTAGGAGTACACAAGGTTAGGCATTCTCCGAGTGTTTTTCTGAGATTTGCATTTATGGCCTAGTTTTCTTGAGGTCAGAATTTATCCTCCTCTCTGACAGCTCTTGATGTGTCTTGTGTGTGATTCACATCCAGGACAGACTGACTCTTGGAGAGTTACTTTTGTACACAGCAAGATGTCAACCAATGTTATCAAAGCAAGAAATAAATGGTTTTGAATTTCTTCTGTGACAAAGTGGTATTTTTAAATAAAGCATGTGGTTTTGGGTTTTAATTTTTCAAAACAATGGTACAGCTGTGTACCACATAACAACATTTCAGTCAGTGACAGACCACATATATGGAGTTGGCATACCATAAAGCTTAGGTGTGTGGTTGGGTAGCCGTACCCTCTGAGTTGGTGTGAGTACACTCAAGTGTTTGCATGAGGAAGGAATCGCCTAATGCTGCGTTTTTCAGAATATGTCCCTATTCTAAAGCAGTGCCTGGCTGTATAAAATAGCAATATTGTATCAGAAATTTTTCCTTTTTAGTGGCATATGTTTCAAGTGATTTTTAATGGCAAACGAATAGTTTTGGAAGGATACTTTCTTATAGAAGCCGCTAATGTCATTGAAGAGATATACTTGGTCTAATGAATTTTGATAATTGAGTGATTTTAGTCGGAATTTCTGTAATTCATTAGCAAATGTATTTTTTTAAACTCTACTATACTAAGCACAATTTTCTTTATGAAAGGGTGATTTCTAAATGTTAAACTTTTTTCCTTTTTAGGATGATTGACTTTGATACCGAGTATTGAACATTACATCAGGGAGTTGGACATAGCTAAAAGAGCCTATATATAAAACTTTATTTGAACAGTTCTGAATTTTGTTTCAACTAATACAGTTAAAAGTGTTAAAGATAAACTGAGGCACATTAAATTTTTCTTAAGTTTGTTTGAGCAGACAACAGTTTGAATCAGGCAGCTCCAAACTGCACGTGGTCAGTGGTGCTCCACTATAGGAGGTAGGGTCAAGGTCTTTATAGAGAAGACACAAAGTAAAGCAAGGAAGCTAATTGTCTTGTCTATAGCTTAAGTGGTTATATTATTTGGGAAAGCCTAGTTGGCTTTTTGTGGTTGGTTGTTTTTAATCCAGAGGCGTTTATAGGAAGTAACTCTGGCTTAGTTTTCCACTTGCCAGCGAAGCCTTGGAGCTACCTCTGTCTAATGGCCTACTTCTGTGGTTGTTTTAACAGCAGTGATCCTTGCTCAGTCCATTTAAACTCAGAACCAATTTTGAGCCCATTAACATGTAAGAAAAAGCCTGTTGTAAGAAATTTATAAATTAGTGTGGTAGAAGGCAGCCACTTAAAAATCCCATTCAAACAATATTCATGCACAACATACACAACAGTATGGTGGGTAAAGAAATAGTCCTGCCTCAAGGAGTCTGGGAAGGCTTCTGGAGGGAGGTGGGGTTGGGACTGGTAAATAGGGCTGTAAGAATGGCATCCTAGATGGAGGAAACAGAGCTTGAGGAGTGGCCTCTGAGTGAGGTGTGTTTGGGAAGACCCTGGTGGTAAGTGCAACTGCAGTAGAGAAGAGAACAGGAGCCGTATTGTGGAAGGCAGTTCCTAATTTTAGGCATGTAATGTCAGCTTATTAAAGGTTTTTGAGTAAGGGGTAGTATTTTAGGAAAGTAACTGGTGATGTGACACAAAGTGGACTGTCTCCAGGTGAGACAGAGGAAAGGGGAGCCTTGTAGGTTAGTGCTTTCTAACGTTCCCTGAAGATACCAATCAGCTGGAGTGATTTTAAATGTACAGAGTCCCTGTGCTGTTCCAGCACCACTGAACCCAACTGTCTCCAGGGGAAGAGACCTAGAAAACCAAATCTTTAATGAGTGCCTTACATCGTTTTTATTTTCAGGTGCTTAAGAAGCAGTTTTAGGCAATTTCAGGAGTCAGGTTTCGAATTCTTTGAATTTTTATGTTTGCCAAATTGCCTTAAATTTAAAGGTTACAATGGGTATCCAATTTTTTTAGAAAGCATTTAATTTTTTAGAAAGGAATAGCATTTTCTATTTCCTTTTTATTGTGATAGCTTTTCTCTCTGTTTAGTGTATTTGTTACCTTTCGGGCTCTCATTTCAATTTCATATACTTGGACATTTTTCTCCCTTCTATCTGACCTCCTGCTGTCCCCACTCCCCTGGAAGTCCACCCGTTACTACTTCTGAGACAGTGGCCACAGTGCAGGGTTCTGAGTTGATTGTGGGTTTGGGGTAGAAGAACCCCTCGGAAAAAAACAGCTCCTAGGAGATAGAATGGTAGCCTGGACATGGGCACCTTCCCTTTCTCTGTCAGTAGTTCCCGAGTGACAATTGTTGAGGGAAGTATCTTATTTCTTGCCTGACTTAATTTTTGTCTTAGGTTAAACATAAGAAATCAGAACTATGTGAGGAAATTGGGGAAAGTATAATCATATTTGTTATTTTTAGGCTAAACTGAAGCATTTATTTTATACAGGAAAGTAATTTGTAAATTACCAACCAAAAAGTCACCCAGTTTGCATTTGTTAGTACCACCGCATTTTATTACATTTAAGATGCCATGGATCATAAGACATACCATTATTTTATGGTACCACCACTTAAAAAAAATCAACCATCAGTCTTAACTATTACATAATGCTCAAATGCCATGTGATTGCAACATTCCCTCCTTCTAATACTTTAATGTAAAAAAAGTGGTGATCTTAAAGAGTATCTGTGAAGTAGGATGTTTCTTTTGCTGTTTAGCCAGGCTGACTGTGTAATAGCAGCATTATATTCTCCTTGCACAAGAGGGGAAAATAGAAATATATATATACCCCACACAATATACACATTCTTGAAAAGTGATCACCTTGTGGTCTTCAAAATTGTATGCTAGAAAATAACAGAACTTCTGGGAAAACATAGGGTCATGACAGACCATTAAACCTATGAGGTACTAACAAAAACAGTAATCATCTTACTAAAAATTCTTACTCATTTGAAAAGGTACATTAACTTCCTAATAATTCTTCCAGTAAAAATAGGACATGACATTTGAAAGGTGAAATATGAGGTCTGGGTGAAAGATAGCCAGCCATTAATATAGCGAGAATGATTTCTACAACATCAGTGTCACCTGGCAGCCAAGGAGAGTGGACTGGAAGTGCATGTGTGAACAATGATGACTTCACTGTACTAGTCGGTGGGGGCAGTAGATGCTGTTGAGTGAGCACGTGTACTGTGTGGCCATCACATTCAAAATGACTAGGCAAGTAGAACAACAAATCTGCATCAAATTTTGCGTTAAGTTAGAACATTTCTCCGCGAAAACTATTCTGATGATTCAGAAGGCTGAAGCTTCATCATGACAACACGCCTGCTCAGGCATCACATCTCATACAGTATTTTGGTGGAATCAAGTCATCCAGGTGCCTCAGCCCCTCTGGTGCTCTGTGATTTCTGGCTTTTACCAAAACTGAAATCATCTTTGAAAGGGAGGAGATCTCAGGCTGTCAGTGAGATTCAAGAAAATACAATGTGGCAGCTGATGGCAATTGGGAGAACTATGTGAGGTCCCAAGGTGCCTACTTTGAAGGGAACTGAGGTGTCATTGTCCTGTGTACAGTGTTTCTTCTATCTTGTATTTTCAATAAATGTCTCTTTTTCACGTTACGTGTGTTGATACCTTCTGGACAGACCTTGTATGGTATAAGAAAGAGTTAAAACCAATGAGTAATGTTGCAAAGGCAAAATGCTTACAGATCTTAGAGAGCTAGACAGTAAGCATACACATATACAAAATACATGGACAAAGTGACCCAAAGAAAGGATATGGGGCCATTTGGTATTACAGTATAATTACAGTTATAGTATAATAGAATGTGGTTGGTGTTATTAGACTTTTTGCCTGCTGCTGTTATGCAGTGATGCAGAACATTGAAGCGTGGCAGGGGGAATCTTATAAACCAAAACAACTTGAATATTATACCTTCATTATTCCCCTGTTAGTCATTTGGCATGAGCTCATTTGATTGAGGAGAAGTGGATTATAGTGGAATAGATTGAATTCTCTTACCTGCTCTTTAGTTCTCTTATTTTGTTCTTGTCTAAGATGTCTTCCATCTCTTCGGTTTTTCTGATAATCTTACTTCCTTGTTACAACTACTCCACTCTTCAATAATTACTTCGTCTTTCGTGCTCTTGCAGCTCTTGTTATCTGTATAATTTATTTGGCTCTTAAAATACGTCATTACTTTTTTGTGTGTCTTCCTAATAATCTGTAAGACCATCGCTAATTTATATTACGGATAAATAGCAATTACGCCATGGCGTTCAGAGTATAGGTTCTACAAATAAGTTATAGTATTGTCTGTTGTCTACATATGCATTATCTATAAATTTTGAATGTAGGTAGATTTCCTTATTTTCATAGATAGTGACTTCCTGAAAGCATGCACAAAAGTCACATGTGGGAATGCTAAGCAGTAGACCCATATGTCACATATCCTTCTAGAAAACTAAATAGTATAAAACCCCTAATAACACCTCACCTTTAGAATACTGTGTTGATATTTCTATCCTTCTTAACTTATTCTTTAATATTATTCCTTCACAATTGAACTCAGTCTCCAAGAATTGAGTTAAGTGGGCATCGAGTTGAGGCAGAAGAGTTGATGCTTTGGGTATGCATGGTGATTTTCTTCTTTGATCACTTGTGTTTGTATATGATACTCAGGTATACATTGATACTTTGATATTTTGTCTTTTCTCCTTTTAATGAAATAGATAATACCCAATTATGTATTGAGTGATAGCACTGTACCAGTATGAGTGACTACACTGGTCCAGTAGTACAGAGTAGTAGAGTGATGTCTGAAAGTCAAAGTTAGGTATATGACATTAGTATATAGTATCAGTGTATGATTGAAAGTATGAGATGTTCAAAAGTTAAGACCTATGATTTGGTCAACTCTTGGGTTCAGGCAAATTAACAATTCTTGGAAATTGGAAGTGTAGTCTGTTTTTAGTATGAGTTTGGTATGAGATTTGGAATGTTTATACCAAAGAAGAAAATTTTAAGGAAAATAGAGTAGTAGACAAATAAGATATTAGAAAAGGTAGTTTTGAAAACTGTAGAAAAAGTAAGCTCAGAGGAATGGTTTTGGAGGTAGGAGGAAGGAAGAAGGATGATTATAAGAGACTAATAAATAGGACATTTGACTCCGAGCAGGGGTGTACAGCCTTTTGGTGGGTCTGAACCAAACTGGAGGAAGAACAGTTATTTTGAGCCACTCATTAAATACACAAACACTAACAAAAACTGATGAAAAAAAGGTTTTAATAAATTCACGATTTTGTGTACAGCTGCTCTCACAGCTGTGCTGGGCCATGGAGTTGGACAGCCCCTAAGATATGGTATGTTTTGTCTTTGTTTTGATCCATTATTTTACGTAGATAAATGGCTGTAGGTAGTAGATCAGAATACCTACTTTTTCATTAACTTTTGTTAAAAAGTTATTAAGAAATGGCTGTACGAAAGCATTCCTTAATCATTTTCTTCCATCATTTTATATTCTAGCTGCTCAGTTTATTTACTCACGACGTGACAAACCTGTGGTTGAGCCTGTAGATGAATGTGATTATGAAGATCTGAAGGAATCCTCTGATTATCTTTTAAACCATCAGCTAAGTGGATTTGATCAAGGTAAGGTGATAATAGTCTGTATTTCTTGATTAATAATCAGTATACCAGAATATACCAGTTTAATTGTGATTGTTCATGATAGTGATTGTGAGTAGTAAAGGTACAAATGTCTCTTATATTTTCAAATAATATTTACATTTTATTAAGTACATTGCGTGCAGAATACGTGATTAACTGTATATTTGAAAATTGGCCAGAGTTTTGGCAAAGCTGGAGGGGTAGGTAGATATGCTTTGCTTCTTGGCACAACCAAAAGCAGGACAACAACCAGTTTAAAAACAAAGACAACCGAACTGCCAGAAAGTCAGACTGTATGGAAGTCTGACCACCCAAGGAGTTAAAGAAGAAACGTTCATCCAGACTGGTAGGAGAGGCGGAGATGGGCATCTGGGGTGGAAAGGACTTGTGGCAAGGCAGTGGCTGACAGTCCGGGTGGTCCCACATTTATGTGTGGACAAACAGGGAAGAACAACTGGGGAGCAAGACAGACTGTGCAACCTAGGGTTCCAGTGCAGGAAAATAAAGCCTCAAAACCTATGGCTGTAAAAATCTGTGGGGGTTGCTGTGGTGGCAGAAACTTCCAATCTCACAGGAGAGTCCATTGAAGGGACCCACAGGGTCTTAGAATATATACAAACCCACCCACCCAGGAATCAGTATCAGAAGGGCCCAATTCACTTCAGGGTAACGGGAAGTGACTGAAATTGGGGCATGAGCTGAGCAAGGAGGATTGTTCCCTTTCGGACTCCCCTCCCAAATTAAGCCCCACAACACAGTGAGGTAGGTTGCCCTGTCCTGGTGCATATGTAAGTCTCCTCCCCTTACAATATAACAGGTCCGCTGAGACAAAGAAATACGAACCAAATGAAAGAACAGATCAAAGATCCGGAAAAAATAGAACTAAGTGATGAAGAGATAGCCAACCTTTCAGATGCAGAGTTCAAAACACTGGTAATCAGGATGCTCACAGAAATGGTTGAGTGTGATCACAAAATAGAGGAAGAAGTGAAGACTGTGCAGAGTGAAATAAAGGAAAATGTGCAGAGAACCAACAGTGAAGGGAAGGAAACCAGGACTCAGATCAATGATTTGGAACAAAAGGAAGAAATAAACATTCAACCAGAAGAGAATGAAGAATGAGGAAAGGCTTAGGAACCTCCAGGACAATTTTAAATGTTCCAACATCTGAATCATAGGGATGCCAGAAGAAGAGGAAGAACAAGAAGTGGAAAACTGATTTGAAAAACTAAGGAAGGAGAACTTCCCCAGTCTGGCAAAGAAATAGACTTCCAGGAGGTCCAGGAAGCTCAGAGAGCGTCAAAGAAATTGGACCCGAGAAAGTACACACTTAGGTACAACATAATTACATTACCCAAGATTAAAGATAAGGGGAGAATCTTAAAAGCATCAAGAGAAAAGGAGACAGTTACCTACAAAGGAATTCCCATAAGCCTGTCAGCTGATTTCTCAAAAGAAACCTTACAGGCAAGAAGAGACTAGCAAGTATTCAAAGTCATGGAAGGCAAGGACCCATATTCGAGATTACTCAATTCTAGCAAAACTATCTTTAGAATGGAAGGGCAGATAAAGTGCTTTCCAGATAAAGTCAAGTTAAAGGAATTCATCATCAGGCCCTTATTATAGGAAACGTTAAAGGGACTTACCCTTCTTAAAGAAAAAGATGAAAAATATGAGTATAAAATGACAATAAACTCACAACTATTAACAACCAAACCTAAAAAAAAAACCCCAAAATGAACTAAGTGAACAATGAGAGCAGAAACAGATCCACAGAAATGGAGATCCCAAGGAGGGGTTATCAGTGGGGAGGGGGAGGGAGGAGAATGGGGGAAAGTTATAGGGAGTAAGAAGCATAATGGTAGGTACAAAATAGACAGGGGGAGGTTAAGAATAGTATGGGAAATGGGGAAACCAACAAACTTACGTGTAGGATCCATGGACATGAACTAAGGGCAGGGGATGCTGATGGGAGGAGGGCCTTACAGGGTGGAGGGGGATAAAGGGGAGGAAAAAAATGGGTCAACTGTAGTAGCATAATCAGTAAAATATACTTGAGAAAATTGATTGTATGGTTATTTAGTAGCTGGAATTTTTTCATTGAAATCATCTGGTCTTAGGAGACAAACTTGTTTTTTAATAACATTTGTTTCGTATGCTCTATGTGGAACTTATGATTAGATTAGAGAAGTTCATTTCCTTAAAAAACATTAGGTTCCAGAAGGCTGTTTTTTATTTCTTTCTCCTTTAAAATATTTTAGGTTCAAAGTAACACATACTATACAAGTACCTTGATGGGTCATATCCACGTAAATTAAGTTTCAAGATAGAACTTGTGAATGGTAATGATATTGGAAAACATTTGATCTTTTCAATTCTCTTAAACATTTTAACAGAGATACTTGTGTTTTGGCTTTGGTCTTTTATAAGTAAATTTCAAACATGACATAGTTTCAAACATGCCACTCAAGGCCTAGATGGACTAACAGTGGATCAGAGCTTAAACGGCCAGGCATCATACTGAGACCATCTCTTGGTAGGTGAACAGGGTTGAGCTGATTTACTTTCTCTAGAGTATGACTTTGTTCTAAAGTGTTGATAAATTGGAAATTGGTAACAATTATTTGGAAAATAAAAAGGAAATTTAAGGATCCGAGAGCTGATCATTGAATATATCAGTGAAATATGTATCAGTTGATAGCCAAACCAAGAAAAATTGAGAAAAAGCACGAATATACAAAATTAGAAAGGGAAACATTATGATGGTGATGTCACTGAGTGATAGAATTAGAAAAATGTCGTTATCAACTGCAAATGCATTTAACAGTCTGGATACAAGTTTGTAGAGAAGCTGCTGTATATACTACTCTTAATAGTATTTGATTGTGTATTTGAAGAAAATGTTCTAGTTGTCATTTTGGAGTGATAAGGTGGGAATAGAGTGGAAGTCTTACACTTCTGCTATGCCTCAGAATGCTTGAGAAGGTTTGAAACAAAGTTATGTTTGAGAATGAAAGTTAATAATTTCTATAATCCGGATGTTGGAACGTTTAAAGATGTCCTGGAGGTTCCTAAGCCTCTCCTCATTTTTTTTGAATTCTCATTTCTTCATTCCTTTCTGGTCGGATGTTTCGTTCTCCAGATTATAGGGGTACCAGAAGGGGGAAGGAAACAGCCACGAGTGGAAAATGTATTTGAACAAATAATAAAGGAGAATTTCCCCAGTCTGGAAAAGGAAATAGACTTCCAGGAAATCCAGGAAGCTCAGAGAGTGCCAACGAAGTTGGACCCAAGAAGGAACACACCAAGGCACATCATAATTACATTAGCCAAGACTAAAATGAAGGAGAGAATCCTAGAAGCATCAAGGGATAAGGGGACAGTCACCTACAAAGGAGTACCCATCAGACTGTCAGCAGATTTCTCAGAAGAGACCTTACAGGCAAGAAGGGGCTGGAAAGAAGTATTCCAAGTCATGAAATCCAAAGACCTACAGCCAAGATTGCTTTATCCAGCAAAACTTTCATTTAGAATGGAAGGACAGATAAAGTGCTTCTCAGATAAGGTCAAGTTCAAGGAGTTCATCATCACCAAGCCCTTATTATATGAAATGCTAAAGGGACTTATATAAGAAAAAGAAGATGAAAAATATGAACAGTGAAAGGACAGCAAACACACAGTTATTAACAACCACACCTAAAACAAAAGCAAACCAAGAGGACAGCTAGATCAGGAGTGGAACCATAGAAATGAAGAACACATGGAGGGTTAGAAACAGGGGAGTGGGAGGGGGAGAAGGGGGGAGAAGGCACAGAAAATAGCATAGATGGTAGGTAGAAAATAGGTAGTGGGGAGGGTGAGAATAGTGGGGGAAATATAGAACCTAAGGAACTTGAGACACGTGGTTATAAACTAAGAGGGGGAGAAGGGTGAGGGAGGGAGTGTGCGGGTGGAGGGGAATGAGGAGGGGGAATAGAACAACTGTAATGGTATAATCAATAAAATATATTTAAAAAAAGAATTAAAAAAAATAAAAAAAATGCCACTTAAAAAATAAAAATAAAAAAAAAGAATGACAAAGGAAAATAATTCAATTAAAGATCATTTGACAACCAAAAAAAAAAAAGAAAGTTAATAATTTCCATCTGGCATAATTAATTGCATGATAACAATAATGATGGTAGCTAGCCTTTACTAAATACTTTCCCAGTACGCTTCTTGGTGTTGTTCTGGTATTAATATGTTTAATCTTCACAGCAGCCTTATGAGGTAGTCCAGTTAATTGTCCCCATATTAGAGGGGAGGAAGATGAGACTCATTGTACCAGCTAGTAAGTGGGAGTAGGGTATGAATCAGGACAGTCTGAGTTTATATGTCTACTCCTTGTGTATGTGTAGGAAACAGTTGCTATGAAGAAGAGACCCTGATGCTAGCTATACTAAGTATTCTGTTCCAGTTTCTTTTTTAAAAAAATATTTTTATTTATTTACCTTTAGAGGGGAAGGGAAGGAGAGCAGGAGAGAAATATCAATGTATGGTTGCCTCTCAAGAGTCCCCTGCTGGGAACTGGCCCACAACCCAGGCATGTGCCCTGACTGGGAATCAAACCGTGATCTTGTGGTTTGCAGGCCCGCGTTCAATCCACTGAGCTATGCCAGCCAGGGCTCTGTTCCAGTTTCAATAATTAATGTATTTATGAAATAGATATTGTATAATTTTTCAAGTACATATTATTAGTCTAAAATTAATGTTGGACTCAACCAGAGAAAAATTACTCAAATATTTGAGGAATTTATTTTTAATACAGTTGTGCCCCACTAAATAACAGGTTACATTCTGAGAAACAAGTCAGGTGATTTCATTGGTGTGCGAACATCATAGAGTACACTTCCACAAACCTAGGTAGTACACCTGCTATACACCTAGTCTGTATGTATGCCTATTGCTCTTAGCCTGCAAGTCTTTTAGCATGTTACTGTGTGAAACAGGAGATGAAATGAAGACTTGGTAAATGAGATATATGAGGCTGCTGCCTGTGTGACATGGCATACTGTTTTATAGAAACTTTTTTTGTAAGTAGAAAGAATACACTCTACGGCAGCAATTTTCAACTTTTTTCATCTAATGGCACACATAAACTAATTAGTAAAATTCTGTGGCACAGCAAAAATATGTATTTTGCCAGTCTGACAAAAAGAAATATTTTGATCCATTCGCACCATATGGTTACTGTTGTGTTGTTCATTGTCCTTTCTTTTCTTTGACAGTCTGAGTGAAAAGAGTGCAGTGCCCCTGATGAAATGGTCAGGTATTGCATGTTTGGCACAGTGGTTGAAAATTTCTACTCTAAAGTAATGATAACACATATTAAATATGTAACCTAGTAACAATCATTTATTATCATTACCAGTATCATGTACTGCTCTTCATTATTTGTGCTGTACTGTTATATGACTGGTAGCTCAGTATCACCACAAACAAGTGAGTTTGTGTTGGACAACCTTTTGGCGTCTCTGGGCCACACTGAAAGAAGAAGAGCTGTCTTGGGCCACACATTAGATACATTGTGACACATAATCACAAAAAAGTCTCATAATGTTTTAAGTAAATTTACGATTTTGTATTGTGCCACATTCATAGCCCTCCTGGGCTGCATGTGGCCTGCAGGGCCACAGATTGGACATCCTTGTGTAGGACATTAAGATGATATCGTTTTCTAAATGATAGAAATTTTTCTGCTTCAGTATATTCTCATGGGACCACCGTGGTGTAATGATGGTTCGTTATTGACCAACATATCATTATGTGGTGCATGCCTAATTAAAAAGAAAACAATGGAAAAAGTGTCAAGGACTCTATTTTTAACAAAGGTAGGGTATTGCCAGTAGATTCCTGTTCAACGTGTAAGCATAGAAAATACAGTATGAGTTGCACTTTCTGACATGGTTTTGTGGAGTAGGGAGTCTGCGCACCTCAGTTCTGTTTAAAACTTCTCAGTAGTGTTTGATTGAATTTTTAAAGTAAGTGATTATTGTCATTGTAGGGTGTTAATTCCATGATATTCAACCATATTATGAATTATTAATTTGCTTGATATATCTAGGTTATAGAGTTATTTTGAGGACTGTAAAATGTATAAACTATTTTGAAAACTGTCAAATGCTATACAAATAAAGTTAATATATTCATCCATTTTTATTCAGTAGTAACCTCTACCAGGTCTTGTTTTAGGATCCAGGAATATAATTCCCATGGAATTTACATCATTAATAAATATTATTAGCAATTATTTTTTAAAAGTAATTAATGTGGTCATCAGAAAATAAAATTTTTTAAAGATTAGACTTTCAGATTTAAAATATTTATTTTTAAAATGAATGTCCATTCTCTTAATCTATTGGACTTCCTTATTTTTATGATATTTTAATATTAGGTTATCTTTAAAGAATTATTTAAAGATAACTCTTTAAAGATAGTCCGTTTAGTTATTTAAAGATAGCCCATTTTTGCCCTGGCTGGTGTAGCTCAGTGGATTGAGCATGGGCCTGCGAACCACACGATCGAGGTTCGATTCCCAGTTAGGGCACATGCCTGGGTTGTGGGCCAGTTCCCAGCAGGGGACTCTTGAGAGGCAACTATACATTGATGTTTCTCTCCTTCACTCCTTCCTTTCCTCTCTAAAGATAAATAAATAAAATCTTAAAAAAAAAGATAGCCCATTTCTAAAGAGTTATTCAGGGTGATTTTAGTTGGCTGGGGAAAACTGAAGCTAGCCTAAAGGAAAATTTAATAATAATAAATTTTAAGAAATATACTTATTGATTAACTGGATTCTATAACATCTAGAAATACTGTAACACCTTCCCTTTGTACACATGTACAAAGTCAGTACAAATATCATTGTTGAAAATAGATACTAATATGTGAAGGGGATACCCCACAAAACTGGAATTATCTTGTGGAGGGCAGGACCTTTGTAGTAAGTTACAAGGGCTTTCCTTCCCTTCTAGGTGAGTGTTCTAGGAACCTACCTGTATCAGCTGCTGTTTTTGCAGGAGGCTACATTGAGCTTCAGTGAATTTTTTTTGAAAGCTCAGCACATTTGCCCATTTCATGAGGGGTAATTTACAAGCACATCTGCCCACATTGTTCTGAGTGTTACAGCAGCAGTCTTTTGACCATGGCATAACCATCACCCGCCACCCCTCCAGTTCACCTGGTCTTGCCCTGAGTGACTTTTTTTTTTATTTCCCTGGATGAAAAAAGCCCTTAAAGGGAAAGGTTTTGCTGATATGGAAGAGGCGAAACAGAAAAATGGCAGAAGCACTAAAAGGCATCAAAACTGTGAAGTTCAAAAACTGTTTTGAGCAGTGGGAAAAAAGGACTCAGTAGGTGTATTGCATCAAATGGAGAGCACTTTGAAGGTGACTGAAGTTTAAATATGTTAGAATAAGTACACAATTTTTGATAAGTAAATTCTGTTTATTTGGGGGGTTCCCCCTTGTGTACAGTTTACAGTTTTTCTAAGCATTAGTCAGTGTTATTTAGGAGATATTTATTATAGTTATTATTTTTTAAGATTTTTATTTTTATTTATTTATTTATTTAGAGGGGAAGAGAAGGAGAGAGGGACAGAAATATCAGTGTATGGTTGCCTGTTGTGTGTCTCCTGCTGGGAACTGGCCTGCAACCCAGGCATGTGCCCTGACTGGGAACTGAATCTTGATCCTCTGGTTTGCAGGCCTGAGCTCAATCCACTGAGCTAAACCACCAGCCAGGGCATATTATAGTTATTTCTTGATTAATGAAATTATTCCTTTGGTAAAGGAAGATAAGTATGTTATGGATAAAAATATAAATAAGTTGTGGAGGGAAAAGGAGAGTTGAACATCCTATTATAGTTTCAAGTTTTTCTTTCAGTTTTGAAGATTCAGATTTTTTTCATGACACCATTTGGTCTAGTTTTTCATTATTGTTGTCTGTTCTAGCTCGTCTTTATTCATGCCTTGATCACATGAGAGAGGTGTTTGGAGATGCTGTGCCAGAAGACATACTGATTGAAGCGGTTCTGAAGAATGAGTTTGATGTGGAGAAGGCTTTGTCAATGGTTCTGGAACGAGATAAAATGCAGAAATTGAAGGTCAACAGTGAAGGAGCAATACCTACAGGAAAGATAGCCAAAGGTATGCTTTTACTTGTTTTTTAGTTGTTTTACAGTAATACTTTAAAAGAGACTTTGATTTGCTTGAGCTGTTGAGGAAATGGGCATAAAATTTTGCATGTTACAATAACTCTAGATTATCATTAATTGATTTGCTAATTTGCGAAGTTTTAGCTGAGTGCCATGTCCCCTCTGTCAGAGCTTCCCCCCCACTCCCCCCACCCTGGCTTGTTTTCGTAACTAGCAGGATATAGGGAAAATAAAATCCTATTAAAAACAAGACAAGACACTTTTGCTTTTTGTTAATAGCTTAGAGAGCTTCTAAATTACTGTTGTTTTTTAACTCTGATGGGTCAGGAGATGGAAATTAATAATCCAACAATGTCAAAAATCCCTTTATGCTTATAGTACTTATACATGTTATTTAGTTTTATTTACATATTGTAAATATCAAATATATAAATATTTATATATTTACAACATATAAATATGATATCGTATAACTATCATATTTATATATTGTAATATAATATCAAGAGTATTATATTACTCTTGCATTTTATAGCCAGATGTTTAATTTTAAGTTTGTAGAATTTGGGGTTAAATTTAGGATTTAGTCGACATTGGTATGAGATCTGTCAGTAGGAGCCTGAGGACTTGTTAACTGGGTTGATATTTCCTGTAAGCTGAAGACTAGATTTTTGCTAAAAGTTTCATGCAGTCTGCTACCATGAAGTAAGGATGGTTTTTATTTTAGTGTGAGGGGGGTGTACTTTTAACTTACCAATGTGAGAATGGGTTTGTAATATGTCATCTATATCAATACTTTATCCCAGGTCATTATAGAAATTAAATTATAGGGTGGTGTTTGCTAGTTTTTAATACATTAAAAATACAGAAATTAAACTTAGTTTTTTAGACATTTTGATTTTGAGACAATCCTGACTATAATTTAAGTATGTTAAAACCTTACATTAAAAATTTTGTGGAAATTAGAACATTGATTAACTTGGTACTTACATTTGTATATATCAATGAACAAAGTAGGAAGGTCACTTTAGGTGGTTAAAGGAAGATAAAATTCTGTTATTACTGATTTTTAGAGTATTCATTTTTTTAATGAAATAATGACTATCGCTTTATTCGTGTCATAATCAAAAGAAACATTTAGTAATTAAATGCCTCATTTCATGTTTCCTTTTGGTTGCTGTGACTGTCTTCTGCATGTGTGTACCTATTCATCTGAAAATTAATGGCTCTTGTAAGGTAAGGAGTCTTATTATCTTACTCTGAAGTTTCAGCTGATAATGTTCAAAGCTCTTGTCCTCAGTCTCCAAACCATTCGGATTGCAGTAGCAAAGCATTTGATTTTTCTGGTCCAATAGCAAAATATGGATTATATCGTAATTCATCAATATTACCAAGTCACTTTTTACTTCATAAAAAAAAGAAACTTGACAGGCTCAAAAGTGAAAAGAAACTAGAATCATGTAAGTTAACAAAAGAGCTGTCACTAGCTGAACTAATTGATGATATGCCAAGAGATTCTTGTAAAAGTCAGCCATTGGTCAGATTATCATCCACAGATAATCTGAAAAGTCTAATTTCAAAGAGTCTAGATGCTGATTTGTTAAATCCTCATGCATCTGAATGTGTTTCCAAAGATGACTCTGTGTTTAAAGGAATACCAGATTTAAAATCCTTAATGATAAAGAACACAACACCAAATTACTCTTTATTTATTCAAAATGATTCACTACCTGATTTGCAAAACATTTCAGTACAAAGCAATTTAGAAAGTTTAGATAATCCTTTGCTCTTAACTAGCTCACTGGAAAATATGGCTCTTGATAATTTAAATGATCACAAAATGACTGAAATTGGGAATGTTTCTTCAGTTGAACCAAGTGCGAAGAATGACATTTTAAAAAATGACAATTTTCAGTTTTCTCAGTGTGGAAGTCCATCTCTAGCTGAACTGCGTCAGGACGACACAGAAAACAGTTCAAATCAATGCTGTTCTTTATCTGATCTTTGTAACCAGCCATCTGCCAGTTTCTCTGATCTAGGTTTGGGGTCCTTTCCCCTATCACAACTAGCAAATCGGTGTCAGTCTTCGATGGGAGTATCAGAATTAACAGGATCTCTGTCTTCTTTGGCGTTTCACAAAACTTCTCCTACAAGAGACTTTGAAAATTTGTCGCTTTCTGACTTGATTGCAGAAACGATTGATATAGAAAACTCTCAGATTAAGAAAGACTCCTTTAATCTCAGTTTATCTGAAATGAGGTCACCTGAAATAGATTCAAATATTGATCTTAGCATTCTTATAAAAACCCCAGAGTTTGTTCTAAAACCTGTAGTAGACCAGTCAGTTGCTCCAGCTCCAGGAACTCAAGTTCTTAGTTCGAAGCTAGGGAAAAATTCTATGTCTGTTAAGGATAATAAGAAAACCAATAAAGGTTCTCTGGCTAGGAAACCACCTTTTTCTTTGTCTTGGACTAAGGCCCTTGCTGCTAGACCTTCAGCTTTTGCTTCAACACTGTGTCTTCGTTACCCATTGAAAGGCTGCAGGCGACGCACCCTTGACCTTTATAAGACTTTTCTTTATAGTAGACAAGTCAAAGACATAAAAGACAAAGAAGTAAGTCCTCTTGTAGCAATAACACCATTTGACTTCAAATCAGCATCTCCTGATGACATCGTAAAAGCTAATCAAAAGAAAGTTTTTACTAGAGAGTAGTAACAAAAGGAAAACTTGATAACTGTTATAGAGCTTTTATTTTAAAGTGATTTAAAGTCTTTATAGGATGACTTTATATCATGGATTTAAGTTGTGATTTTTATATTAAAACAGTCTTAAATCAGTTAATAACTTTAGTTGATACATATTTTTGCACTGAAATTTTGTTTTTACTCTATCTTTTTTAGTGATAACTGGCTTTATTTAAGTTGATAGCCTGTAATGGGTGTATGTTTACAAATTGCATATGAAAACTTGATATTGTGAAATCAAACTTCAGATACAGTATTTTTGTTTCAAGCATTGAAGTTTTTTACAATGAGACATTATTTTTTGTGCTTTATTCTTAAATGAAATGCTACCACTTAGGATTATTATAGTTTAGTGATGAAGATTTTTTTAATCACTAAACATTAAGCATAGCTGAAACATAATTAATTTTAAAATATTGATATCATCCCTAGTTTCATTAATTTTCTGTAGGTGATTCCTAAAATTTTTGTATTGGAAAAATCTTTAAATTCCTGACTTTGAAGAATACTGTGGAGGTTGTTGAAATACATTTTTGATGAAAATAAAATGAAAATCCATTAAGGGACCATGTAAATATTGAGGTTGTATTAATACAGAAATTATTTTTATACATTTTCAAAAGCATTTTTCCTAAATGCATACTTTAAAATAAATTTATAGAAAGTATTTTCAAGTCTGGTTGCATGTTCTTTGAGTAGATAATTTTATCATACCTCTTTTTTACTGTAAGTGATGAAATGTGGAGTTTTCCTCTTTGCTCCCTACAGCTGTGTACACTACAGTCTGAGTGTCAGCAATGGCAGACCGAGTGAGAGCTCTTCTGGTCTGTAGAACCAGTATGTTTCTCCACACTAGCAGTCAGAATTTCTGGGGGAGTTTTTCAGATACTGTGGCTTCCCCTGGGATGTGGTCACCCAGTCTTTGAGGGTGGCATTTGGGAATGCGTGTTTTCACAGTAGTCCCAATGGGATTTGGATGTGTTACTTCTATTGGAGAACTACTGCTTTAGAGAAAGAAATCCATAGAATGAAAGGAATTGCTAATTCTTAGAATAATATTTGACCAACTTGAATTTATAATTCATATTGTCTAGTAATCAGGAACACCAAAAATTACTAAATAGAAATTATGGTCTTTACATAAGAGGAAGTTGGCATTATAGTGTTTCTTGGAGGAAAAAAATAGTGTCTAAAATATTATTTCTTAATGAAAAGAGAAATAGCAGGCCTTTTACCAGTAAAAAAATATATTTCTCTGGCAGCTACTTCACTGTGCTTTTGGCAAACTTTTTTCATATTTTTATTTTGTTTGTATTTGCAGAATGACATTCTAGTCTTTTATGTTGCATTCACTATTTTGAGGGGAAAGCCTAAGCCAGCATTATGTCTTCATTGTTCTTGACCAGATACTTTTTTTATGATGTCTTCAGGTTTTATTTTTAATTGGATATTTCAGTGCACATCGTACTGATGCCTAGGTCATATAAATCACGTATTTTATCATTGAGTTTAAAGTTTGAATTAACTTCAGCTGTTGATTTTGTTTTTCCAGATGAAACATCTTAGTTATTTTGAACTTTTAGTATATGACTCATAGCAAGATTTATGCAGAGGTAGTCTCCAACTTAGAAGTGAATTATGTTCTAAGAGTCTGTTTGCAACTGACAATAATTCCTGATAGAGTAAGTGCTATATATGTGGTCCACTCTGCATGTGAACCCACAAATGCTTACCTAACCCATACTGAAGTTTAGCTGTATCATACCTTCCTTTAAACAAACCAGTTTTCAAGTGGAAACACAATACTTTTTAAGTCACATAGTAGATCTTGCAGCATGAGCTAAATCTCCCTTTGTTGGCTGATTAGGATTATAACTACCATTTATGAAATTATTTTAGGGGTAAAAGTCCTATATTACAGGATGGTAGGGAAGGCAACGAGTTTTAAATGTCTCCCTATTTTTTTCCTGTCACGGCTACTGGTCTGTCAGGCATGTACATGGTATGGACTTGCCCTGTTGACTAAGCAGCGTCGTAGCCTTGCGATTCAGAGGGCAGAATTAAGAGGAACTCCTGCCCCTTCTACTCATGGCCATTAGTCCTTGGAAAAGAGACAAATGGCTGCTTGTTCATGGATATGCTCATAGTGATAATGCTTGCTCTCAGTGCATATTCTGTACCAGCTGCTGCCCCCACCGCTGTCTTGGGAGCTCAGATATACTAAGTGTTTTTGGTTTATTTTCCAGTGCAAATACCAAATTTGAGGTGCAGAGCCATTTTTATTTGCATTATGATCAAGTGCATTAATATTTGATCTTAGGAATAGACATATTGTAATTACATTCTAAATGATACAAAATAAAAAAATTTAAAATTACCATTTTACTCTTAATTTTTGTTGTTTTTTTAAAAGATCTGATGTTTGTAGATGTTTTATCTTTTTGCATTCTAAAGTCTTTGGTTCGCTTTTTTGGTTATGATTCTTATCATTGATTGCCAAGAAGTAGTGTTTTAGTTCTATAAAGAACACTTTGCTTAACTTCTCCTTTTTCATTTTACCTTTTTCTTATTTCTTAGTTGCTAAAGTGGCATTGTAAACCTTCTTTCTTGAACTTTTCCTTCACCCTTTTTCTTATAAGTGCTAATAACTATTTTCAGTGTCTATTTTAGTATTCATTGGGAGGTCATGTAACTAATCGTCACACAAAAGATAAAGTTAACACAGTACTTGTCTTTGTATGTAAAGGAAGTACTATTAGGATAAACAAGGAGAAAAAACAACGGATTCTCATAAGATTATTTACCTTTTAAAATGACCCTGAATCTCTATGTAGACCACTGCAGATCTACAAGTACACAATTATATATTCAGGAAGAACTACGTATCAGGTTTTCTGTTTACACAAATAAATATTTGGTTATAAAATCAGTCTACAAAATGTTTTCATTTACATATATAAACAAAGATAATGTTGACTAGACAGGGGTTGATTAAATATCTTTATTAAGTTTTTTTATAGTTATATAAGCTTCAGTTGTATATTACTATGTTTAGGATATGGAAAGACTTGTCACTTTTTGAGTGTATGTGTACATTTTTATAAAAGCTGTACTGCAATAAATGATAATTCTAAAGTTTTCTTAAATCAAGTGTGAGAACATAACCATAATTTATTCATTAGAATTTTTTATATAAGCTTGGTATTTCAGAATATTTTAACAATTTATGCTGAAGGTACTGCTTCATCTTCCTGTAAACAAATTAAAAAACAAACTCCTTAGTTATGCCGAATTCTTGTAAGGTATTTGTCCTTTAGACTCTTGCTTTCAAAAATGTAAAATTACGTACATTTTTACTTTTTAGGACTCACATAGAAATACTGTATTAGGTTATAATGAATGTGAGTCCTGTACTTGGAAAGATGGCAGTGGAAGTTACTAGAATCGATAAAGTGCACATTTCTGGTGTTGACATTTCTGGTTTATATTATATGACTTAAAGCATCATTTAGTTGCAGAAGATATATTAAGATGAACGGAGATATGATTCTTAACTCTCAAAGGGCGGGGGATTTGAGTACTTAAACACATAATTGTATTTATTATAGCATCGTAGACATCACATTGTACTCTTCAAAGCTGATGTCTTTGCCTTCCTGATCCAGGTGGCCACCGCCTTTCTGTTTCCCATCTTTGTTGGTAGTATCACCCTCTTCCAGTTGCTTAAGCCAAGTCAACATCATGTTTCATTTTTTTCGTTACCAGTCCTTTTTGCCTTACAAATAAGTAAATATATGTGTATACATATACAGTTGTTTGTTATTATGGTAGTTATATTTTATAAAGTCATATACTAGCTAACACTGAGTGAAATGTGTGAATACTGAACCATAGCTTCTACAAGAACTAGAAGACTACGTTCTTGTGATATTTTTGGTCATAATATTTTGGTCAACCAATTTTATGCATAACCTTATTTTATCTACTTACTTAAAGACACTTTATTTAATTTATATATTACTGACTCACTAACACTGAACTCATGGCCCGCAGCACTGTACCTCTGGCCCGAACAAGGCTCATCTAATGCACCTTTTATTTGTAAGGCACATCACAGCTGCCTCGTCATGGGAACCCTAAACGGCGCTGCAGCATTGCTCTTTGGAGGCCATTTTAAACAGTAGAATTATAGACAAAAATCACAATGCAAAAGATGTGGCACTAAGCAGGCCGTGAAAAGGGCACTCTGTACAGCATGAGAGCTGTACAAGATGGGGGCTGCCTTATGCAGCCTCAGCTGGGAATGTCAGGTGTTTTGCTCCTCTGCACTGTCTGTGAGTGACTGTGCAGGTGCTGCAGGTGACTTTGGGGTTATACATTTTAGCAAGTGGGGGAATTAGCTAATTTGGAATCTGCGAATAATGAAGATTTACTGTATGTTTTTTGACTTACTACTCTATCTTTATTACTATGTCTTCTCATAAAGCACCTTACCTTTGGACAAAGCTATTGAAACATCTAACTTTTTTTCTGTTTATTTTCTTCAAAACACTTTTTATACTTCCTAAAATATAGCGTTAATTTTCTGTTTCCATGTAGAAACCTTTTAAATTATTTTATAAGACCTTTTATGAACTGGTTTCTGTTTGTGTGCTGCCCTACCCAAACCCACCTAAGAACACCTACCTGAATTTTCTCTGCTTTGCTCCTCCCTCCTCGACCATCATTTCTTCCCTTGGCCAATTGCTGTTTAGGTTGTAGTTTATTTATCACTTTACTCCCATTCATGTCATAGGGAAGCCTTCATGTGCCCTGTATTTCACCATATTCCTCTTAATACCACCCTACCTAAAAACCATACCTCCCCTATGCAAGTCGTCTCTTTCCTGTTGTTCCATTAGGGCATCATCTGCCCTGGTGTGTGGGTTACGAAGTTGTTTTGTTTGTCTCCTCACTGCTTCCCATTCCTTTAAAGTGATTTCTATAAAGGCGAGGATTTTGTGTTTACTGCTATGTCCCCAGCTTAGAATATACCCACATAAATGTAGGAAAAGATTTAAACTAAAAAGTGAGTCATTCCTAATACAGTTCCACAGTCTTGTTCCCCACAGGAAGTTATAAATAAATTTGTAAGCGTATTGTTTATTTTTCTAGAAACTTGCATATTGTACATATATAAATGTACATATATGTCTTTACACAAGTGGGAGGATACTAGACACTTCTATATCTGTTTCACTTAGAATATTTTGCGAGTCTTTTTGTCACCAGCATATGGAGATCAATCTCATTGTTTTTAAAAGCTGTGTAGAATTCCATAATGTTTGTACATTAAAAAGGCACTGTTGATAAACATTTTAAGTGTTCTTAGTTGCTATTGCTAATGACCCCAAGATAAATATCCTGCATTTCTAGAAATTGAGTTTCTAGGCCAAAACGTATACACTTTGAAATTTTTGATAGCTACTCCATTAATTATCCTTGATAGAGGTAGTAGTAACTTCCTAACCTCTTTCCCATGAGTTTATGAGTGTTTCTCTTCAGATTCTCACAGATGCGGTTATTTTCTGGTATTATGCCAATGTGGTAATTAGAAAAAATTTTTTCGTTTACTTATGTATCTTTAATGAGTGAGGCTGACTGCTTTATTATATACTTAAATTCTTTGTATTTCTTTTTCTTGGACCTGTTCCTCATCTTTGCCCATTTTTCTGCTGGTTATATTTCATAATGACTTTTAGGAATGTGTGTGTATTTAATACATTTATATTTGATTTATGTATTTAAATACTAAGTAAGTTAGTGTTTTATGATATGCTTTTTCTGATTGTCATTTTTTTAAGTCATCAGAAGACAGATTGTTAATTTTAATATATTTGTATTTATCAATCTTTCATGGGTTTTTCTGTCAAAGGTCTCCACTAAAAGATCATTTTTGAAAAATTATTTCTTCTAATATGGATGACAGGTTCATTTTTTTTTATTTTTAAAATATCTCAGTCTTTGATCCAGCTGCTATTAGTGGCTAAGATAGGAACTCAGTCTCTCTACTAACACCCTTCCTCTTTTCAATAACTGGGTTTTTCACAGCACCTTTTGTTGGCTTACACATTCTCTTTTTTAATCTGATTTGAAATGCCATCTTTGATACTGAATTCCTGTCTGTCGTCTGTTTGTCTATTCTGGGTTTGGTTTCTTTGTTTGGTTCACATTTTTAATTACAGTAGCTTTTTATTACTGTTAGATTTTCAAATATTTTGTAGGTTATCATGCTTTCTCTTTTTTAAATCGTTTTTGCAAGCTGTCTCATGTAGCTCATTTATGCACTTGAGCTTTTAAGAGAGCTTGTTAAGTTACTGAGAATTTTCTAGTTGTAATTTTTAGTAAGATGTTTAATGTTTTTAAATGTATTTTACTGATTATGCCATTATTGACATTATGACATTACATTATGTCCATTTGTATCTCTTCTTTACCCCCCTCTGCCCTGTACTGCTGCCACCACTCCTCCACCTTAGTTCACGTCCATGGGTTGTACAAGTTCTGTGGCTTTTCCATTTCCCGTACTACTATCCTTAACCTCCCTGTCTATTTTGTACCTACCATTTATGCTTCTTATTCCCTGTACCTTTCCCCCCATTCTCCTCCCTCCCCCTCCCCACTGATAACCCCTCCATGGGATCTCCATTTCTGTGAATCTGTTTCTGTTCTTGTTGTGCACTTAGTTCATTTTTGTTTTTAATTTTTTAGGTTCGGTCGTTGGTAGTTGTGAGTTGTCATTTTATTCTTCATGTTTTTCATCTTTTTCTTAGATAAGTCCCTTTAACATTTCCTATAATAAGGACTTGGTGATGATGAATTTCTTTGACTTGAGTGTAAGTATTTTTTATCTGGGAAATACTTTATCTGCCCTTCCATTTTAAATGATAGTTTTGCTGGAATAGAGCAGTCTTGGATGTGGGTCCTTGCCTTCCATAACTTTGAATACTTCTTGCCAGCCTCTTCTTGCCTGTAAGGTCTCTTTTGAGAAATCAGCTGACAGTCTGATGGAAACTCCTTTGTAGGTAACTGTCTCCTTTTCTCTTGCTGCTTTTAAGATTCTCTCCTTATCTTTAATCTTGGGTAATGTAATTATGATGTACCTAGGTGTGTGCTGTCTTGGGTCCAACTGCTCTTGGGTCTCATCTCCTTCTGGCATCCCTATGATTCAGATGTTGGAATGTTAGAAGTTGTCCTGGAGGTTCCTAAGTGCCTAAGTGACTCCAGGTGCTTGTTTTGAATTCTTGTTTTTTTTTTTTTTTCCAATTTTTTTATTTAATTATTTTTCAAATACAGTTTTCTGTCTATTACTCCCATCCCTTCCCACCCCCCATCCTCCCCCCTCCCTCCCATTTCCCCCCTTCTCAGTTGTTGTCCATGTATCCTTTATATAGGTTCCTCTAAATCCCTCCCTTATTTCCCCTGAAATTCCCTCCCCTCTCCCCTCTGGTCACTGTCAGCCTGTTCTCTATTTCAGTGTCTTTGGTTATATTTTGCTTGCTTGTTTGTTTTGTTGTTTAGCTTCCTGTTAGAGGTGAGATCATATGGTATTTGTCCTTCAACACCTGGCTTATTTCACTCAGCATAATGCTTTCCAGTTCCATCCATGTTGTTGCAAAAGGTAGGAGCTCCTTCTTTCTTTCTGCAGCATAAAATTCCATTGTGTATATGTACCATAGTTTTTTGATCCATTCATTTACTGACGGGCACCTAGGTTGCTTCCAACTCTTGGCTATTGTAAATTGTGCTGCTATGAACATTGGGGTGCATAGGTTCTTTGGGATTGGTGTTTTAGGGTTCTTAGGATACAATCCCAGCAGTGGAATTGCTGGGTCAAAAGGCAAGTCCAATTTTAGTTTTCTGAGAAAATTCCATACTGTTTTCCATAATGGTTGTACCAGTCTGCAATCCCACCAACAGTGGACCAGAGTCCCCTTTTCCCCACACCCTCTCCAACATTTGTTGTTTATTGCTTTGTTTATGATAGCCATTCTCACCGGTGTAAAGTGGTATCTCATTGTAGTTTTAATTTGCATCTCTCTGATAGCTAGTGATATTGAGCATCTTTTCATGTGTCTCTGGATCCTCTGTATGTCCTCCTTGCAGAAGTGTCTGTTCAAGTCCTTTCCCCATTTTTTAATTGGGTTAGTTGTCTTCTTAGAGTGAAGTCGTGTGAGTTCTTTGTATATTTTGGAGATTAAACCTTTGTCTGAGGTATCATTGGCAAATATGTTTTCCCATACAGTTGGTTGTCTTTTTATTTTAATGCTGTTTTCTTTAGCTGCGCAGAAGCTTTTTATTTTGATGAGATCCCATTTGTTTATTCTTTCCTTTATAGTCCTTGCTCTAGGGGACATATCAGTAAAAATGTTGCTGCGTGAAATATCTGAGATTTTCCTGCCAATGTTCTCCTCTAGGACTTTAATGGTGTCATGGCTTATATTTAAGTCTTTTATCCACCTTGAATTTATTTTGGTGTATGATGTAAGTTGGTGCTCGAGTTTCATTTTTTTGCATGTAGCTGTCCAGTTCTCCCAACACCATTTGTTGAAGAGGCTATCTTTACCCCATTTTATGATACTGCCCCCTTTGTCGAATATTAATTGACTGTAGAGATTTGGGTTTATTTCTGGGCTCTCTATTCTGTTCCATTGGTCTATGTGCCTGTTTTTATGCCAGTACCAGGCTGTTTTGATTACAGTGGCCTTGTAATACAGTTTGATATCAGGTATTGTGATCCCTCCTACTTTGTTCTTCTTTCTTAACATTGCAGCTGCTATTCGGGGTCTTTTATGGTTCCAGATAAATTTTTGAAGTGTTTGTTCTATGTCTGTGAAATATGCCATTGGTACTTTAATAGGTATTGCATTGAATCTGTAAATTGCTTTGGGTAGTATGGACATTTTGATGATGTTAATTCTTCCAATCCATGAACACGGTATACGTCTCCATTTGTTTGTGTCTTCCTTGATTTCTGTCTTCAGTGTTGTGTAATTTTCTGCATACAGGTCTTTAACCTCCTTGGTTAGATTTATTCCCAGATATTTTATTTTTCTTTTTGCTATATCGAATGGGATTTTTTTCTTGATTTCTGCTTCTGCTGATTCATTGTTAGTATACAGAAATGCCTTTGATTTCTGGATATTGACTTTGTATCCCGCTGTTTTGCCAAATTCATTTATTAGTTCCAGCAATTTTTTGGTAGAGTCTATAGGATTTTCCATGTACACTATCATGTCATCTGCAAACAGTGACAGTTTTGTTTCCTCCTTTCCGATTTGGATGCCTTTTATTTCCTTTTCTTGTCTGATCGCTGTGGCTAGAACTTCCAATACTATATTAAATAGAAGTGGTGAAAGTGGACAACCTTGTCTTGTTCCTGATCTTAGTGGAAAAGCTTTCAGTTTTTGCCCATTCAGTATGATGTTGGCTGTAGGTCTTTCATATATGGCCTTTATTATATTGAGGAATGCTCCCTCTATTCCCACTTTGCTGAGTACCTTTATCATAAATGGGTGTTGTACCTTATCAAAAGCTTTTTCCGCGTCTATTGATATGACCATGTGGTTTTTGTCCTTGCTTTTGTTTATGTGGTGTATTACATTTACTGATTTGCGGATATTGAACCATCCTTGCATCCCTGGGATGAATCCCACTTGGTCGTGGTGTATGATCTTTTTGATGTATTGTTGGATGCGATTTGCCAATATTTTGTTGAGGATTTTAGCATCTGAATTCTTGTTTTTGAATTCTTGTTTCTTCATTCTCTTCTGGTTGAATGTTTATTTCTTTCTTTTGTTCCAAATCACTGATTTGAGTCCCAGTTTCCTCCCCTTCACTGTTGGTTCCCTGTACATTTTCCTTTATTTCACTTGGGATAGCCTTCATTTTTTCCTGTATTTTGCAACCATATTCAACCATATTCTGTGAGCATCCTGATTACCATTGTTTTGTACTTTGCATCTGATACCTTGGCTCTCTCTCCATTGCTTACTTCTATTTTGGGGGGAGCTTGATCTCTTCTTTCATTTGGGCCATATTTTTTTTGTTTTGATATCCCTGTTACATAGTAAGGGGTGGAGCCTTATGTATTAACTAGGGCAGGGCAACCTACCTTACTGCGTTGAGGCGCCTTATGTGGGGGAGTGGTCTAAGAGGAAACAATGCCACTTGCTTAGTTCTCTGCAAGCTTTCTAGATAAATACTAAAAAGTATTAGTATATCCTTCTCTTCCTTCTCTGCCCACTTCTTTCTCTACCCACAAGAAAATTGGGCCCTTCTTATGCTGATTCCTGGGTATATGAATTTGTGTATGTTCTGGGATCCTGTGGGTATCTCCAACGAGCTCTTCTGTGAGGCTGGGAATTTCTTTCTCTGACACAACCCCCACAGATTTTTACAGCCACAGATTTTAAGGTTTTATTTCCCCATGCTGGAACTCTGGGTTGCACAGTTTGTCTTACTCCCAAGTTGTTCCTCCTAGTTTATCCACATGCAGATGTGGGACCACCCAGTCTGCCAGCCACTGTCTTGCTGCATGTCCTCTCCACTCTGGCTGCCTGTCTCCACCCCTCCTGCCAGTCCAGATGAATATTTCTACTTTAACTCCTTGGTTGTCAGACATCCATACAGTTAGATTTTCTGGCAGTTCTGGTTGTTTTTTGTTTTTAAGTTGGTGGTTGTCCTTCTTTTGGTTGTGCTAGGAGGCATAGTGTAGCCTCCTAGCACAACCAAAAGAAGGAGCTATCTACATCTCCACCTTGGCCAGAAGTCTGAGATATTTAATGTTATCAAAAGATTTTGGAGAAGAAAATATAGTCTTCATAGATGCAAAAGGCTTTTAGGCATTATACTACTGAACATTGTTATTATTTTAGTAGATTTCCTAGTATTGATCTAGTCTTGTAACATTGGAACAATTCTCATTGGCAGGATGGATTAGTCTTTTAATTTGATAGATTTTATTTGCTGTAAAACAAATAAATAGATTTGTTTGATAGATTTTTTTTAACTTCCATAGCTGAAAGTCTTCTTAAAAAAAGTTTTATTAAGTGCGGACCTGCGAACCAGACGATCGCGGTTCGATTCCCAGTCAGGGCACATGCCTGGGTTGCAGGCCAGTTCCCTGCAGGCCAACTCCCAGCAGGGGACGCAGGAAAGGCATCCATACATTGATGTTTCTCTCCCTCTCTCCTTCCCTTCCCCTCGAAAGATAAATAAATAAAATATTTAAAAAAAAAGTTTCATTAGACTCTTGCTATCAAATAAAGAAGACTTGTCTTAGGGCATGGGGTCTACATCACCAGCAGCTTGTCGAGAGGGAAGACAGTATGTCTATCATCCCATAGTTTTTACAGTGTTTTCAAACATGCAGTAGCTGGGAGAACAATGTAAATTACTCAGAAAGGGTTTCCGTTAGCTGTAGACAAGGGGAATGGGAGATGGTGAAGAGGTGCTAGTTCTGGGCTATGCCTAGCAAAGTCCTCAAGGAAGAAGTGCCAGCTGGCTGGGTGCTGTAATTTTAATTTAAAACATCTCAGGTTTGTTTTTTACTTGCCATTGCTGATACTTTATTTAAGATTATTTTTATTTTTTCATAAAATGAACTTTTAGGTATGTATATTCTTTTTCTGGCTTTTCTTTTGTGATGCTTTTATTGAACATTTAGAAAGTTTTTCTTTTTCCTTAAATATTTTAAAGGACATTGAAATTATTTGTTTCTTTTCTTTTTTTTTAATATATTTTATTGATTATACCATTACAGTTGTTCTATTCCCCCCTTCAATCCCCTCCACCCACACCCTCCCTCCCCCCCGCATTCTCCCCCCCTTAGTTTATAACCACGTGTCTCAAGTTCTTTGGATTCTATATTTCCCCCACTATTCTCGCCCTCCCCCCTATCTATTTTCTGCCTACCATCTATGCTATTTTCTGTGCCTTCTCCCCTCTTCTCCCCCTCCCACACCCCCCTGTTTCTAACCCTCCATGTGTTCTTCATTTCTATGGTTCCACTCCTGATCTAGCTGTCTTCTTGGTTTGCTTTTGTTTTAGGTGTGGTTGTTAATAACTGTGTTTGCTGTCCTTTCACTGTTCATCTTTTTCATCTTCTTTTTCTTATATAAGTCCCTTTAGCATTACACACCAAGGCACATCATAATTACATTAGCCAAGACCAAAATGAAGGAGAGAATCCTAGAAGCAGCGAGAGATAAGGGGACAGTCACCTACAAAGGAGTACCCATCAGACTGTCAGCAGATTTCTCAAAAGAGACCTTACAGGCAAGAAGCCGCTGGAAACAAGTATTCCAAGTCATGAAATCCAAAGACCTACAGCCAAGATTGCTTTATCCAGCAAAACTTTCATTTAGAATGGAAGGACAGATAAAGTGCTTCTCAGATAAGGTCAAGTTCAAGGAGCTCATCATCACCAAGCCCTTATTATATGAAATTATTTGTTTCATGATAGGATTTATCATTCTCAGTATTCTGTGGTCAGTTTTGAAAATTTTAATTTTATGGGGCTTAACAGATGGGGCTAAAAAAATTTCCTCTCACCTTCTTAAGTTCTAGCTGGGCTAATAATTCAAAGACATGCAGGAGATTAAAAGGACAAAAATCAAATTTTAATGTGTGCATGGGGAATTCACATAGTATGAAAATTTCCAAAGACAGTGAGGTAAAATTAGGTATAGATGTTATCTTGGACAAAAGGCCAGAGCAGGGTTCTGAGATTCAGAGGAAGTAGGCAATTTACAGGTTGCTGAAGAAGAGCAGAACACGCATAGCAGGCACCTTGCTGCTTCAGTGTGACACAGGATCATCTCGCTGCCAAGGCCCTTTCTGGAGCCCTCCCTCCATTCACACTCAGGCTAGTATTAGGCTATGGTTAGCATCCTAAAGTGACCTTTTTTGGAATAGGCCGTATCATTGACTCTCTTAGGTAGGAAAGTAGGGTGATCAGTTCTTTCTGAGTCTGGTTTCCTAGTAACCACCTTAAAATCAGTATCCTAAAAGCCATAGTTTTGGAACAAAACAGCCTCATTATTCTTTTAAGATTTTTCTATGTTATGGTTAAATTAAATCTCTATTCTTATTTTAAATACTGTCTTTTTTCTACTTTTTCCCCTTTTGCCAACCTTTTTTTTACCCCTCTTGATTTATTTATTACCTTGTAATTTATTTTCCCCTCAAAGATTGGCTCCTAGGCAGATAATTAGTTCTGCTGGTTTTAAATCATTAGTTAGGGAGTTTACCTATTGTGTACAATACCTCATCTGTTTTCTGTGTGGAGCATTTAATTAAACTTAAATGTATTTTACATTATTCATTTTAAAGGTAATTTATGAAATTTCAAATAAAATAATATATACATTTTATTCATTCACATTTTCTTTTGTAGCTCTCCCCTGCCCTCCCCCCGCCCACACTGTTTCTGTGTTTTGTTGGGAGAAAAATAGGCTAGAAACATCTTTACTTTGTTTCTTTAATTGGATATTTTTTCCCTAATATAATTCATAAGATTAAACCCCCTTTTCTCTGGTGACAGTAGATTGATTTGAGAGGCTTGTAGTTTCCACCTACGCATGTGATACGGCAGACCCGGTCCCAGAGGGCTAGATGCTCAGGTATAATGATTCCACGACCCACAGCATGACATTTTACTGAACAATCTAGAAGGAAATTTTCTTTATTTACTCATTTAGAGAAGTTTTCAGTATTTTTATAATTTTAGATTTTGAAATGAGGACCTAAATACATACATAAAAATTAGCCTTTTGTCATGGTTATAAATTAGAACTGTAATTTCTAAAATAACATTGTGTTAGTATGTCTCTTTAACTTATATAAGTGTTTTGGTTCATTTTGTTAATAATACTGAAAGTTACCAATAGCAAATACAAGTAAACTTAGAATGGGTCATCATTTAACTTTCTGATACATTTATATGAATGGACTCCTAAATAAATGAATATTTAGGGAGTAAAACTGTAGGACAATCTTTCAGTTTTCTGATGATATTTACCTTTCCTTCTTAAAACTCCCAAAACTACAAAACACTCTCAGAACTATAAAACTGAGCAACATAGAGTGTTATTTGTTATTCCACAAAAACTGCGGAGCTTGAAATACATATACAGTGTTATTGTTTGAAAGGGACATCCATTGTAAAAAATAAAAAAAAATGTATACTGTTTATGGTGTAAAATTTTGTAATTAGTCAACGTAAGTTGAAAGAGAAGTAGTTTCGACAAAATGAATATTATTGTGAGAAGTGAGTTTTTACTTTTGATTGCTGTTGAGCCTTTTTCTAACCTTGGGTTTATTTTGATTTTTTTGAAAAGCAGTTGATTTTTAAAAAGGAGGCATTAAGAAAAAATCATGTACAGATAAATCAAAGGAATTGTGTAATTTAAATTTAACATTGTTTAAGGTTCTTAAAATTGATATTTTCATTGTTCACAAATAAAGTAGCCAATAAATGTTTAAATTAATCAGACCATTAAGAGAATTGGTTGTTTATTTTAATGTTGAAGGCTTTGGAGAAATATATTTTGATACTGGACTGTACAATTGATCTGTTTTTTGAAAAGATTTGCTGTAGTAATACTGGTTTGCTTTGTAATGTTTAGAAACCTATTGTGCATCATTTTCCTTTCCCTTTGAATTTCATCTGGTTTTCCCTTCAAGTAAAGTTTCATTCAGAAAATAAAGCCTAATCTTACAAAATGAAGATACAGCTAATTGCTAACATTGTTTTTCTGGTTTTGTAGTGTCAATAGTCTACTAAACAAACTTCATATAGTATATTTGTGTACTACTATTTGAATATATATGTAATACATTTGTACTTAGGTGTTGATTTTGATATTTTTGAGTTTTGATGACAGGTTGTTCTATAGAGAAGATGCAAGAAATTAAAGATACAGTAGATGTGTAAACACTTCCAACAATATCATTTTTTTCTTCTTTATTGTTCTCTTTCCTTGACATTTCCTATTAACTGAATGGAAGAGAGAGTCACATTAGATTTTTAGGAGGAGATGTAACTTTCTCCTTTCTTAGGTCAAATGCATTATAAGATTTTATCCTTATTTTGGAAATAAGTACTGTGGTTAATTTGGAAAGTCTGTATTACAAAAATGTTATTAATATGGTTGTTATGTATGCTTCTAAATCTATATGAACTTTTCAGTAATGTACTTCTACATTTCATTTGAGTAAATCCTTTCTTTTTTAATAGTTAATTTTTTTAAAATTTAATTCTTGTTCGAGTACAGTTTTGTCTTATATTCCCAGCCCTGCCCGTCCCCCACCCACTGCTCCCCACTTCCCTCCCATTTCCGCCCCCCACCCTTAGTTATTGTCCATGTGTCCTTTATACTTGTTCATGTGAGTCCATCCCCTTTTCCCCTGTGATTCTCTCCCCTCTCCCCTCTGGACCCTGTCAGCACCTTCTGTATTACAGTGTCTTTGGTTACATTTTGGTTGCTTGTTTGTTTTGTTGTTTAGAATCCTGTTAAAGGTGATATCATATAGTATTTGTCTTTCACTGCCTGGCTTATTTCACTCAGCATAATGCTTTCCAGTTCCATCCATGATGTTGCAAAGGGTAGGAGTGCCTTCTTCCTTTCTGCTGCATAGAATTCCATTGTGTACATGTACCATAGCTTTTTGATCCAATCATTTACCGATGGGCATCTAAGTTGCTTCCAAGTAAATCCTTTTTCGTAGGCATATTTAACAACAGTTTTTTGATGTTCCCTTTTATATATGTTTTTCTTAGATAAACTGGTGAAAAAAATTTCAATCACTAATTTTGTTCAGGCATTTAAAACAATTTTATACTTGTACAGAAAACTTCAGAATCAATTTGCTTCTGCTTTAAAATTATGTGGGCTTTTGAAAGGAAGTGGTTTATTTGAGTGAAAAAAACTAGTTCAGAATGTTCTCATATATGTCTTAAGATTCTCTTTGTATATACACCTACAGTGGAAAAAATGAAACACAAATTGCTTCATTTAAAAATAATTTGCTACAGACTCAAAACACCTTGTCTTCATGAATAGCCAGAACCATATAAGAATTGCATGAATGTTAAATGTAGAGTTTTCTTTTAATGTTTTTTTTACCATACAAATTATAATCAGGCTAAACATTTTTCTGTGTACTTTCTATTTCATCCCAAGGCAATTATAAATAATTTTAATATTTTTTGTGTTTGGTAAGTATTCTAGCAAGGGATAGAAAGGAGGGGTAGGGCAAAATTCAGTTTAGCCAGCATTTAATGCATGTTCACTTTTTATCAGAAAAATGTGGTTGACACTGGGAACACAGATTTAAGTCACAGACTTCCCCCTAGAGCCTTATAGTAGTCCTTCAGGGGCGAAGTCTGATTTGAGAGCAGTGCCAAATATAGACAGGTGTTTTCTCTCTGAACGTGTTGCCTATTTCTTTTTATTAGCTATGTTTAAAGTATTCTGTTCTGGGAGCTGCTACCTTTCAAGGGAAGAAAGAAGTATCTTAATATGTTCAGTGTAAACTATGTTTTAGGCTTTTTTAGGCTTTGTAGATATTTCGCTTGGTCAATATGAGATGATTCTCATTGAGGGGGATTAAAGAAACTGAGGCTAATTTGCCTTATTCCATATGACTACAGAGAGGCAAATTGGAACTCATGCTGGGTTCTTTTGAACTTCAACAACCATTTCCTTGCATATTACTTGTAACAAAATTTTATATTGTAAATAATTTTTCTTGTTTGGTTTTTGTTGATAAGTATTTTCAGCATAAAAGCTGATTTGTTAGGGAAACCAATATGATATATGATTAGTAAGGTATTTAAAACTTACTTTCAAGTATATTTTTTTCTGCTAGTATTACTTAGGAGACTTTGTACATTCATATATAGAGAATGGGTATCAGTTTCTAAATATTTTCAAATTAACAGTTCTAGGAAATGAAGTACTTTTGTAGGTTGTATTTAATTTTAAATCAAATTTTGGTCTTTGATTTCTTACTTAAGCAACAGTTCTGTTTGATTTAAAATCCCAAGTAATGTATTTTTTAAAAGGTGCTGGTGTGGTGCCATTTTTAGGCACAAGCTTCAATAAGTAATATTGTAATATTTTTGAGTTTATGTGTATTGAGTAGAAATCTCAAATGAGCTAGCAGTAGAAAAAATATTGTACTAAACTTTTATATCTTATTTAATAATAATAATAGCCATTTAGAGTATGGATTATTTTTATCTTATTTTTAAAGCTGGGGGCTCTTAAGCTCAGAAATGGATAATCGTCTTGTCAAAGGCTTCAGAATAGTTAATGGAACCAACAGTTAAAATAAGATGCTTCTAATATCAGAGCCCTGCTCTCTTCAATATTTTATATATGTTTTTCTACATATGGGTAATATAAGTTCTTCTTTAAAAATATGAGGACACACTTTACTTTTTAAGTCTCTTTTAACTTAATGACATGTTATAAGAGTATTTACAAATCTTTTTTAAGAACCTGGTTAAATTTTATTTTTAATTATAAAATACATGTAACATATTTTGGCATGTTAACCATTTTTTAAGCATATAGTTTGGCAATCTTTAATCATATAGTTTGGAATATACATTTGCAATCTATATTCACATTGTTGTGTAACCATCTCCAGAACTTTTTCATCTTGTAAAACTGAAACCGTAGTCATTCAACAATTCTCCATTTACCCTTTCTTCAGTCCCTAGCAACCACCCATAGATCTTTTCTTTTGTGTACCAATAACTGTAGCTTTCTCAGTACTTTATCTGTTATTCCATTTAACCACTTATTTCAGGAATCTAAGTTTTTCAATTTATTATTATAAAATATGCTTCAATAGATATTTTTGTACATTTGTGCAATTTTTTCAAAATAGCAGTAATGTATAGTTCAAAGTTTTTTATTTTTACTTCAAAGTTTATGGTGATTTTTTCTTTAACCTAGCATCTACCTTATAGTAGTCTCTTAAAACCATGTTAGTGTCCCTTTCCTTTATTTTACTAATTGCTTTGAAATTCATTGAATTCATTATTATGGAGTTATTTCTGTAAGTAAAATAATACTGGATATTACCAAGTTTTAAACTGTTCAGGAATGGCTCTGGGTTCTGTATGTGAATTCAACATGATGTCTACCGATAGTTTGCGATTTACTGTCTACCTCTTTGAAGCTTAAGTGTGTTTAGGATTAGTCCAGTACAGTAGCCTCTCCCTATCTTTAAGGTCATGTTCAGAATTTAGGAAGGAAGTTCAGAACTAGGTTGGGATGGGATTAGATTGAATCTGTGTAGGCCTTTGTATGCGTGTGTGTGTGTATTTTATAGTCACTAAAATAACTGTAAATGACACCTAAATAAGGAGATAATGAAATTTAATACCTTTCAGATTTAATTAATACAGTTTAATTTTTATCATTTGTTGGTGGTTGGACTCCTGTCTTAAATTTTTCAATGTTCTTGTAAACTTTTTTCTTCTTTTAGCTCATGTGCATGCTACGGGACTTTTATTTCCCTGGTACTTTTTCCTCTGTCGCATATATTCAGTGTTTTTCTGACTTTCTGACTAGAAGTTGCTGATTCTCACTGCTAGTTCCCACAGTAATTTGGAAGAGCAGTCATACTTGTGTAGATTTCTGGGATTTATATTCCAGTTGAACCACTTAGCAAATTACTTAACACCTTGAGTCCCTGTTTCCTCATTTGTAAAATTAGGATAATAATAGTTCTTACTTTTGGGGGTAGTTGTGATGTTAAATGAAATATATGTTAAGCTAATTCAGCATTTCTTGACACATAGTAGGGGCTCATTAAATTTAGATTATTTTGTATTGTTGAGTAAGTTATTTCTCAAATACACATTCTTAGCTTTGACCATAATAACATGCCTACATTGAAGACGTGAAGGATTAACATGGTTTGTTAGGGAGACGCTTCAGGGTAGATGATTCCAGGGATGGAGAGGATGGATGTAGATGAGATCTCTCAGGGAGCGTTTACAGTGAGTGAAACAGAGGTCAGAGGAAGCCTGGTGAGGAACACTGATGTGTTTGTGTAGTAGTTTTTGAAGGGTTTTGATTTATATAGTTTCATATTGTAAAATAAAAAGGCTTTGTTTTGTAGGTTATCCTCTTTCTGGTCTAACAAAATTTTTATCTCAGCATTAAATATTTGCAAATAAGATGTAAAAAGGTGTAAATGGTTTCTCTTTTTTTAAGAAAAATGATTAGTAACACAATATTGCCTTTATTCTTTAGCTCTTCAAGTAACAAGAATTTTTGTTGATACAGAATGGTCCTAATATAAATTTATTGTGTGTATTAATTATAAATTGTGTGTGTGCTACCTTGAGGTATATAATGCAATCTAGTATACAGGTTGGAATCTCTTCATCTAAAGTTTATTAATTTAAAAAATTTGCTAGCTCAGTTATAGAAATTTGAACTCTGAGCCCCATGAATTATTTGGGGTAGAAAGTATTTTTCTTCTGTGTGTAAGGAGATTAATGCTGCATGATGGATTTGATTAGGCAAGTTATGCAATAAAGGATGTTTTAAGGTGAAAAAAAATTCATACTTAATTATAAATCACAGTGCATCTGTATTATTGAAGGAAGTGGTTTATTCTCCGTAGCCTGCTGGTGTACTTTCTGAATGTACATCTGATAACTAGAATTTAAATGTGTAGCCAGATTCAGTGAAAAGACTTCATACTTGAAGTAATTTTTTATTGAAAATTTAACAGTGATTTCTTTGAATCTTGTTTTTCTTTACATGTACCAATATGTACTAGCATATTGAAACATTCATAGGAACAATATGGTTGATAAGTGAACCTAACTGTAAAACTTGTTTTTTTCTTTTTCTGAATAACCTAAAATGTTTTTTAAGCTCAAGGTGTTCTGATCTGAATGACTTTAAATTGTGAATTTGTTTTATATTAAGAATTTATTGTGAATTTATGTTGAATATTTCTCTTTACCATATAAATATAGAAAATTAATATAGAAAATTACTTCCACCTTTGAAATCTTTCAAATTAGCTCTATCTTACTATTTTCCTCAATGTCAAGGTAATGCATTCTTAATGTAGAAAAAGGGGAAACAGTTGCTCATGATTTTTTTACCCAAAGACAACAGTCTTGTGTTTTGCCATATTTTCTTTCCTTTTTTTTCTATGCATTTTTATTCTTTGTTGTTAAGGTTTTTACATGCAGTTATTATACAGACAAATGTATATCCTGTATATTTCTTTTTTTATTTGTATCTCTGTATATTCCTCTCCCACTCTGCACACATTTTCCAATGTGGATTTATTTTTTTAGATCCCATTTTGATTCAGAGAATGCTTTTACAACTTTGATTAAGAAATTATAGAAGGCATTTTTAATTTAAAATTAAAACTAGTGTTCTGAACTAGTATTTTCACATCTTTATTGGTATTGTTCAAATTTGAAATTAGTGCTGTCAGATAAAAAAGCTTACCTTTAAAAATTGTCCTTGCTAATACCTCTTATGTTTATTTATAGGTTTTATATGAAAAAACCCAAACCTTGGTTCTTATTGGATTTATGAATATTATTTCCTCAACAACATTTTCATTAACTAATAACCTATTTAATATGGGTGATACTATTAAATTTTCAAGAAAATTTCAGTTGATGTCATTTGGTGATTAATGATGCATGTGTGTGTGTGTGTGCGTGTATGTAGGGGGAAGAGATTCTCACTGAATAGGTTAAATAGTTATTTTTTAAAAATAAAATTATGAGAATAGGAACCTTAAAAGGTCATCTGAACTAATTTCCTGATTTGTGGTGGATCTTTAAATGTCTTTTTAGTTATGAAGTTCGCACCAGCCACCAGTGCCAGGTAATTGCAATTTGCAGAGAATGTTCAGCTGGTTTGACAAGTTGTATAACTTACACAAACCTCACCTCTTCGTCTGTTATATAGTTTTATACCAACAGAGTCATTCCCAATCGTTCTTTTCTCTCCCAGGACACTTGAGAGATATAACACCTTGTTAACATGAGTTTCTGCCAGTGACAATGATTTTCAAAGGGACAGAGGCAAGGGTGTCTTTGTTTTATTTTTTGATTTTCCAAGCTGAGAATCACTGGCTTAGAGGATATATTACTTTTTTTCATACATAAAATTATGTAATGTTATCAGGTGTTTGAGGAACTAATATGTGTCTGGCACTGGATTATATATTGTGGAAAATAAGAGAAGTACCCTTCTGGTTTCGTACGTTAGTTGGAGAGGTAAGGCACATTCTTTATGTTGATGTTTTATAATACAGACCGAAAACATGCTACGTGAGGATATGCAATAAAGGTTTTTGGTTTCAAGTCATACCATTTTTGGACTGGAGTTACCATTTTCAAGGATTGGAGATAATGTGTGACCGGAAATTGATAGAATTCATGGCAGGTGCTTTCCCCATCTAAAGTCGGCGCAAGTGACAGGTATGAAGGTTGTGTGCAGGCGTAGGTTAGGGACAGCAGTGTGGCTTTCTGGTTTCCTGTCAGAAGGTTCAGTTGTATTAGAAACCTTACTAAACAGAGAATGGTTTGACTGCTAGGCTCTAACTATGTATATTCTTAGGAGATTCCGAAATGAAAATATTAAACCAAATCAGAATTATTGATTTTATTATTCACTATTATCAGAAGTGTCTGAAGTGATCATTATGAGCCTCACCAAAATCACAAAATCATAATCAGGACAAAGCATTTTATAGAGGTACTTGATCAAATATTTTTATATACATTTAATTTCAAAATAGATCTGGTTCAGTTGTCTTGGGAAAAATCAGTTCCATGAGGAGGTACAAGCAGAAATGAGTGGAAAGGGGGAGGTGGGTGCCTTGGAAACAGCCTGGAGAAAGCAAGAGCAAAATTTCCTAATTAGGCTTGTGATCTTTAGGGATTTACTTAAATTTTCATCTGTAAATAATGGGTTGAATAAAATGGCCTCTTAAAAAAATGCAGCCCACAACATTACGCGATTGTATAAATCTAAATTCATGTAAGGACTTTACAAGGAGTGTGACTACGTATTTTCTGCCTGCCTCTTGGAATCCTTCACTGGCTGGCTTCTGACCTTTCATCTTCCGTAGGCTCTCTCATCCATTCCCAGTTCTTCAGTTGCTTTATGTGTTTGACAGCACTCTCACTCCTGTTCTGTACACTTGATTATCCAGGTTTCTGCCCTGCTTCTGTTTGTCTTCAAAGAATCTCAAATCCAGTGTGTTTTATATTCATATCTAATTTGCAGTCCTAGGAATTTAGATCTTTTTTTTTTGCCTCCTTAACATTTATTACCACTATTAATGCCTGTCCCCCTTTCCTCATTTTCTGTGCTCTTCTACTTGCTCAGCTGCAGTCATAGCACTTGTGGTCTCCTGTAAAATTCTCTTACTTCCTTGTCTGTTTCTCTCCGTCTTGTCTATCTGCATGTCCACCACATCTAGAATGAAAGCTACCTGAAAGAAAATAGACGATTACTCATCTTCGTGTTCTTAGTGCCAAGAACATGTTATAATTTAACTTGAAAAATGTGAGGACCTGAGATAGTATCTAGGAAGCATTTAAAAAAATAAGTCTTTGGCGACATTGCCCGTTTATTTAGGGGGAAGCATTTTCTCTGTGCACTGCTGTAATTTTACACTTAATGAGAGGACCATCCAAGAGGAGTCAGCTCCTGACAATAGACTTCTCTTAGTTCAGTTCATTCTCTGGAATTTGTATTCTCCATTTGGTGATGACATAACCACCTTTCTTGCTGGAAAACTGAAAACTGTCCTTTCTGGCACCGCCCTTCATATGTCAAGGTGTCAAGTGTCCCTAATTTTACCTTGTAATATCTTTTAGATACCCCTTTCTCCATTGTTCTTTGATCAGTCTATAGCATTTTTATACATACTAGCACAACTTATTAACTGCCCTTCCTTCAGTCTTGCATCTGCAATCCATTTTTCATGCTATGGTCAGAATAAGTTTTAAAATCACTGTATGATATTCCAGTGATTAACTTATTTTAGTGGCTCTTATATTTCAAAATCAAGTGCCTAAAGGTTCATGGCTCTGAATGAGTTCCCAGATTTTCTGTCCATAATTTTGTCTCACCTGTTAATCTCCCTGTGTCTCAGCCATGCTGATGGTGGTGTGTTTCCTGATCCCCTTTTCCTTATTTTTTTTGTTTTGTTCCAAGATTCATTAGGGACCTTTGGAAGGAAACCTTGCCTAGTTTTCTCATTGTGAGTGGTTAGTACTTTTTATATGCACTCTCACTGTGCCTGCGGCCAGCATTTCATAGTATAATCCTATGCTTGTGTTGTGGCTCTGTTAGACTTAGTCTCTTCAGGATAGGAATCATACCTTACTCTTTGGTCTGTTTATCCCAGTCCCTAGCATAGTGTCACATAGTTGGCATTTCCCTCTTTTCTATCACGAGTTAATATGTGACTGCTAGAGAGTAGTTTGTAGATTCCCTGGTGTCAAATGAGGAAAAGAAAGTTGATATTTTGGTGATATCAGAGGCCCACAGATTGTTTATGTCGAGGTATGAAGTGTTGAGTACTTAGTATATACTGGGTATTGCTCTAAGCACATGACATATAGTGACTCATTTAGTTTCTCTACATCACTATTTGGCAGGTTCTATAATTGTCATTTCATAGATGAGGAAGCTAGGTACAGAGAAGTTAACTGATTCTCTTGAATTCACAAGTGGCAGAGCCTGGATTCAACCCAAGCTCTTTGGCAATGGAGTAGCATGTCTTACCCACCTTCCCAAATACTAAGTAACCGATGAATTGGAAGGTTTTGACATGTAGTGGTTACGGGGGCTCTCCTGTGGGAGCATAAAAGTATGCAAGCAAATTTACATGTACTTTATTAGTAGTTTTACCTCATAAGGTTTGGTAAAACTTTGTGGGATGAATCCAAGAATCTTTGGTCATACAGTGGTGGGATTGACCCCTGTGATTTATGCATTATCAAGAAGCCTTGCCTTGCCTTGTATTACTAATTTTCATGAAAGTAATGGCATTTGCATGAACATGGAAATAGCATGGACCAAGGCTATGGATGTGAGATAACAAAGTGATAAACACTTTGTTATCCATAATCCAGGATTCCTTGGAACAGTCACATCCAGGGAACCCTGGTCTCCTTATGGAAGTAGTAAGGAAGAGGTGAGTCTCGAAAGGTAAATTGGGGTAATATTTCAAATAACTATATAAAAGCAGATTTTATTTATGTTCAGGGCCACTGAATACATTTTACCTGGTGAGTGAGATGATGCGAAACCTAGTGATGGGTGGGACAGGGTTTCGTCAGTAAGACAGAAAGCAGACAGAGCCTGTATCTAACGTGCAGGCCTGAGACCCTGAGGGCCTGGCCCAGGTAGATGGGAAAGGAAAGGACAAATCTGAGAAATATTTATGAGGGAAAAGTTAGTGGAATTAGTATTAATTGGATAGAGAGGTTTCGAGAGGGGAAACAGTAACTGAAGTTTCAAGCTTGGCTGGATGGGAAAAGACTAGAATTGCTCATTTTGTTGGCAAGAGGATAAGATATATATGTATGTATGTATTAATAATACATATGTTTGAGGTGTTGAATGTATGTAGGGTTTGTAATATGTATTTAATTCTTTACTAATAACTGTTGAGAGCAGTAGTTCTCCATTGGAGGTGATTTGGCTCCACAAAGGGACATTTGGCTGTGTCCAGACACATATTTGGGGTGCTGCTAAACATCTTACAATGCAGAGGACAACTCCCCAAAACATAAAAATACCCTGCTCAGGATATTGGTAGTTCCAAGGTTGAGAAATCCTACTGAGAATCCCAGAAGGACAGGATGGATTTTACCATGATTTATTTTTTAACCTAGTAAAAATACATGTTCAAAGAAGTCACATTTATAATTACCTTTTAGTTTTCACCTTCAGTTCTTTAGGAATTTATCCAAGCATTGGAAGACCTATCAGGAAATGGTTCTGTACAATGTACCAAATACTTGGGTGCTGGAAGTAGAGAAATCAAAAAGATGCAGTCCTGCTGTCCTGGAGCCCCGGAGTCTAAACAGGGGGATTGATTACTTAATGTAGAGGACAGAATTTTTAGAGCATTACTTTCAGCCTACTAGAACAGTCAGAGTATAAAATTGTCATCGAATGATTGATCGGATGGACTTTGTAATGTTGTTTCAAAACATGAATGTTCCAGTGGACGTTTCAGTATTATGTTGTGAGCAGGGTCACTGAAGGAAAGTGTGTGGGTTGTGGTACACTGATTCTAAGTGTTATTGCTAAATAGGTTTTAATTTAGTCTAAGAAAAATCGAGACAGAATGCATTTCCAGAAGTGCACTGTACACCGTAATAACTTCTGATTTTCTCCCATTTCTCCTGCCGGAAGTGGAGCAGATGGTACTCTAGCCAGCAGTGGCAGCGTTCTTCCCCCCTTCCTTTGGGAACACTGGGTGCTAATAAAAACGTAAAAGTACCTTTACTTGCTCCTCCCCCTTCCCCCGTCCCTCTGTGCCCCTCCCCCACTGACACCTCTTTTCAGTCCCCGCTCCCCAGCTCCTCCCGATCCCCTCTCCTCCCTTTTTTCTCCATCTTCCCTTTTTTCTGCCATACCTTTCTTTGAGTTGTATATTTTGATCTGGTCCATTTATTGCTCACTTTTTCTGAGTATTTTTTAGTAGGTTTGTAGGAGCTCTTTTATTATATATATTAACCCCTTGTGTACTTTATATTCACTTGTAACCATAATCAGGGAGAAATTTAAAATTTTTTATGTAGGATTCATCAGTCTTATCTGAATATTATAAAATTTTTTTGTTAATATCATTAATAAACAAGAAAGTTATATGACACAGCATGGACATGATAGAGCCCTTATTCAAATGAATGGCCAGTATTCCCAACAAAGTGTTGGTAACCCATCTTTTTCCACTGATTTGAAACCTCTCTTTGCAAATACTGAATTCTGTTTATGAGTGTGTATAAGATAATTTTCTATATATTATTCATATACTGAAGTATTATTATTGTTGTGTATTAACATATATATTCCTGTTCATTGGTCCATTTGTAGATACTCTATTCTAATTCATCAAACTACTCTTTTGTCTTTACCATATACTGATTTACTTCAGGTTCATGGAAAGTCTTCATATCTGGTAGTTCTGTTTCCCTGTCATTCTTAATTTAAAATTTTATTGTACATCCTCTCACATTTGCTCTTCCAGATGAACTTTAGCATCAGCTCAGCTTGTTTTCCTCTCAGATAGTCCCGTTGGTTACATTTCGTACTACCGGGTCATTCATGGCTTTTTTTTTCATGACACTTAAGTAAAAAAAATACTAATACTAAATTCAAGGCAAGGTATGCATACTTTTTTGTGTTCCTGTCTATAACTAGGTGCATCTAGCATTTGTTCACCCTATTATCATCTAAAATCACTTGAAAAAGGGAGATTAATGGGTGCAGCAGTATTCAAACTAAAAATAATTGCGGGAAACATACTGACCATGGACTTAAGCAACCATTTTTAATTTAGTTTTCTGGCAAGGAGTCTACATGAATAATGATGAGATAATTCCATAGAAGGAAGGTTTTGTTTGAGAATATTAAAAAATTAATAGTTGAGTGCTTTCACATATATAGTATTTGTTACAACATCTCTGTGAGATAGACGGTGTAGGTGGTGATACCCTCATTTTGAAGTGGGATAAACTCAGTCTCTGGAATATTTGATGACTAGATCAAGGCTTAAGTTCTGGAATTTTCTAGCCATACTAGAAATAGACTGGCCATACTATATTTCTAGCCGTAGTAGACTAATTAGAATTGATTATTTCAGGTTGGACACTATCTGTTCAATTTAAATAGCACCCTAAGACTGAAGCTTGGGGGGTCTCAGTGGCTTGAGAAAAGTAAAGTTATTGTAGAATGATGAGACATAGTAGCTGAATTTTATGAAGACATCACATATAAGTTTCTATGGTTTTTCTTTTACCTAATTTGAGTGTGGCCTTCCCCATTTATAAACAGTCTCAGTAATTGTCTTTCCTAATTTAGGATGTTTAATACTACTTCTCTTTTATGCTTTTTTACTTATTAGATGAGAAAGACAGAATACTTAAAAACAAGTCTATAAAAGATATCTTTTTCTTAAAAAAAAAAGCCTTTGCCCTGGCTGGTGTAGCTCTGGATTGAGTGTGAGGGCCTGCGAACCAAACAACCGTGGTTCGATTCCCAGTCAGGGCACATGCCTGGGTTGCAGGCCAGTTCCTAGCAGGGGACACATGAGAGGCAACCACACATTGATATTTCTCTCCCTCTCTCTCCTTCTCTTCCCCTCTCTCTAAAAATGAATAAATAAAATCTTTAAAAAAAGAGAATTATTTTAAAAAGGGGCTTTCATGCAAAGCTTCAATTATATAGTCTTACTATAAAAGTTTATTAAACATTGCTCTTTTCAGAATTTTGCCCCATTAAAATAAATGCCTTTTCTCATGTTACTTTTGTCTCTTTATTTTTTAGAGTCAGGTTAAATCTCATTAAGTTCTTCCGTAATCACTCAGGTACATACTTTGAATTATCTTGCTTATTGTCTCTATAACTCATCTCCACAACTTTTATACTTATCTCTCAGTAGGGTATGAGCTCGTTGATAATAGCCACCATGTGATTCATACCTTTTAAAAAATCTGACTAGGTCACAGGTTGGATGACCTCAGCAACTCTAAAGTAGGAATAAAAACCCTCCCTTATGGGTGCTCTGAAGGTGGAGAGCATGTGAAAAGCACCTGGTGGAAGAGCGCATGAAAGCGCCTGTGGCAAGTGCCGAGTTGGCTCTCTGGATTCCAGATCTCTAAACATTAGGAGGTAGCTGGCATTAAGTGCAAGAAGTAGGTAGAGCCGGTAAACTGAGGAGGTTATTGTCCCAAGAAGAGATCTAAAATAACTTGCAAAAACAGTAGAGATCAACTCATGGTTTTAAAATTTAAACCATTAGGGTTTAATAATTAAACTGTTTATTGAATGCTGTCATCAGAGTACTGTGTCAGTCTGTGGACTAGGGGGAACGTACCTGTGAGGCAGTTTCTACCCCCAAAAAGCTAGTAGTCAAATACTGAGTGTGTGTAAAGACCAAAGGAGGGAGTCTGAATTATGTCAATGTGCAGGCAGAAGATTTCATTGAAATTCACAATAGTCTGAAATAAAAGGTTTAAAACTCTAGTGGGTGGTATTCAGGTCCATAATAGTGAACTTTTTCCCTCTAAAAAAACACTTGCACTTATGTAACCAAAAGTTTGGAAGACTACATCTTGAGTTTGATGTCCTATAAATAATTATGACCAGGAATGGAAAATACATTTATTGTATCCCTGGAAATATTATATAATCATGTTATGATTTCTGTCTGTGCTTAGAGACCTTTTATGTTAGGATCCACCTGTTTTTTTAAAGTCAGAATTACAGTATTTCAATGTACATAAGTGGGTCAAGAAATTTTCCTCATGCAAAATGGTTGGAAGGTATGAAAATGAATGAAAAGGAAGTGGGAGTTAGTCTTGTATAGCCTGGGTTGAGACATTTTTGTGCTTTATGGTTCTTCTCCCCTATTCTTTTAACAGAAGCCAGAACTCACCTTGCCTCTTTTTCTTGTCTTAATCACGGTATTCCGCCCCCACCGTCACCCTCTGAACACTCATTCACGGAATGTCAGGATGATGCTCTCTGTGTCCTCCTTCCTGACCCTCACTCATCTTTCACTTCGCTCTATGTTTGCTATAACTCCAGGAACTACTTTTTTCAGAAAAGCAAATCATCTGTTATTTTCAGTGTTTTCCTGGTATTTTTCCCCCACTTCCTTTCCTTCATTTATATCCTCTGAAACCTCAGTGCCTGGAAGGTGAACTTTGTTCTCTTTACCGACTTTTCCAACATTGCTATTACTCCATCCTTTTTATTTTCTTTAAATCTCTGCTCCCTTAAAGTTCCTGCCTTTTTGCCTGAAGCAGCCTTTGGGTTAGTCCTCACTGCTGTCATCTTCTCAACAACCGCATGGCCACTTTTTCATGTTAATTGGAGACTTCGCAGGCTGGCTTACAGTTTTCTTCTCCAATCTCAGGTATCGTGACCATAGATTACTTGTGCATCGATGGTGGGTAAATACCGGGTTAGACACCCCGGGCTTTCAGTTCCTCGACCACTTCATTTCTAATGACCTTCACCTCTTATCAGCAATTTGCTAATGCCCCCTTATTCAAAATTATAAATTTACACACTTCATCCTGACCACAATCACCTGGTTGTGCTTCTTTTGCCGTGACCTCTTCTTGACCTATGGACCTCTGCTTTCCTCCAGTGTATCAGTACCCATATTTTATTTTTTAAATCTAGTTTAGGGTTTATGATTTGTAATTTCAACTTTCTCCCTTTGTTACTACCTTCAGCTACCTTGTCTTTCCGCTTTCTTTTTGTTCCTTTTGGGTAGAAACTTAAGCCTGGGTGAGGCATTTAGTGTCTTCTCCGCGCCTCTTCCTGAGTTGCTGAACATTGCTAGAGAAAGTCACATGGAAGTGCAGGTTGATTTCATTATAAGTTCATTGGTACAAATCTTAAGTGGGCTCTCAATATTACCCACCAGTTCTCCTAATTTTCTTTGTGTTCAAATCATTTTCTTTTGTGCAGAGATTACTGAAAACTTTTATTTGCTTCACCAACTTTTTACTTTCCTCATTTACCCTTAGTCTTAGCAGGTAATTAGCTGCTTGCTCTGTTATGGAGTGAATAGAAGCTAACCATTAGGAATTTTCATCTTCCAGCTCCTCAACATACAAATCTGCCTTCTGTTACCATGTAAGAGCCTGTCTTCTACCTTAGTTCAGTTTCTACCTGTGCTTCGGATCTCATCCCTTTCTACCTTTTCAGAAATTCTAAAATATCTAAAGTGATCTTTTCTCTTCCTAGTACTTTCAAACATCCCCTTTTATTTTTGTCTTCTCCATCAGCTGCTCCCACACCCCCTTTGACTGCCATTCAACCACATTCCTCCCTTCCCAGCCACACTTTAAGAGTAGTTTATGCACATCTGTATTCTCTTGTGTAAAGCTTTTGAGACCTGAATTGATTCAGAATTCAGCATTTTCTGGATTTTGAAAAGCATTAATATGTACATCCCATCTATGGTATGAGCCCTGTGGTCATCACATTGTTATCCTGCACTAAAATTTATAGGTTTTCACTGTAAGTGGGACAACTGAGGGCTATGAATAGCTTCATGTCAGTCCAGGTCAGGTTGTGCTTCCAAAGAGTTATTAAATAAAACAAAAAACCCTTAATTTTTCAGAGATTTTGGCTTTCAAAATAATGGATAGGAGATCATGGGCATATATTGCTACCTGTGTTTTCTTATCTTCCTCATATTTTTTAACCCATTCTGGCTTTTACTCTCACTTCTCTCAGATGATTCTTGCTAAAACTACAAATGACCTTTGTCTAAAAGGATTGTGTCATTAGGCGTTTGCATGTTTTCAGCCCTCATTTCACTTGAGCAGTGATACCAGCTCCATCAAGCACTCTCTGTTCTTAGCCTCCTTGGCACTGTCCTCTCCTGGCTCTCCCTGCTGGTCAAGCACTCTCTGTTCTTAGCCTCCTTGGCACTGTCCTCTCCTGGCTCTCCCTGCTGGCCCCTTTTTACAGGCTCATTGTCCTCTATTCTCTTTCACTTACAGGCTAGGTTATTCCAGAGTGTTGTTCTAAGACCACTCCTCGTATTCTGCATTCTGTCCCTTGGCCATCTCACTCATGTCTGTTATGTGCATTTAAGTCATAAGCACGTGCTTTAGCCCAGAACTCTCCCTTGAGCCTAGCCCTTTATCATGTCTTTCCTCCCATACCCATTTGCATACATCATTCTGGTGACTTTCAATTCTTTTTGAACAAACATTGGGATCTTTGGTATGGCCTTAAGGTCCTGCATTGCCTGGCCACCGCCTTTCCTGCCATTTAACTGTGCTCCCTCTGCCCTTCTTTTCCTCCCTCGGAAGTGACAAGCTGCCTCCTACACCAGGGCTGGTATGCAAGCTATCCCCTCTAGTTGGAATGCTCTTTTTTTCTCTGCAGTTCATTCTTACTCATGTTTTGCATCTTCGTTCAACTCTCATTTTTCTACAGAAGTGCTTTAATTCAGGTGCTCTATCACAAAATCTTATAGCACCCTATGCAGATTGTAACACTAATAATAGTTTTGATTTTAATTTCATTTTTTGAGATAATTTAATACCTTTCCCCACTAGACTGTAAGCTTTCTCAGCACAAGGATTATGTCTGCTTTTGTTTGTTACTGTATTTCCAGCATAGAGCTTGGCATATAGTAGGTGAATAACAAACATCTTGAATGAATGCTATAATTAATCTCTTCTAATTTTAAAGTTTTCTCTCTGTGTGTGTACACACATATATATATTTACCAGTGTAGCATATGCAGCTTCTATAGTTTTATGTGGACCCAATCCTGATGGCATTCTTCTTGAAAATTATAATGACACATACTAAAGAACTTCATGAATTACATGATTATTACATATATTTAAAGGATCTAGTGCATTAAGTCTTACTTTGATCTAGCTCATAATTTATTCTCTGTGTTCTTAATTAACTTTTTCTACTTTCTCTCTTCCCCCATATTTGTTATAGATAGCATATAGCTTACTAAGTCTAGTGTTGTGTGCAAATAAAATGAACGCAGTGTTCAGCACAATTCAGCAGACTCAACTTTCTCATCAGTTAATAGGTATCACAGGATTAAAAATAGTTTAGCCATCTGTTAACTGACCGAACAATTTTAGTATTGTGAAAGGGTGTGGTGGGAGAGGAGACGGGGGGTCTGTGTGTATTGTCAGAACAAGGCTTAGTGCAGAAACCGTCCTGTGACCTCTTAATAATGAAACTTAAGAGTCAGTTCAAAATTAGGAAGAGATTTGGTGGAGGTTAAGCATAATAAAGATCTGATATAGGGGGTTTTCCAGAATAGAGTGACAGAAGAATTTTTTTAGCTTTTTAATATTTCACTACAGTTTTTTAGAGAAAAGATATGTTTATAAAGACATGAATTCTGTGAAATGTAATGATCATAATATTTATGTGACATATAATATGTAATGTATGTTTCTAGAAGTGAACTTTAATTAGACTTTTATATTTTGCTCTTTCATTAGGAAAATCAATACATACCCGGTCATCTCAAAGTGAATCTGAAATTGTGCCAAAAGTTGCTAAAATGACTGTGTCTGGAAGGAAGCAAACCATGGGATTTGAAGTGCCTGGGTAAGGTTTATAATCCCCACCTTTTTTTGAAATTCGTTTGTCTCCTATTAGACTGTAAGAAAATTATATTATTAACATTGAACTATCACAGTCTTCAATAGCTCATGATAGAAAAAGAGGGGATGAGAAATTAGATTTAATTCTAGACTTATCTAGTGTATGTTACTTATCTATCTCACTGTCTCTTTTCTCATATAAATTAAATTATAGCTACTTAAACAAAACTGATTTTGTGAAATCTAATGCTGTGAGATAGAGACTACATATGCCACTAGATGGCGTAGAGAAGCAGCAGTTGGGAATTACATGTACTGTATAGTTGGTCAATCAAGGAATCATTAATTTTTTTGCTAATTATTTTAACAATTTTAATTTTTCACATTAAAATGTATCAGTGTAACAAAGTCATGGCATATAAAATGAAACATGCCTCAAATTTCGGATAGCTAGTGAAAAATGGTAATAAGTCATGCATTGGTAACACTCATTATTTGTTCCTTCTCCTCAGTCTCTAGGATTCTCCCAGGAGTTTTTATAGACACGGGAAGTGGATTGCTTGAGGCTTAACAGCAAAGCTTGAAAACACTAACTTTTTGCCTCTTTAAAATGTTTTAGATTTTTAAATCATTCCCTAAATTTTTACTTACTTACATTTTCTTTGCAACTTAGATAGATAAGAAGCACTAGTATCAAATATAAACAGTAGAGGATTTTTTTTTTAACTTCCAAGAAATATAAACTCAGTGAACTTTTTTTTCTTCCTTACAACATTCTTGTAAGTCATTGATGTATCATGCCTCTTGGTTAGGAAGAATCAGTGATCACCCAGTTCAATTATTTGATTTTTAAAAGCAAGATTTATTTATAAGATTTCAGATTTAGTGAGGGAAAGAACTCACTATATCTAGGACATAGTAGGTGTTTGGTATATGTTGGTTAAATTATTAGATGAATGAAAAAGTTAACTTTTAATTTGAATAATTTTAGACCATGAAGAGAATTTTAAATCCTGCTGTAGTCACAGAAAGCTTTCACTGTGTGTCTTTTCTCTCTGAATTGGGGTTGGGCTGTCAGAGTCATAAATGCCCTTTTACCTTTATGTCTGCAGTACCATTGAATCCTATTAGAGATCAGTCAGTCACACAATTTCTCGTTCTAAGGATTTTTAATCATCATGCAAAAGGTTTCAGGAGGCTTAGAAAGCAGCATGCAGATAAGCTTTCCAGTGTCATTCGAACAAGAAGAAAGATTAAGCTTCTAGGCTCATATTTCCACTTTTGAAAATATGGTGTGGAAGCAAAACAGACATCATTTTATAATAATAATTAAAATTACAAAATTATATCAGGAAGCACCCAAGTAAATAATCATTCAACCAAGTTACTCTTTTTTTCATATCAATCAGTAATTAGAGCCTAAAACCCAGAATGGTCATTTTAGACTTATGTTAGAGATTTTTCAAGGTTTAAAAATATTAACTTTTATTTCATAATATGCACAACTTTTTTACTAAGTACACACTTAACCCAGAATGCTTTTCTAATTACTTTTCTAATCACTTCCCTCTAACTGTTAATTTAGTGAATTAATTTTTAGTTTACCTTAGGTCTACTTAAAAAAGGATATTATCATGAAAGTGAGAAAAAAGCAAACTTTTCATGTCACTGAATTGTAAGTGAAAATAATCAAGTCAGACCCATGTTTTGTGAAGTCCTTCCTTATCCTGAGCCGCCCCTGCCTGGGTTGGCAGGTGAGCTGAGCTTCAGGCCTCTGCCTACTCTGTCCACTGTAGCTGTTCCTCCTCCATCCGTTTTCCATGTTGGAGTCAGCATGTTTGGGAGGGTTCTGTAACTAAAACCGGAAGGCCGTGCAGCCGAAGATTGTTATTTCTCCCAGTTCTGAGTAGATCCGAAGCCTCGGTGTGACCAAGCAGATCTCTCCGTATCATGTATGTAGTCATTCTAGCTGAGCCCTTTTTTTTAACTCCTACATGTCATGTTTTGGTGTTAAAACTAGCTCTGGATGTTCAGATAAATGTTTGCAAAGTGTAATCTGAGTTTGATTTCACTTATTTCGGTCTGTTGGAATCTTTTAAAAGAATGGGAGTATTTTTTACATTAGTAAATTTTTTCCCCTGTAGTCCAAGATAAAGCTAGTCTGTTCAAGCATTGTTTAAAAATGAACACCAAAATTGGCTAGTGGAGATTTGCAAAGCAAAATAAAATAGAAATGGATGTGAGGTTTTTAACAAAGTTACAAATGTAGCTAATGTGTCTCTCCCTTTCCTGAGGCGCAGGATTAAGGGTCAGTGCCCTGAGAGAGAAAACTGAATCTCTTTTTTGGTACAGTGGGTAAGAAGAAAGTATAAATTGACTATTCTTACACATTTCCATTATGCTACAATCTTAAGTGATTTTTATAAACTACTTTTTATATGTAGTTCTTTGCCACCTCCACATTAAATTGGATATAATTGGCTTCATTCTTAATAACTTGCAATTTAACCTGTTCTTTGTCCTAATTCTACTTATCGGTAGTAGTCAGTGAGGGGAAGGTAGATCCTATCGCAGTCTGGTGGGTCAGAGCCCGGTCCTCGGCTGTGCACAGGACAGCACGGCTGCAGCTCCTGTGCAGAGCAGTCAGGGCACTGCTGGAGGCCTGAGACCAGTGCTTACTTTGGGAGGCACCTGAATTGTCAGGGAGAGGATGAGTGTGGCTAGGTGGTCTTGTTTCGACTTTATGTATCTCAGCCCCTTCCTAGATTGTAAACTTTTGGGAATAGTGGATAACTTTCCCCTTTTTATATCAGTGTTTCTTCTCAACATCAGTGTTTAGTATATGTTGTATGTTTTAGTAAATCAAGTATGTTTTTAATTGATGAACTGAAGCCCCTTTGCCAAAAGTATTAAGGATATGTGGACATTTAGAGACAGCTCCCTTAAAGATAGTGTTGGAGCAAATGAGATTGTAAATCTCTCTTCTGGTAAAAGAATGTGTTAGGTATAAGACTATTTTTTAATGCTAAATTTACCTCCAGGAACAACACATTTAGTGTCAATTTTTAAAAAGTGTCTTCTTTCTGCTGTCTGTTTTGATAGGATTATATGGCTAAGTCTGTGGGCTTAGATTTTGAATTTCAGTTATTTTACAGGATATTTTCTTCTTATCATCGTTTTGGTAGAAGGTTTTTCTCCTGGGATCTTGCAAGTCTGTATTTGTGTGGTTTGGGTCAAGCTACTTATCATTTCTACCTTAACAGACTCCTACCACTTAGCAGAGGTCGTTTTAGGTTTGCAAGTGTAAGGAATATGAAGAGAGAACTTCTCTGCCCTTTTGACATTATAGGACATCAGTGGAGTTGGTTTAAACACTTTTTTCCTATCTCTGCTTTCTTTAGAGTAACCGCGGAAGAAAATGGTCATAGTTTCCACACACCTCAAAAAGGACATCCTAGTGAAGATACCAGCATGGCTGCTTCTGAAGTTCTTGAGACCATTTCTAAATCAGCTCTTCCATCCCACGCCATTCAAACATCAGAGGAGCAGAGTTCAGCACAAATGCCAGTGAAGAAGTCTAGCAAACTGAGGCAACAGATAGATATCAAAGCAGAGCTGGAGAAGCGGCAAGGAGGGAAGCAGCTCCTCAACTTAGTGGTCATTGGTAATGTCCTTCGTTCCTCTGGGCTCTCAGCTCTGCTGTAGCCTGACAACTTTCTGGCTGCAGCGTGGAGACTCTTGTTCCACTCAGAGTTTCTCTGTGGCTGTAATGGACAGAGAGCAAGGGAGCATTGCAGCGTGCTGCTTGGTAGTCACCCTCGGTGAGATAATGCCAAGTTACCGAGGTCATTAGGCTTTGTTGTGATATTTTCATTTCATGAACATTTTGAAAATGGCATGTCTTGTTGACAGTTTTAATTTTCAAAAATCAGGGGCATTCCCCTCCTCTCTAATAAGGTATGCTCGTTTCCCTCCACTTAGATGTTTTAAATATCATTTAATTAGAAATTGGTATTTATTACTCTAAGCACTGATGTGAACTACTGAATTATATATTCATGCAATCCCTCGATGTGAACAACTTCTGGAAAATGTACCTAGTATTAATTCTGAATCAATTTTCCTTAGGTCATGTCGATGCTGGGAAAAGTACTCTGATGGGCCATATGCTTTATCTCCTGGGTAACGTAAACAAAAGAACTATGCATAAGTATGAACAAGAGGCTAAAAAGGCTGGCAAAGCTTCGTTTGCATATGCATGGGTCTTGGATGAGACTGGAGAAGAAAGGGAAAGGTAGTCACTATATTTCAAAATTTTCAGTCTGAAATGATATGTAGTCTTTTAATTAAGTGTGTAAAATGTGTTGAATATGTGTGAAACATACCATGAACTATTTTAGACTATTTTTAGAAAAACGCTTTCAATCATTTGGGAAGTATTTTTATTGTAGTTTTCATTACTATATACATAATGAATCTACATGTTTTTACTATTCCAAGTTCTATGAGAATACTTTAAGGGAACATTTACCAAAAATTGTTTTTAAAAAGCATTGAAAACACTTAGCTAATTATTCAGTGGGGGAAGTTTCTGTTGTTAGTTCCCTAACTATATATCAAATTGACTTGATTTTGAATTAAAATTATGAGTAAGACTCTTTAATTTTACATTGGGTTATAAAGGAAAGGTAACTTTTTGTGGTAAACTGTCTTCTGTCTGAAATCAAAATGACCAGTAAATGGAAATGACCAAACTTAATTTATTTTATAATCTTTGTACTATGTTTTTATGAGCAAGTCAACAAATAATTGCACCTGTCTCTTGCCATATACATTTAATCCACACAGTCACTTCTGTTTCCGATACTGTGTTCAGTGGTAATATCGGGGAGATTCTAGTCAGGAGAGTGCAGCTCTGGCCAAAAAATAGTCCTTCTTCTGAGGTCTTTTTAGGGTGGTGATATACCAGGCCTGTCTGGAAAAAGTCCTGCCATTGTTACTATAATGAGAACTGTTTGTGCAACATCAGTGTAACCTGGCAGCCAAGGATTGTGGACTGGAATGCCTGTGTGTGAACAATGGCAACCTCACTATAATAGTCAGTGGGGGCAGAAGATGCCATTCAGTGAGCACGTGTACTGTGTGACTGTCACATTCAAAATAACTGAGTGAGTAGAGCAACGAATCTGCATCAAGTTTTGCCTTAGGCTTGAACATTCCTCCACAGAAACTATTCTGATCAGAAAGCCTCAGCTATGGGCAACTGGTGATGGGCAGCTTCATCACATTTCATGCATAGTTTTTTGTGAAACATCAAATTGCACACGTGACTTCCCACTACAGCCCAGATTTGGCACCCTGAGACTTCTGGCTTTTCCCCAAACTAAAATCACCTTTGAAAGGGAAGAGATTTCAGACTATTGATGGGATTCAGGAAAATACGATGGGCAGTCACTAGCAATTAAAGAACTATGTGAGGTCTCCAGGTGCCTACTTTGAAGGGGATGGAGGCACCTGTATACAGTGTTTCTTGTGTCTTGTATTTTCTTCAATAAGTGTCTCTATTTTTCATATTACATGGCTGGATACCTTCTAGACAGACCTCCTATATCACCTTAGATCTGTTAGGAATGGGGTAGGCAATAGCAGCTCTGTGGGGGAAGAAAGAGGACACCTTAATAATGAAGCGAAATGGCAGATGTTTTAACTGTGTCAGAATAATTACAGACTGAAAGTCCTAACTCAACATAGAGGTTATTCTCTGTTCCCCAATGTCTTCATTCTGAATGTGATTCGAGAATATATTTGGATTTTCATACTTTTTATAAGTGTGTATTTTTATTGGAGTATTGGATAGTCTTATATAAGGTAATTCTTAATCAAGGAGATCACATTATTCCTTAGCTCTTTTGGTAAATAGGAATTTTCTTAAGTTGTCATCTTCAGTTTGTATATAGTATCACAAGCTTGTTTCCAACCTTATAAGAAAAGTTAGTAGGATAGCAATTTTTTAGAAAACCTATAGGGAAAAATAGTAGAAGACCAAATAATTTTCATCTGTCAGTTTACCACACAGATTAAAATATGTAACTTTTCTTTGTGTCATCTGTTAAGTAGGTAAACAAATTGAGAATACTATAAGTTAGATTGACTTGCTTGAATTTACTTAATATGTGAGTTGAGCTGGAAGGTAAGATAATAATCTTATTCCTAGAATAATCAATAATTTTAGTGTTTTTTTAATAATATACCTGCTGGTTATCTGCCATATTTGTGCTGCTGCTAGTTCTCCGCTGTTCAGCATGGTGCAGTTTTCAGAATATTCCTTCATTCTGTGGAGGGGAGAAACTTCCAGATACATAATGGGAGTTTTAACTCACTACTATATGTTCCTTAGTAACACTTCAAAAATATAATGCCTATCCCAGCATGTTAAGTATTTATAAATCCTCTGTTCTGCTTAAATGTTGAACAGAAATTAGTAAAATGAGTGACATACTCACATCCTTCGTCTTACAAAACCCAGGCCAGAGCTGGGTCAGAGGAGTGTGTTGTAGTTGGAAAAGTCTTGGGAGAAGCTTGGAGTAAGTCTGGGATCATCACTAATCTAAAAGCAGTTATTTGGGGGGTATTAAAGAGAACGAAGCATCATTTTCAGAAGCTCAAATGGCCTGTGGTTTCAGACTAAGCTGGAATGACTGGAGTAAAGAGACCCACAGTGACCTTACTGCTAGGGTGAACATGAGTTGTATCCTTGTAATTGTTGGGATATTAGGCGGTTAAAGGAAGTGCTCATTCATTACTCCGGATTATTCTGGGCAAACCAGATGAGTGATCAACTAGTCCATTGCCCACACGATTTCTCATTCAAATTCCTGAAGTCTAGAGTGACTTAGGACCTTTGTAGACCTTCCTTGGGCTTTCTTATCATTTGAATCTATTATACATTTTTGTGACTGTGGTCTCCAAGAAGCATGAGGTGCGACATGAAACAAACTACTGTTCATCTTTATTACTTTTTTTAAAAGTGGGCATCTCCTTTTATATTTTTTGTTTTCTAAATGTGTAACATAGTGAGCAGTCTTACAAATGAAAGTTTTATAAATTTATTTCTCTAATGAGTGAGGCATAAACATAAGAAGAGGAGGAAAAAACTACCTCTCGATAGTGGTCATTCCTCATTCTACTGTTTCTCATGCGCAGTGTTCACTGTTCCCTTTTTTGGAGATGCTCCCATGTATCTTTTTTTGTTTGCAATCTACATTGCTTGCTCCCCCGAAAAAAAAGGAAATGAGAAGTATCTATTATTTTAAGTTCTTGCTGCAGCTACAACTTTGTTTTAGAGCTATATGGCTTTAGTACTGCTACAGCAGAAATTCCACCCAAAATGATAGCTTAATTTCTCAAAGTGATAGACTATTATGTGAAATAAAATTTCCATTGTTACTTAAGAATTTAGACTGTCATTTAACTTTATTATGCAATAATTTAATCCATAACACTGACTATTTATATAATGCATTCTAACCACTTAATTTTTTTCTTTAAGGGGAGTAACAATGGATGTCGGTATGACAAAGTTTGAGACCACAACCAAAGTTATTACATTAATGGATGCTCCAGGCCATAAGGACTTCATTCCAAATATGATCACAGGAGCAGCCCAGGTACCAGATGTTCCCTTAACTATTGTGCAGTAATTGTACCTAAAATTTCCTGATGCTGAGGATAAATCCTAGGGTTCTAACTTCTAAAATATTTAAAATTTTTAACTTTTAAAAAACTTTGAAAAATAGAGAAATATTTTTTCATAATTTCTTTATCAGTACTTTATAATACCTTTTCTAATTTATTATAAAGAAAAATATGCAAAACTATGGATTTCTTTGTAGTAAAAATAATGGTAAAATGCTTACTGAGGTCTTTGTAGCCTTATATTTCATTTATTAAGTTGGAGTGACTCATTTTGATGTCTATCTTTTTACTGTGTTTATATTGAAGTTCTATATATTTATTAAGAGTTAATTTATATAGAAGTAATGAAGCTTGGGAGTTTCCCCTTGCAGTTTATTTACTTTCTTTATAGTGTTAAAAAACAGTCACAGTTTGTAAACTGACATGATCCTTAATAAAAATACTGAAAAAAAAATCAAAGTAGTTGGGACAATAAAAATAATGCCGTACCTATAGGACATTGGTTTCTTTTCTGGTAAATGATTCCTGAAGAACAGGGAGGGCTCAGCAGTTGACCTGTGCCGCCTGGAAGAAGTGGGACTTCAGCAGTTGACCGTTTCCTTCCGCTCATTGAGAGGGAATGTTAATATGAGCATTTGTCAATCTAAAAGGGATGTTATATGAATAAATTAAAATACATTTGGAGATAGATGAGAAAGTATTTTAAAAAGTTGATATATGATTCCAGGGTATTAAATTTAAAGTTCATGGATTGATGAGATCAATAAAGATTGGAAAATAAAAATCACTCTTGATTTTAGTACCTAATATGGGCAAGCACTATACTACGTTTTTGGTATGTATTAGTTTAATCTAGTCCTTATAACAACATTATGAAGTACAAATTATCCCCATTTTAAATCAGTATTTTTCTCACTGCATTTACCAAAGGATACAGCATATTTTTCTCTTTTTCTATATGTATGTATCTCTGTGTGTGTATATATACATATGTAAGTATGTATGTGTATACTTTTTCTTTGTTGAATAAATATTTATTGAATACCCATTGTGTTCCAAATACTATGGTAGGAAGTGTGGGGTAAGATGGACTACAAAGCACATTTAATAGATGAATGGGAGTGGCAAACACCAGAGCAAGTATTTCCAGTAAAATATTTTTGAATTCCGGAAACAGAGCAGTCTTAAAGGTCATTTATTCTACATTCTTATGGAATTAGGATAGGAAGGATTTTAGAGATTATCTTACTGAATGTCATCACGTGACAAATGAAGAAGTAGACTTGAAGCTATTGAGTCACTTACACAGCATGCAGAACACTGCGGTGGGCTTTGGGGAGACCAAGAACCATACAGGACATGCCGCCTCTCCTCCAGGAAGTCACAGTGTAGGAAGGTAAGCCACGTAATGACAAAGAGTAACAACACTGTACTGCAAGCGGAGTAGATGCGGTTTACCTGAGGAGGAGAGAGCTTTATACTGAGTAAGAAGGCTGTCCTAAAAATGTGGAGGGAGTCGAGCTTTCAAAGATAAACTGTCACACAGAAAGAATGGAGAGATTGACCAGTAATTTTTGGAGAAGGTAATAGGAAAGATGGTTAAGAATACTATGGCCTTAGGTATCTTAATACCAAGTCAATGAATTTCAAATTTAACCTCAGATAGTAAATATAATTTGGCAGTTGTCAACAAAACCTGATGAGGGAGATTCACGATTTGGATATGGATTTGGAGGTCAAGGCCAGGTGTTTTATGTAAATTGTACTAACACTCTCCTCAGTATTTCTGTGAAGTGAGTAAATGATACCCAGAGAGATTACACAATTTGCTTGACGTGTGATACCTACTAGTGACATCAGTGAACGGGCCGGCTTCCCAGTTGGTTGCTCCAGTTCGTGCTCTGAACTAACAGTCCCTGGCCAGAGGACTGGGTCTCATTCGAGAAGTTAGAGTTCACCATTGTGAGTTATGAAGGAGGAAATGAACACTGCACTGTAGAAGTAAAACAGAAGGAATATTTAGGTGAGAATAAAAGGAAACAGAAATTGAAATAATAGTGTAAATTGCCCGACCAAAGTATGTGGATGATGCTCTAAATGACCAAGTTGTGTTCACAGCAGAGTATCTGATAGTCTGTGCTTACTTTATGACCATCTTATTTCCCATTATGGTGAGGATTATATGATGATGTATGTGAAGCGCTTTAAAAACTGGATAGCACAAACCTAAGTGCCATTGAGGAAACAACAAAGACCAAAGCTATTGTGGGCTCCATTCTGACCAAAAGGCCAGGCAACTTGTATGGATGGAATGGCAGATTGAGATAGGGCGATGATCACGTACCATCTGAGACAGTCAGAGAGGGAGTGCCAGATTTAGTCACTGTATCCTGGATTACGGAAAAGCAGATTTCTGTGAGAACAGGTATGCATGCAAAGCAACAACTGTGAAAAGGAAGAATGAAAGAGTGTTCTTTTACAAGTGCCCTGACAGTGCATTGACAAATAGTTGGTGGGAATGAAAATGGAGAACATCTATGGTTGCGCAGACTTTGCCGCAAATTCTCGTGGGCTGCATCCACTCGATGCGGGTGGAATCAGGTAAGGGAGCATCACATGGGAGAGCCGTGGGGACCCGGAAACTAGTGTCTGTAAGGCTCGTGTGGCACATGAGCTGCAGCTAAGGTTTGCTTTCTTCTTTTGTGTAACTGTGTATGAGAAGAGAAATGCCTTCCATCTGATTCTTCAAATGGTCCACAAAGGTTATTTGTTATTCAAGGCTCTTCTTCGGTGGCTGTTGAGGGTGAATGTGCTATTTTTTGATAACTCATGTATTCAGTTTTTCATTAGTATAAGCAATGCTGTGCCATTATCTTTGTAGATCCATAATTACTTATTAGGGTAAGTATCAGTTCCCAGGGGTTGAGCTGATGGGAGACAAAATATATATATATTTTAAGGCTCTTGGCATGTCCTGTGAAAACGCCCTCCAGAAGGTTGTACCCTTACAGTCCCACAGGCACGGTTCTCTCTCCACCCTTATGGTGAAAATTTAGTCTTTTAAGTCTTTGCCAGTGTGATCTGTAAAAGTGGAAAGAGGGAGGAATATGTTGTATTTTTAATACCTTTTTTGTGTCTTAATGAATTAGATTTTTTTCATGTTTTTGGCCGTTTTGTTTCTTTAGCAAATTGTGTTCTTTTTTTTTTGTATTTTTTAAATTTAATTCTTGTTCAAGTACAGTTTTCTGTCTTATATTCCCAGCCCTGCCCCCGCCTCCCACAAATTGTGTTCTTTAACTAGTTTTTTACAGCTATGTCTTTTTTTCATTTCTTTTAGTGAAGACCTACTTGATTGTAACCTTTACCTTATATGTTACAATTATTTGTCCCTGTTTTCTTATGTCTTAATTTTGTTTATATTTTTCCTCCTTCACCTAGATATTTTTTTTGTTATTTAATCAAATATGGAAATTTTTTAATTTTTTGTCTTTTTTTTCTTCTGAATGCTAGTACTTTTATTTAATGTGAAATTTTTAATCCATCAGTGTAATTCTTTGATTTGCTTTGGGGTTTGGTGTCAGGTTAGAGTCTGTATTTCATATCTGACCAACATAATTAATTAATTAATTGAATAATCTGTCCGTTGAATTAAGATGCTGTGACATTATTTCGAGTTTTGATTGTTTTTCTCCCTTAGGCAGATGTAGCCGTTTTAGTCGTAGATGCCAGCAGAGGAGAGTTTGAAGCAGGCTTTGAGACGGGGGGACAGACTCGAGAGCATGGGCTCTTGGTCCGTTCTCTGGGAGTAACACAGCTGGCGGTTGCAGTCAACAAGATGGACCAGGTACTTAGAGGCTTTGTGAGAATTCATTTCAGGTGCTAATTAAGTTGTTATTCTGCCATATTTTGATGACTTAGATGTGACTAGTGTATTTTATTAGTTCAGCTGCCATATTTTAAATATTAAATTCATGATTCTGACATTAAATAAAGAAAATATGAGTAACTTTTAAGCAAAAAAGGTTGTCTTATATTTAAAATTAAACTGTCTTAAATTATTTTTAGTTTTAAAATAGTACACATTTATTTTAGTGTAAAGAGAACCTAAAATAACGTATTTCTTTTTATAAAGTTATATTTTATTGATCATACTATTATAATTGTCCTGATTTTTCCCCCTTTGGCCCCTCTCAACCCAGCATCCTCCCTCCCTCAGACAATCCCTCCACTATTGTTCGTGTCCATGGGTCATGTGTATAATTCTTCGGCTACTCCATTTCCTGTACTGTACTTCACATCCCCGTGGCTATTCTGTGACTACTTGTTTGTCTTCTTAATCTCCTCACCTCTTCACCCGCTGTCCCCCTCCTCCTCCCATCTGGCAACCTTCTGGTAACTGACTTCTTTTTTTTTGCTTTTAAGAGTCTCTCATTACCTTTAACTTTTGGCCTTATAATAATGATGTGTCCTGGAGTGGGCCTCTTTGCATCCGTCATAATTGGGACTCTCTGCACTTCCTGGACTTGCTTGTCTATTTCTTTCACCAAATTAGGGAAGTTTTCTTTCATAATTTTTTCAGATTTCCAACTTCTTACTCTTTCTCTTCTCCTTCTGGTACCCCTGTGAGGCAAATGTTGGGCCTCTTAAAGTTGTCCAGAGGCTGTTTATAATATCCCCATTTTTTTGGATTCTTTTCTCTTCTTGTTCTGCATGGTGGTTTTTTGCTTCTTCATGTTCCAAATCATTGATTTGATTCTTTGCTTCATCCACTCTACTGTTGTTTCCTTGTAAATTGTTCTTTATTTCAATTAGTGTATCCTGCCCTGGCTGGTATAGCTCAGTGGATTGAGCACGGGCTGAAAATCAAAGGGTTGCTGGTTTAATTCTCAGTCAGGGTACATGCCTGGGTTGCAGGCCAGATCCCCAATAGAGGACAAATGGGAGGCAACCAAAATTGATGTTTCTCTCCCTTCCCCTCTCTCTAAAAAAAAATTAAACAATTAGTGTATCCTTCATTTCTGACTGCTAGTACTTTTTTATGCTGTTGAGGTCCTCACTGGTTGCCTTGAGTATCCTTATAAACAGTGTTTTGAACTCTGCATCTGATAGATTGCTTAACTTCGTTTCATTTAGCTCTTTTTCTGGAATTTTCATTCGTTCTTTTATTTGGGCCATGTTTGTCTGCTCATTCTGGCAGCCTCCTTGTCTTTGTTTCTATGTATTAGGTAGAGCTGCTATGTCTCCCTGTCTTCATAGTGTGTCCTTTAGGGTCCAGTGACGCAGCCGCCCCTATCACCCAAGCTGGGTACTTGAGGTGTATCCTTCATGTGGGCTGTATATACCCTCCTCTTGTGGTTGAGCCTTGATTGTAGTTGACAGGTCAATGGGAGGGATTTATCCAGACCAGTCAGCTGCAAGAATTGCCTGACCAGTGACTACCATTCTCTGCCATCTGTGGATGATCAGCTGTGCAGGGGCAGGGTGGTGGTGCTCCAGTGTAGTCTACAGCTATCCACTGGCCCTGGAGTTTCCTGTGTGTTGCAGGTCAAGGTCAGGTCCCACCTGTGTTTCACTCAGGACACTCTGCCTGAGCCACAAAGCAATCTGAGATGGCTGCTACTTGTGCTGGGCTTGGAGATTCCCAGGGGAAGCCAAGCTGACACTGTAATCTGGCTGCTGCTAGGGCTCGTTGAAGTCAGCTGTTGATTGTTTGATAGCATTTAGTAGCCAAGATGAGCCATTCTTCTGGAAAAGCAGCTTGGGTGGTCCCTAAGTTGGGTCCGGTAGAGCCTCTGTGGCTCTCCAAGGCAGATCAAACAGTGTTAGCCAGGTTGATGGAGTCTCAGATATGGCACCTACCTACTGGCTCTGTTGGGGATGGGTTCAGCAGAGGGACGGTGGCCTCTTCTCACCGCAGTGCTAGACACTTCAGTCTCATCCTGTGAACCACTGATACCCTTCAAACAGGGAGTGAGTCCAAATAGGTGAGTCTGTGTGTGGGTTCCCTAAGAGGACCTTATTAGGGCTCCAGCAGCCTCCTCCACCGACTCAGTCCCCAAAGGTTTTTGCAGCCAGAAGTTGTGGGGACTAATCTTCCTGGCACTGGGACCCTGGGCTGGGGGACCTAGTGTGGGTCTGGGAGTCATCAGTTCCAAGCTATCCCTCCTGAATATTATCTGTGTGGGTATGAGGCCAGCCTGTTCCACATCTGTGCCCCTCCTGTCAGTATGGATGGATGCAGCATCTTCAATTCCATAATTGTCAGATTTCCACTCAACTCAATTTCATAGTCATCAGACTCCCATTCAATTTGATTTCTGATGTTCCTGAGTAATGTTTGTTCTATATTTTAGTTGTGATTTTGATGTGGTCGTGCGAAGAGGCAAGCCATGTCTGCCTATGTTGCCATCTTGACTGGAACTAAATAACCTATATTTCTAATGATCTTTTCCCCCTAAAAACTTTATACTTTTCATTTTATATATCCATGCAATTTATTTTTATAGATTAGAATCTTTTTCATTATGACATTGGGTTAAAAATTTTATTATCTGCTTTTTCAAAAAATTGACAATATTCTTGTGCATGTTTCCAAGTAATAATTTTTGTATTGATACAAAGAGGTTGTTTTTATAGCTTTATTCTAGTTTATATTAAAGATATAATTTATTCAGATAATACCCTACTTACAAATATTTCCAGTTTAGTGAATATTTAGAAATAGTTTATTCTGTGGAAACTTCTGGGCCCAATGGCATGTACACTTTTTAAGGCTTGCTCTAAACTCCTTCCAGAAAAGTTGTAATTATTTCCTCCTGGCATATATGGTAGAGTTGCTTCCCCAAACTGTTGCCAACCCTGCTGTTACTGAAGGGTTGTTTTCCAGTTTGATATATAAAACATGATATGTCTTTTTAAATTTACTTTTCAATATTTACAGTAATATGTAAATATACTTTGCATATTTATTGGCCACTTGTATTTTTCTTTTGGAATTATTTATAAAGTTGCTAATTTTTAAAACTTTTTACCAGTTTATAAGCATTATTTATTGAAATCATTGATTTTTTTACCTTGTCTTAGATATTTTTACTAATTTATTATTTTACTTTTCATTTTATTTGTGGTATAGTTTTGACATATATTCAAATTTATAAAAATATACAGGGTTCAGCAGAAGTAATGCCTGCTTGAGTGTGGTTGGTAGGGTAATAGTATGGGTACAATAATTTATAGCTTTAATTTGAACATTTCACCTAAAGTGTCATATGGTGTGCTTAAGTGTGACATTGTTATGTTACAGAATTACATGCTTATGATTTTGTAATAAAAGATTTTGTAGTAAAGAGGGACATTTGTGCTGAACCCTATATATTTTTCACTTTTTTATGCTTAGGTATTTTCTTACCCTGGAATCAGATACATATTGTCCTACATTTTTTTTACATAGCTCTTTTGTAATATTATTTTATATGCAGACACACCCATTTTGTCTTTTCCCAGTATTTTAGTATGAAAATTTTTAAATATAAAAAGTTGAAAGCATTTTAAACACCCATATTATACCCACTACTTAAGATTCTGCTACTTTTTTCATCACAGTTTTGTCTGTCTCCCCCTGTACCTATCCATCATAATCCATTTAATTTTGATTTGATTTTTCAAGTAAGTCACAGACATTGCTATACTTACAACAGCATGCATAATGTTATCTAGAGTTCATATTACATAAACATTTTTAGTCTATTTGGCCTTATTTTATTTCAGCAGTTGGCCCAGGCACAATTAATAAATTATTTTTTTCTCCCTCAATTTTGAAATCAATTTTGGCATGTGTAAAAATTTCTGTATGTATTGGAGTTGTTTCTAGGCTTTGTGTTGTAGAAGTTACTTTTAGGTCATATTGATAGTTAGGTCTTATATTCTGCATTTTGACTTAGCAGGATTTTATATTTAATAGATTTTATTTCATATTTTATGGTCTTGATTATTTATGTTTTATTGCATAAATTTACATTTTATATATAGCATGGTCTGAAGCATAGTTTTAACAATAAATTGAATTTTTACCAGGTTAATTGGCAACAAGAAAGGTTTCAAGAGATTACTGGAAAACTTGGACAATTTCTTAAGCAAGCAGGTTTTAAGGTAAGATAATTTCAAATTTATTTGGTTACTTTCCTTAAGTCTCATTTTGTTGATTTGAGAGAAAAAACTAGTACTTTGGTGTTCTTGTTAAGTACCTTTAAGTACTTTGGTGTTCTGGTTAAGTAGCTTTAATTCTTTTTGTTTTTGTTTCCCCAGTTTTGTGTGTCTATTCTCTTAATTATTTGGATTACTTCACCTTAAATTGCATATATTTTGTTAATTGGCTTAGATTTAATATAAGTAAAGAACTTTTTGTTCCATCTATTAAATTTGGTATTCAGGCTTAGGGAGGTCACAGAGAAAAGTGGAAACTAGTAGAGAGGAATTTCTCCAGTGGAAATATGCCTGTGATACTAGGTAAAATGCTTTTATGTTTTGGAACATACTTGTAAATTTCCCCCCGAATGAAAAAAGGTGGTAACTTCAGGATTGTAATTTTTTTATTTTTATTACTTCCTTAAAAGGATGTTGCTGTTGCTTTGTCTTAGTGCAATTATGCTAATGATGAAACTTTTAACTTAAAAAATGTTGTATTAAGTTTCTTATATTTCATCTCTTTTAATAGGAAAGTGATGTTGCTTTTATCCCTACAAGTGGTCTCAGTGGTGAAAATCTAATTACAAGATCTCAGTTGAGTGAACTTACAAAATGGTATAAAGGACTATGTTTATTAGAACAAATTGGTAAGAATACTGCCTCACTAATTTTTTAAAATATTATATTTAAATTTCTTTTAGAGAGAGGGGGAGGAAGGGAGAAAGGGAGGCAGAGAAACATCGATGTGCAAGAGAAACATCGATTGGTTGCCTCTCACATGCAGCTGGGGACCTGGCCCGAAACCCAGGCATGTGCTCCAAGTGGGAATCTGACCAGTGCTCCTTTGGTTGGGCAGGATGACGCTCAACCCACTGAGCCACACCAGTCAGGGCTGCCTCTAACTTCAGTGCACTATAAACTTGACGTTTAATGGATTCTTTGTGGTAGACAGATATATGTATGCAAAAGCATAGGATTTATAGTCAGACGAGCTAAGTTTCCAGTTTTGAAAACACATGTAATATTTAAATAGTTAATTTTCCTTGTTTAATTAATGAGGCTCTTACTTGTCCTACCCATTTCACAGACTGTTACTGACATTAAATGATAAAAATACTTTATAAACTACAAAGTATTGTATGAATGACAGGAAATTTGCTACTAATTTGTGTATTTATAAAAATATTTTCTAAGAGATATGGAGATTCATTGAGCTCTTTGGATCTGAGTCAAAAGGTAACCTTTAAGTTAAGCCTGCTTTTTTTGCCCTTTTTTCCAGATTCCTTCAAGCCTCCTCAAAGATCTGTCGATAAGCCTTTTAGGTTGTGTGTATCTGACGTTTTCAAAGGTAGGTGCCACCTCTATAGTGCCTGTTCAGCATGGCCCCTGCCCTTTCATTCTCTCCTGACCTCTTCATGGACAAACTAATTATATAGCCCTTCAGATTCTCCCTTCTTTGTGTCGGCGTGAGGACCATTGCCAAATTAGTCTTAAAGGGCGGGCACAGTTTTAGTTAGCTAGCCCCCCTGCCAGAAAAGTCTTCAGTTTACTCACCATTTCCCCATCTCCTACTTATCTTCCAGGTATGAAAATACCTTCCCCTTTTCTTTGTTCCTCATAGGTTTTTTTCTCCCTCTAGGTCACCTTAGTTTCCCTGTGCTTCAACCAAACCGGATCATTCAGTGTTTCGTAACCACGTAGAAGGGTCTTTGTTGCCACTGTGTCTACTCATGATTTGCTCTTCTCTCTCTTTATTCATTTCCTGACATCTGTAGGAGTCTGGGTTCAATCAGGATACAGATACCACACATGGGGAAAGTGGGAAGTTTAATGTAAAGAATTATTAGTATGATAAAAGAGTGACTATAAGATATAGGGAAACTATGGTGCCCTGGGGCTGAGGAATGGGTGCAGACCTTACTGGAGGCACTGCTGTATTTAACACCTAAGATTAGGCCTCACTTACTGAGTACAAGACACTGTACAGAAAACTGTAGAGTGGAAATGGAATAAAACATCTCAGTAAGTAGAAGGATGTAACACAGATATGTGTTAGGATAATTAGTGCAGTTAAGATGTCAGTTGTCCCCCAAATGCCCTTTATTCACAGAGCAGGCAATAAAGAGTGGATTTGGAACTGAGAAGCAATACATTGATTATAGGTGAGTTCACCAAACTCATACTTGAAGGTGTTCCTCTGTGTTCTGTGTATCCTGTCATTGCCTTCTCAGGCTGAATTATAACTGTTCTAGTGCTTTTTGCTTCACAAAGGTTGTAAACGCCCTTGACAGCAAGCACTATCTTTTCTGGATCTGCAGGACCTGGCTCAGTGCCCAGCACCCAGTATGTGCTTAATGAATGTTTAATAAATGAAAGATTGAAGATGCCACACCAAAATTATTTTTTTTTAACTGAAATTTATCGTTACTATTACTAGCTTCTAGCATTCTAGTAGTAGAGGAAATATGATAGTGTTTTCCAAATTACTGTTATCTATTTACAATACAAGAGGTGCTTAATTTTCTTTTTTGATTAGCTGTGTTTGCTAACTCTGCTTCATCATCTTCCATTCCGTCTTCAGGCTGCTTCCTGGCTTCTGCCTGTACTGCTCCCGCAGTGTGTTCCCGTGGAGGTTACCAAGTGTCCTGTTGGTTGCCCATTTTTGAGTTCTATCTTACTTCCATCTTACTTGAATTTCATTTACTTCTGAGGCCGGTAGTCTCATCTGCCTTAAAACTTTTCTCCCTTGGTTTCTGGACCCACTGTTCTCCTGCTCCCCGGTCTGTGTCTTTGACCTCTCTGTGTCTTCCCTGTGGGCTCCTCTTTCTTTGTCTCTTAACTAGTGTTCTGGGCTTGGGCATCTTATCCACTTGCTCCTTTTGTTCTTCCTCCTGTGTGGTGATGCTTCCCAAAGCTGCATCTCCAGCCCAGGCCTATTCATGTTCTCTGGATGCCTGTGCTAACTGCCCCCAGACATCCCCACAGGCAGTGTGCTCCCAGGGTCCTGTTCTCCTGTGGTTGGTCCCATTTGGTGTGATCAGTGTCCTTGGAATATGCCTTCCCCACCTGTAGGCCTTGTCAGTACTTCAGACTCACCAAGGCTGAGATGAACCTTATTTTTTAATTTTCTCTCTCACAGTTAATGCATTGGATCAGTTCAGATTTCTCCCTTTTTGCCATGATTCCCCACTTACTCTATCACCCTTACTCTGTTGTACCTTCTTCCCAAATTCTTGAGTTTTCTCCCTTTCTGCAGTCAGCATGTGCATTGTAATCAAACTTCTTCCTTCTCAGACATGAAAATGCCATTGTGTCCTTTCTCTGTTCACTGTTTTTAACTGGCTCCTGTTTCTCAGCTGAGGATGGAATTCAAGCCCAAAGCGTGGTTTATGAGGCCCCTTACTCACTTGTCCCTTGTCTAGCTCTGTTTCCTCGTGTGTTGGCTGCCCTCATTATTTCATGGGGTCCCCTTACAAACGACATATGGGCCTAGCACGTCCCATGTGCGGTTATAACCCTGTGAGTTTGCACATGCAGCGTCCTGGGTCAGCAGTGTTCTTCTCCCCCTGCCCCACACACGGGGCACCTGCTAGTCACCTGATCCTTCCCCTTCTAAGGGCCCAGCTAAAGTGTAATCATTCCCCCTCAACACAGAGTCTTCTGTGCCCCTTTTCTGTTTCTAGTGAACATTATAAATAACATTTGTCTCTGGACAGTGTAATTATCTTCATCTTCTCTTCACTAGTATAAACTCCTTACGGGTAGGTGCTAGTATTTTCATCCCTTTATCCCGAGAGTGTCTGGTACTTAGTAAAACAGTCAATAAATAATTGAAAAAGAAATGAATTCCCACTTTTTATAATATGAATATTTTTATTTGTAAGAGAGTTGACTAGAGTGTGATATGCCATATTTAGTAGGTATGTTAAAAATTCTAAGATGATCATTAATGTTCATTGAACTACAGTTGCATGTAACTACTAGAGCACCAAATAGAGCTAATGGTATTAATCATCAGATAACATTGCTGTATGAGTCATTTTAAGCTTTGGGCATGTTTTGCAGATCAAGGATCTGGATTTTGTGTAACTGGTAAAATTGAAGCTGGTTATATCCAGACTGGTGACCGACTTCTAGCAATGCCTCCCAATGAAACTTGTACTGCAAAAGGTATTCCTCTGCGTTACTCTTGTGCTACGCAACCCGCACTCTGAGACAGCAGATTTTCAAAAGCAGTGTAGTTATTAAACTCCAGAGTAAATAACCTCTTAACTGAAATTGTAACTGACTGTCAAACTGATACTAACTGTTGAAGATAAAAATGCGAAAACATTAAACGATTTTCTCCTGTTGTGACTATGTGTGTGTGTGTGTGTGTGTACTTATAGCATTCTAACTGTGGTAGCACTTTTTTTTTTTTTGACACGATTGAGAAGTCTGGTTAGGATTTCACCAGATGTATAAACACCTGACAGGTACATTGAAAACAGTATTCAGAAGCAGAAATCAAATCCAACTCCAGTGGGCACTGAATGGGCAGTGGCAAAGCAGACTGCTATAGTCTGTTGTTTTGAAATGTGTATTTCAGAATTACTGTAAGTTAACAATTTTGATCGTGTTTATGCTAAAAAGAAATGTATATATGTTACAAGAAGACCTAAGAAAATAAGATGTAAATGAAGAGAATCCTAATGTTGAAAAGAGAAATTGTGAGCTAGTTTAAAGGGCCACAATTATTGGTTTTACACATAATTTAATACATGACTTTTTATGATGGCTGATAACTATTTTCATCTCCTAATCCTTTGATTTTACATATGTACGTGTTACTCTTTTCTGAATTCTGCTTGAAAGTTTATAATTTCATACCTGAAGATTAAGTTTTCCAACTAAGCCTCTGACTTCAACATAAAACTAAAGATCTGTTTTATAAAATAATAAAATAATATTTTATTTATCTGTTTTATAAAACTATAAAGTAATATTTGTAACAGTTTTAAGCTTAAGTATAATCTACTAGGGATGTTAAAAATTTTAAAATTTTAGTACTTCTCCTTCTGTTACTCTTATTTATAATATATATCCAGAGTTGTACTGACTAGTTTGTAAATTTGAATGTACATTTAAAGAATTAATTTGTTTATTTTGAAAGCTGATTTCTTAAAGAGTATAAGAAATTAAGGAATATCTGTTGAGGTAACAGTTTAACCTAAATTTTGAGATGAATAAAGGGATGAAAGCCAAAATTATTTCCATTTTACCTTTTTCTTTCTGCATGCTTAGGAATCATGAAAATTCTGTTTAAATAAGAAGTAATACACACTTTTTAAAGAATCGTTTTATATAGATGTATTACGTTCAGGTGTAGATCTGTTTTGCTTTATAAAGTGGTCAAAAACTGCAGGACTTTCGAGATACTAATGTATGTTCACAAGCATTTTTGAGAATCGCTTTTGTGGTAATCAGGAGACATTAATTAAAACCATGGTTTTAAAATTCTCCATGGACCTCACAGATTGACTCTTTTGGGACAGTTTGGTCACATCTGAAAGTCCCACATCCTTTCCCTCCCTCCTTTCTGTCACTTCCCTTCCAGAAAAGCCCTGTCCAATTCTCTTGATTCCCCGGGCTCTGACCGGAAGCTGCATCAGACCCTGCTCTCTGACAGCTCCGCCTTGCATCCAGCTCAGCGGCTGTCAGTTCTCAGCCTCTAACCGGCTGCACTGCTTTATTTCCTCAGTTGTTAAGTACTCACTGCTATCCAATCACTTCAGGAGCTGCTGCAGTGCACCCACCAGTGGCGTCCTGCAAGAGAAGTGGCTGAGTCTGCGACCAGCAAATGGAAATTCTTAATTACGTTTTTACTTTAACATATCATATTCACGGAGTGTTGAAAAAGAAGATTTATGCATAACTTCTGTCCACTGAGAAAGGTCCTTAAGAAGATAGGTGTCATCTGTAGGATCAGATTACATGTTATTTTTAGATTTTTTATACAGTTATTTGAAGTTCTAGTATGAATGCTCTTCAACCCTAAAATAAGGCACTCTCAGTTAAATGTTAAGTGGCTAGCTCCTGTCTTTAATTCCACATTCCATAGCAAAATCAGATATGGTCATTTAAAATCTACATTCAAAAACTAAATTTAAGTATTTGTAAATTTAACAGACATTCTTTAGTATCATACTTGTTAACAGTTTTGGAGTCAAGAGCCTCTTTCATACTTTGAGAAAAATTATGGCTCCTCTGCTTAGATAAGTAATTCAGATATACACATAAATAAAAATTTGAATATAACTTTAAGTTGTCTCAGAGCCCTTAAAGCTCTCCTTCAGCTTTCAGAGCGTCTTACAGAAACTCACTTAAGTGTATGCTACATGGGAAAAATAAGTATTTTCAGAAATATGAGAGTAAATTATAATTTACTAGAAACATGTCATTCAAGACCTATTCCACAGTCGTTGGCCAGCGTACCATCTCCATAACAATGCTAAAGTTCCAGTGGAAAGGAACTTACCCATAAAAATTACCCTGTGGAATCATAAAATATGAAATTCCTTTAAAGTCTTTGAATAAGGTAGCTGAATATTACTTTTGCAATTGTTCTCTAAGAATATCCCTGTGTAATATAAGTATATGTGTATAGCAGCACCTGGGATCATTTTTAAATTGAAAATATTTTACACTATTAATCTCTTTTTTTTCATATGACCAGTCATCTTGGTGCATCTCTCTCTCTCTCTCTCTGGGAAGCAGTCCTTTTGAGACAGGAATCTGTGGAAGGGCTGCCAAGGGCACATCTGACTGAACAGTGACGCCCTGCGGGTTGCTCAGGGAACACAGCGATTGTTTAGGTGGTTGTCTATTTAAAAGTAAAACTGAAGACTAGACACCTTGCCTAATCTTAATTTTTATGTTATTAAAAATAGTTTGAACTGTATTGTTATACCTGCTTCCATTAATATAAGAGATAATATAAGAGAGATACTTGAATGGGACCTGTTTAATGAATATACTCAGTTGTGTGAATGAGTTTAAAATTCTTGATTTAAAAAGCAGAAATCAACCTTTTATGGACAAATACAAGTCACTTTGTGTTTAGGGTGGTTTTCCAGAGGAGTCAAGTCTAGAGGAAGTGCATTTTCCTCTGTGTTCAGTTACCCTTCTCACTCTCAGTCCATTCATACTGAAAATGATGAGTAGTGACTGATGAGGCACAACTCAGCCCAACTCTTGGTTGTTATGGTTCGGTATTGAGGTGTTTTACTGTATTCTTTTTGGTTCTTACTCATTTCCAGGAATCACTCTGCATGATGAACCTGTTGATTGGGCAGCAGCGGGCGATCATGTTAGTCTTACGTTGGTTGGGATGGATATCATCAAAATCAAGTGAGTGAGAAAATGATTCGAAGCAACCATTGTTTTGGATGTAGGACCTCAAAACATATAAACTTTGCAATTGACCAGTTCAAATGAAAGAATGAGTATTAATTCCAAACTCATTTGGCCAAAAATTGTCACTGATAGCAAAACCTACTTAAAATTGAAATTCATACATGTCAGTGCACATACTTGTTCTCTGAGTGAAAGCTGTTATGTGTGGAAATGATGTAAGGTTAATGGTGATGTGAAGCCAAGCTTTAACCCAGAAGGGAGTATTTAGAAAAAGTCCCTAATTTGCTTGATTGTTTTACTTTGTAAATGGTTTTAGAGGTATTCCTACTGGATGTGTGTTTATTTGACCCACAACTACCTTCTCCCCTCCTCTTTCTTGTTACAGCGTTGGCTGCATATTTTGTGGCCCCAAAGAACCCATTAGAGCTTGTACTCGTTTCAGAGCCCGAATCCTCATCTTTAATATTGAAATTCCAATCACTAAAGGATTTCCTGTAAGTTTTAAAATGTTTAATTTTTATTGTTTTTATAAACAGTTTTCAAAGTCCTTTATGCTAAAAAGTAATATTTTATTTATCAGTGGGGGTGCTATGGTTCTTTTCAGCTAACAGCTTACTACTCCAATTGAGGAAAACATGAAATTAGGATTTGAAAATTATTTTTATTTTGACCCTTGAGTCTGAATATTCTTTTAATGAGGCATTGAGCAGAGATTTCATAATCACGAACTGATGATAATAATGAAATTCATCACAGGAAATTGGTAGATAACTTTTTTGCTGTGTTCTGAAGGTTACCTGACTAATTATATATATATATATATATATATATATATATATATATATATATATATATATATTAGGTCTTTCTGGTCTTTTTATTTTACTATGCTCATTTGTGGTTTTCTGATTAAAAAAGTGATATATGTTTATAGAAAATTTTGGAAAAAACAAGAAAATACAGTTGGTAAGAATGCTCTATAATAGCGTAATCCATGAAGGTATACTCTTTGCATTTGTGTATTTTTCTGTGTCCATGTTGTCCACTCGTTGTTATTTACGGGGATATTCTGGGGGTGCTTGCTGAAGGGTAAACTTAATTGTACTAAAGCACCTGCTTCAGACCCTGCACGCTGTGAGGCTGGTTTGCAGGTTACCGTTGGCCAGCATCATTTGAACATACACATTTATGAGAAGACGGCGATTTTATGTTGTAACATTTCTTATCCAGAAAAGATACTGCTACTTGTGCATAGCATGAATTTTTTTGTTTTAGGTATAATTTTTTATAGGTATTTGGGGCCATACTCTGTTCATAGGTTGGTACCTTGCTTTTGCTATTTCATGAGTGAGTGTTTTCCCATTAGACCTTTGTTTCTCAATCAGCTTATATAATAGCACAGATTCTGCATGGCAGTAAAAAAGGTTTCTCTGTGGAATTCAGTGGCTTGCCTTTGAAAACACAAATAGGTCATTTCACCGTCTAATGCATCTTTGCAATAAAAGTAAGACAGTAATAGTAACTGACCTTTAAACTTTATTTAAGTTAGTGATAGTGGAAATACATTGATTTTTAGCTCATTTGAATTCATTTTATACTTACATGCTTTTATTTGGGATAACCATGTGCTTTCCTCATTATTCTTTGTTATTCTGTGTAAATTTGATCATACACAATTACGTTTATAAGATACTGTTTATGTATTTTAGTTTTATAATTATATTCTTTCCAAAAAAACTGTTACAGTTGAAAATATTTCATTTTTTAAGTATTCAGAGTCTGTGTGTTGTTAGGCAAGAAGCTGCAGCAGAGCCGCTGTGGAGTAAGGGCGTGCGTCCTTAGACAGCAGCGTGTCCAGTGGAGACAAGCTGGAGGGCTGGTTGCGGTGGGTTTCACTCCTGCAGCAGCAGTTTTTGCCAGTGGAGAGGCAGAGAGGTCAAGAGGTCACTAGTACTTTGAACAGTAATACTGTTTTCCTGTCTACTGTAATTTCTTAAAAATAGGTATGAATTGAAAGTATTTCAGAGCTGCTCTATGGGACCCCACTCGCGTATACTGACTCATGAATGCGGGAGGGGGGTTGTTTCAGAACTCGTGGTCATGCTTTGTCATTGTCCAGTTCCTATGGGAGGAAACCTTCAAAAACATTTTTTTTATCATGCAAAGGCTTCCTAAGTAATTAAAGTTTTACTGTTTAGGAACTTATTTCTTAATGCTTCATAAATACAGGATGGGGCAAAAGTAGGTTTACAGTTGCAAGTATGCAAAACAGTTTATTCTTGTGTTATCATTTATTAATTATTGTCCTATTTTCCATGCAAACAACTTAAACTTACTTTTGCTTCACCCAGTATATTTGTTTTCTTTGATTTATATGGTAAACTCTGTATATTTAAGAAGAAGAAATAGAAGAACTTAATTAAATTCATGTTTGATTTTTTATTGGGGTAAAATACAACATAAAATTTTTTTATGTACCATTTTTAAATGTACAGTTTAGTGGCATGAAGTATTGTATGTTACCATGTATAATGCACTCCTATGTATAATTGTACGCCCATGTTTTTGGCACGAAATTTCAGGAAAAAATCTCTCATTTTAATTTTTAAATTAAATTACTTATTTATTTATATTTAGGCACTTGTTTTTGTATTATAAAGGAATTTTAACATTTATTTTTGAACATATTATGGTACAAGAAACTTTATGTAACAAATAATTACAAAGCACAAAACAGATACAGGGTATTTCAGGTACTCCCCATGTATTATGCACATCCTTATTTCACCCTCAAAAATTGGGGCAAAAAGTGTGTATTATACAGAGCAGAATATGGGTCCATTCACATTTTTATGCGTTCATCAGCACCATTCATTTCCAGAACCCATTCCTTGTCCCAACCTGAAACCCTGTACCCATTACACAGTAACTCTCCCCACCTGCCTCCTTCCCCTGGTAACCCACTCTTCCACTTCCTGTCTCTGAACTTGACTGCTCTGAGTACCTCATATAGGTAGAATCAAACACTCTTTGCCCTTTTATGCCTCGCTTATTTTACTTAGCACAATGTGTTCAGGATTCATTCGTGTTGTAGCATATAACAGAATTTCAATCATTTTTAAGGGTGAGTGATATTCCAGTGTGTAGAAATGCCACATTTTGGTAGTTCCCTGAACTCATAACTCCTTCTTTGGGAAATAGTCCTTTTTTGGGGGGGGGGGTTCTTTAAGAAATGATCTCTTCTCATTGACTTATTTTGCCACTTAACAGATTATGTAGCCCATTATAGTTTATAAAACACTAGATAATTTGAATCTTGCCGCCCCACAGGAAGTACAGGTTTCCAGCCCTTATCTGAAACTGCTTAGGCTAGTGTGTTTCAGAATTCAGAAATGTTCAGATTTTAGAAAGGTGATATGGGTACATGCATGTTACACAAAACTCCTGACAAAGAATTGGTCAGCACCCTGTAATCGAACATTTTTGTACCCCAACTTATTGGTATTAATGCTAAGTGAAATAAACAAGAACTATAAATTATATCACGTCAATACAAGTTCCATTTTACTACTTAAATATATTTATAACAGGATAATCAGGCTTTCAGTGTTTTGGGATTTTGAAATTGTGGACTCGTATTAGTATTGTACCAGTTTACAGATGAGGAATTGGAGACTCGTGAGAGGTTGTGACTATGCGAATAATAGGTGATTGAGCCATGACTCATGAGCTACACTTTTCACTTTGAAATTCACTACTTTCTCAATTTCCTTTTATATTATGCTGTGGATCACTTTGAATTACGGATCACTTTGGATTACAGATGACTTTGATTTTATGTAATATGAAGTAAAACATTAAGATAGTACAGTCACACCTCAGTGGTCATCGGCTTTAGAACTTGTCAAATCCTGTACTCTTCACATTTTGATGAGAAAAAATGTTTCAGCGCTTGGGGCTTGCTCGCCACTTGGAGCCCCTCTCTGGCGATGAAACAGGTTGTTGCATCGACCTCACGGTCACTAGCCCATGGTTTGGTGCTCGTTGGCTTTGGCGCTCTTGTGAGTTCTGGAACCAGTGAATGAGTGCCAAGGTACCACTGTATATAATTACTTCCCATTTATTTACGTGTAGATTTTTTCACTCGTGTTCAACAAATATTTGTTTGTAAGTCACTGTGGGGATAGACAAATGTAACCCCCACTGCCACAACCCATTCTTCCTCCACCCTCATTTTACCCTGTGACTCAGCAGTCCCCCACCTTTTTGGCACGGGGGACCGATTTCATGAAAGACAGTTTTCCATTGACTGGGGAGGTGGGGGGTGGGATAGCTTTGTAGCCTGTCACCAGATGCAGCTCAATTGTCACTTGCCCTGCTCACTGATAGGGTTCTGATATGAGTCTGCAAGCAGTTGGTTTATTGTGGTCTCTGTGCACTCAGACCTCTCTGCTGATGACGGTCTCTATTTGCAGCCGCTCCCCAGCGCTGGCATCACCGCCTCAGCGCCACCTCAGGTCATCGTGCATTAGATTCTCACAAGGAACACGCACCCCTGACCCCTGGCATGTGCAGTTCACAGTAGGGTTTGTGCTCCCATGAGAATCTAAAGCCTCCGCTGATCTGACAGAAGGCGGAGCTCAGGCAGTAACCGGAGCCATGGGGAACAGCTGTGAATACAGATGAAGCTTCACCTCCTGCTGTGCCTCCTATTCCTAACAGGCCACCGTAGATTGTTTCAGTCCGGGTGGCCTTGGGGTTGGTAGCCACTGCTGTAACTCACACGTAGTTAACAAAGGTTAGAAGGAATTGCATCACCAAAATGTCCATACTACCCAAAGCAATTTACAGATTCAATGCAATACCTATTAAAGTACCAATGGCATATTTCACAGACATAGAACAAACACTTCAAAAATTTATATGGAACCATAAAAGACCCCGAATAGCGGCTGCAAT